>NC_140231.1:7271351-7708351 GCF_951802725.1 Rutilus rutilus | reverse complement strand
AAGGGTAGTACAGAGAAAGTGTCAGAGCTATAAGCTCAGTCTAAATGGCCCACAAAGCTCTGCAGAGTGGAGGCCTCAATACAATGAAGGCCTAGCAACACTCCGCACTGAGGTCAGTAGCCAAGGAGGCTATAAGAAAGCCTAACAACATAGCATACTGCCCTACCGCCTGGCCGAGCTCTAGGAGTGAAGACCACACTATGATGACTCAAATCGAGAGGAGACCTAACAATGCTTCATGCTCGGGACATCTCGCAAGGAGACTCACAGAGAGCCTACCACTCACAGTCGCTATCCCAGCGGAGCTCAAGAGAGAGGAGGCTTCCATAAATATAACTCTCTAGCGAGAGGAGGCCTGACAACGCTCGCAGTAGTAAAGGAGGCTCACAGAGAGTCAAACAACTTAGCAAAACTTAGCTAAGCTCTAGGAGCGGAGGCCTCAGTATGACAAATCTCTAAATCGAGAGGAGACCTAACAATGCCCCATATCTCGCAAGGAGGCTCACAGAAAGCCTACCACTCGCAATTGCTATCCCAGCGCAGCTCAAGGGAGCGGAGGCCTAAATGACTTCCTAACTTCATTTGAGATTGATTTTGGTAAAGTGTTAATAATGGCATATGCAAGTATAAAGCCACAATATCAACATCAAAAAAGTGGAGCTGAGGAGGAAGGCTTATTTGGCTTCTGTTATCCAATATTGCTGCCACAAGTTCAGAACAAACAGCACAGACAATGAATGAGCAACCTAAAGTTGTCTTTCAGTCAATGTTTAACCTTGCACAGCCATTCCAGGAAAAATAACTGCGTTCAATGGCATGTTGGAGGTCGGCACATCATAACAAGTGAAATGTTGGCCTTCAGGTGTTGGGCACAAAAATAATTCTTACACAGCACGCATGTTCTCTTTCGCTTGAATGCTTAAATTGGCAAGGTTTGAAAGTGCGAGCAAATGATAAACTACTTTTGTGTAAGAAAAATATGAAAAATAAGATAAATATCCATATTTAAAACTTGACTAAAATAACTAGCTTCCGGCAGACGGCCTACGCAAGTCGACTTACGCCAAAAGAGTAACACTTGACGCGATGTATGACAGGATATAGGAGTAGCGCAAGCTTTGACGCCTCTCGCGGTTCAAACAAACAGGGCTGGGCAACAAACTCAAGCTCCTCCGACATTTCTCTAGTATAGTATACTATACTATATATAGTATAGTAATAGTATTATACATAGTATAGTAATAGTATTCACTGAGTTTTGTTTAAGTTTAGAGACGTGCTCCAGAAAAAGAGTTCACGAAGATGGAGAGGCAGAAAGCACACCCTGTTTATTTTCTTTATTTTACAATAGCACAATGTTTTGTTTCGATTGTAAGTGGACAAATAAAAAAGTAGACAGTTTTATTTTTTCATATTTCTTAAGTTGTTATGACCATAAATGTATTTTAAGTCTATTTTGCTGCTATGTGAAAAAAAAATCAAGCAAAACGCGGTGCGTTTGCTGACCCCAGAGGGTTAAAAATTATTGTTTTAGACGTCTAATTCGTGAATGGGGTTTTGTTTTGCTCTATCCTCTGCACTTCTGCATTCGTCAATGCGTCAGGTCAAGGGTTACTCTTTCACCGTAAATCGATGCATATGACCGTCTGTCGGAAGCTAGTTATTTTAGTCGTTAAAAAGTTTTAAATATGGATATTTTTCTTACACAAACGCCTCGATTCGCTTCAGAAGGCCTTTATTAACCCATCCGGAACAGTGTGGATTACTTTTATCATGGATGGATGCACTTTTATGGACTTCCAAAAAAAAAAAAAGGCCATTCACTGCCATTATAAAGTTTGGATTTTTTTTTTTATTTAACTCCGATTGTATTCGTCTGAAAGAAGAATGTCATATACACCTAGGATGGCTTGAGGGTGAGTAAATCATGGGGAAATTTTCATTTTTGGGTGAACTATCCCTTTAAGCACTGAATGAATGACAGGATCCCCGCTGTAGCGCTCACGCAAGGTAAATAAGAGGATGACATCTAGTGGAGTAGATTAGAAGTACATAATTACTTAATTAAGACTTAATTACTTAAGAATAATAATATTAACGTCATCAGATATTGTTAAATGTACATGAAAAAATGTATGCGTGGCTTTTGAGAATCAATATCGAATCGATCACATTTTTAATATGTTAATATGAATCAAACAACAAAATAAAGACAGAAAATCCCTCACTGCTCTTGATTGAATATCTTTAGTAGCTTTAATAAGAATACATTTCTTACTTGAATGCTGCTGTTAAGTGCTCTGGCGAGGAGATAAACATGGTGGACTGAGCACAGCTCAATCAGGTCGGGGTCTATGCTAATAGGGCAGTCGTGGGCGGGGCCTGTGCATTGTGACATCACATTGCATATAAACTGCAAACAGCTTATTCTGAGATGCTGCTTATGATTTATGGGGATTAAAAAAAGCACTAGGTGGATTTTTAGTATTATGGGGTGGTTGTGTGCACACACTGCCAACACACATTTATTTGTTCAAACACCATGTAAAAGTAAATTTTGCATAATAGGTCCCCTTTAAGGTGTGCCTTTAGCCCCATTGTAGCTATATATATATATATATATATATATATATATATATATGTAAAATTAATGATAACGTCCCTGCTAAGTGTTTAGCCTATCATAACAACGGTTACATATATATAACTCCTGTTATGATAGGCTAACCACTTAGCAGGGACGTTATCATTCATTTTAGATGCAAAGTTGTTGAATGGGTGCTGATATTTGCAATTATTAGGTTAAACATAATTGCGATAGTTTCCGAAAAATACATTTTTGCAGCTTTATTTACAATTGCTTTGTGAATGTTCTAAATGGGACAATACTATTATTTTAAAAGAGCAAGGAGAATCCTGTTTGATGTTGCCATTTTAATTCAAACTGAATGGCCTTGTCAAAGAAACACTATTGTTGGAAAAATGTGCTCTTCACAAACATAATAAAGTGCAAATACTTTAAAACTTCATACAGTAAATATCAATCTCTTTACTAATTTGATATATGTGTGGTTTGCTCCCTGTACTCATATATCCAGAGTCAACTCTGTACCTACTGAAGACTACTAGACTATCTCTGTACTTACTGAATACAGATCAATATTGAATGATTAAAAAATCATTCATACAACTTTACATAATAGTCCTAGTATATAATAGCATATACTGATAGCCAATGCACCTCTGCTGAATGTCAGAAAAGCTGTTGTGTTAGCATTTTTTTGTGAAATTCTTTAATACAAGGTAACATGAAAGGAATACCTGATGATTTCACTATGGTCATTTGGATTTCATGGTCCTTACTCACCTATTAAACCTTTGACAAAATCACACCAGAACATTCAAATCTGAGTTGGTGCTGTTGCTGACCCAGAGAAAGTAGTTGTCATGTATAGGTATGAAACCGCTTCACAAACAGTCTTTTCAACTACACAATATTATTATCTCTGTGTTACAAATATTCAAATGATCACAGAAGTACTGGGATAAAAGTTTGTAGGTTGGAAAAATTAAGCACCCATAATGCACTAGTTTCCAGTGAAGGATCCAGAGCATTGTAGGCCGCACAGAATTGTAAAAATGGAGATACTGCCACAACGGAAAATCTGGAAAAAAAAATCCTCTGTGTTTGTAGTCTCAAACAGAGGGATAAAACAGAGGGATTTTTCATCAGTTAATTAGGAAAAAACGGGGAGCACCTTCTCCCCCCAAAGCAAAACTCCGTCGCGTAAAGGTAAGAAGGCTGTTGCCAAACTACCATAAAAATACTATGGCACACTATAGAATTTTAACCATGCTGTATAAAGAGTATAAAGTATGATATAATTTTCAGTGATGAACCTTCTCTTAGACTAACTGTTTTGTTAATAACCTTTTGTCAATCCGAATGTTCGTGGGAGATGATACAGAAGGACAGTCTGTACAAAAGCACTGGAGATGTCAAAAGTCTGCAGAATGATGTTTTTTGCATCATTCGCTGGACTTTTGATGACAAATAAATGCACATTTCTTGGTCTGTGTAACATGGAGGAATAAACACTTATATATACCAAGATTGTAACAATACAAAGCGGGTTGAAAATCTGCGAACTTACACTTTAACCCACAGAGCAGCAGTCGTTGTCACATTTTCTGTTGCCTGACCCTGGACAGACTCTTATTTAATGTATGAAAACACACTCTAGAATGTGTATTAAAAAAAGGGTTGACACTGACTTCACTCGAAAAGACTATCACGACAAAGAGCAAAACCAGGCTTGCTGCTGTAAGGAGGTGATAAACCATGATCAATAATTTAGATTATCTTTCTTTTTCTACTTACCTCAACACAAAGGCTTTAAAAAAATGTGCTACACTGACCAGGAGAGACAGAACATTTTAGAAGCTGTGATGGAAACCTTCCATTTTTCAAGATGTTGCATTAGCAAGTGCTACACTGTGATATGTTATGACAACACGTAAGGGGAAGGGCAGCATATTTTTTCTTAGAATGTGGTGAAAAAGTGGAAAGTCTGGAAGTCTTGTACCTGTATTATTACTGACTAAAAAGATTTGAGAACTGCTAACTAACTGAGTAAAGCAAATCCACAGAGTGAATTTTGTGAAAACTAAAAAAATATGCTATATTCACTTGCAAAAACAATCAGAGACCAAATACCTCATTGTTTTTTTGTCAGGTATCCTCTGAGAAATTCTGAAAAGCATTTTTGGACATTGGCAAGTAAACCATGCACTTACAAATATGCAATGCAATTATGCCCTTGCCCATAATGGCCCGGAATCATCAACTTTCTTGTCCCTGGGAGCTCTAGCTAACAACTTCTCTACAACACGCCATCCCCGCGGGCAAACACGATGAGAGTGACAAGCCTTCATTAAAGCATCCAAATTCAAATGTTATTCTTAGCCTGGGGAGCAGTGAAGCCATATTGAATGAATTCATATGAGACAGGGCCTAGAAGAGAACGGAGTGACACCCCCTTCCAGTACTAAAGTATATCTAATGTGCCACCACATAGGGCCTATTTCATGTGCCACCTTCATTGTCAGCTCAATCCCTGTGGACAAGCACTATTATGAATTTTAAAACTCTGATTAGATTTACAGTTCTGATTAAGGCTTATGTATCTTGTAATTCAAATGCTTGCGATGACAGACTGGGATAGGGTGAATAAGTGATTCAGTTAGTTTTTGCTGAGGTTTAACACCTTATGTGATTTAAAAAAAAAAAAAAAAAGAAAAAAAAAATTGTGACAGGAAAATAATCTTTAAATCACTGGAAAGCAACGGTTTTGACACTGTACTGTATCTTGGATGGTTAAAATGCAATGTATCCAGACTATTGCACATGATGAATTAGTAAAATGTCACTGTGCTATGTTATTGGCTTCCTGGCAAGAGCAGTCTCTTCCTTCAGGGTAAAAGGATTTCATAAATATTTTTAAGCTATGTACGTACTGCAAATGTGAAATTCATGTATGTTTAATGCATCAGGCGTGTTACCGTTAAACTCTGAACACAGCAGAGTCAGCACAAACTTACTTTAATACTTTAATAAGTTGCATACGGTTCAGTAGGGAGCAGATCAACATCTAGCATCGATTTGGAAATCTTTTCAAGCACATAGTAGCTTCTCAAAATCATTTCTGCAGTGCTTCAAGAATCGCCATTTCTCATCCATTCAAGTATAAGCCTTTTCTTTTTGTTATGGGAAACCTCAATGATATAGTACCTTTTTTATGTAGGTTGATGGCCATTTATAACATCAGGATGAGGTTAAAGTTTTGGAGAGATTAAACCAATCCTAACTCGGAGATGGCCAATCTCTCATTGTGACTGTGCATGAGCAGCCCAGGTGCTGTGTCGAAATGGCTGGTGGAATTGGTCTACTCTGTCTATGGCAGCTGAACACATTGCTCTGGACAGCTCCTGGCCAAGCTAGTCACAATTCAATTCCCTGACTCATTCATCAAGCATTTGGGGTGTTTGGGTCACAGGCTGGCCAGTTCCTGATCGCCCCGTTCATTCGGAGTCCTCCATCGATAAGAAGGCATTAGTCTACATCTGCCAGCTCATCTGAAAGGGCTGGAGAAATCAGGCTGGATTTGTTTACTGTTTGACAACCTGCTGTCCATTGAATTTGAAATCCCCCCCCCAAAACATTGATTTCATTGATTTAAGAAGCCAGATAACAGAATGATGGAATAATGCATTAGTTCACCATTTTGTTCTCTGAAAAATCCATATACATATGTTGATTGGTGTAATACAATTAGATTGCTCTCATTATAATCAACTAAGCTGTCTAAACTGCGAACACCCAAAGTCACCAATTGATTCCATTGTAGACTGGATGAGGAAGTTGTTCAACATGCATCAAGGGCTTTTACAGAGACTACCAAGAGTCAAAATCATACCTCATTGTGTAGAGAAGAGTTCCATTGTCTACCAGTCGCAGAAGTTTATTTGGTGTAGTCATATTGTGGGCTACTGACTTCTTCCCATTGTGGAAGAAGGTATCAGGAGTCCAGATCTTGCTGGCGAGCAAGTTGTTAAGTGGAAGGACCTGCATAGGCCCATCAAACTTCAGCCTCTCATCCCGCCAACTTTGCCGGAAGAACACATCAATCGTGTACTCCTAGAAAAAAAAGAAAAAAGAATGAGTCAAGACTCTCTGACAGCCCTTTTAAAACTTCACTTCACCCCCCAAGTTTCCACATTCCACTGATGTAATGTCCTCTTAGTGAGACAGCCTGCGCTGGTGTGTGAAGCACTTCACCAATCTTGGCAAATGACTCAAGAGTAGGAAAAAGATTTTGACTTTTGCTCAGACTTGACATTTAACAGAGCTTCCTGTTTGGCTGGCCCTGATTGGTCGAGATGCTTTTCTCAGTTGTACACTTCAATAATTCATCGCACTTTAAGGAGAGATTCAGCCTTGTCGGTGTGAGATCCTTAAGGCTCCTTCAAAAGTTCAAACTCGAATGATTGCGTTTTCACAGCTGTCGCTTGAGGGATAAAACAAGCTTTTTTCCAAGAGTTATCTCTCTGACCATATTGCCAACATGGAACAGGGGACACTGTCCTCAGTGAACCTTTGCTTGTTGAGAGTAGGAATCATCTCAAATCCACAGTGTCTTTTCCAGTGATGAGTATTGCTCATGTTTTATAACCTCCATTATTGATGATGCAATCCTCTACATGTTCTCTATGGGAACAAACATCAAAAGAAATCTTATCTCCTTGCATTTGCTTTTAATAAGTCATCTAATGCCATGCATAAAAATAGTGGCAAAAATTCAAAGTTCTTCATGTGTTAAAAATGAATGTTGAAATCTTTAGAGGGCAGTATTAATCACTGAGAAGCATCTATAACTGATTCTTGTAATTGAGTAAGCGACAGCAAACAATTGGAGTTTGCAGCATTAGAGCATGTATGCTCTTCATGTGCATGTCTCTGTACATCATTTATTTAGTAAGCTCCAGACTTCAATCTGAAGTTGTCAGATTGAAATTCTGTGGGTACTTCTTATTACAAATAAGTAGTCTCCACACCATGAGAAGTAAGGAACGAAGTGAAAGCTGACATCAAATGATATCTACATAAAAAAGGACATGAGTAAGTTCAAGCAGGGTTTTCATAATCAAATTAAATGCTTTTAAGACCTGGACATAAAATGAATACCATTTAACACCAGAATAATCCCAAACAATCTCAAAATGCATCATGTATCACAGATTGTTTTTCGTCACTAAGACAATCTGGGACACACTTTCGATAACGCCTTGGAACTTAACGCAGCTTATCAGCAAAACAGGGAGTGGAGCTGGAGCGGAGTGATTATAGAATGCTTTGAGCAAATAAGGGAAATTACTGTCGCTCCACTACACTAACATACTTTGCTCAGAGTCCCATTAACTCACCAGAGTGAGTCTTGTGTCTTTCCATCCGCAAATCTAAGACCTCTACAAATGATTAATAGAATTAAATACTTTTTTAAATACTATTTTATATATTTAAGACGTTTTACAGCCTTAAATTGTAAGAATTTTAAGATATTTTAATACTGTTTGAGGGCCTTATGAAGTGTTTGTAGCATATAAAATTGTTTAAAAAAAATAGGTCAGGGGTGTGCAGTGACATACAGTAAAATACTGTTTCTGTTTTGACGTGAAAAGTTAAAATTAGATCCATGGGGTAAAATGACCCCTGCAGAAGTTGAGGCACGGTAGTGGGGGTCATTATTTAATCATTATTATAATTCACTGAATATATATTTTATTTTGAGTAAGTGTCTTACATAGATTGTGTACGTTCATGCAAGAAACTGTACACTGTAAAAAAAAAATACATCCCCAAGTCAAAATTTTCTAGTGACTGGTCACATCTAAATTTTTCAATTAGTCTGACGTATTATTTCTCATTGAGCCAATGTTAACAGACAATTGCAACAAGAATTGCACTTGGGCCAATTAAAAAATTTAGATGTGACCAGTCACTAGAAAATTTTGACTTGGAGAGGTTAGAATTTTTTTTACAGTGTATAAGACTTCAGTGAAGTTTAGCACATAAAATGAGAGAGAGAGAGAGAGAGAGAGAGAGAGAGAGAGAGAGAGAGAGAGAGAGAGAGAGAGAGAGAGAGAGAGAAAAAGAAAAAGAAAAAGAAAGGGCCTGGAGGGCATAATCCTGCATAGAGGGGTTACCCAAGACAATATTTCTTACCAAAACAATGGAAAAACTTGCACTTAAATATTGCAAATGCCCTTTCCTATGAACCCATCAAAATGACAATTTGATAGATGAAGTACTCTCCTTCTGCTCAGTTTTTTTTTTTTTTCATATATTTTATAATAATAACATTTGTTTATAGCAAGTACTTACAAGACTGATGTTCCCTGTATGTAGACATTCACTTACAAATCAGCACTAACATGGTTTCCGCTGCATGATTTCATAAAGTGACAAACAAATATAGCACTATTGCTTCAAGGCAAATTGGAATGGGACGAGAAACAGAAGTTTACTGTTCATGAGAATGATTGTGACAAAGTGTTGGCGAAGGGCAATGGTCACTTTGGAATTTGATTGGACAAGCACAGATGTTTCTACAATACAACCCAATGAGAGGGTCGTTTGCTTGGAGCTTTTTCAGAAAGCTGTACATAATTCTGTTGTTTTGGTCAGACAGGAGAGACGTGTTATGTATGGGATGAATATCAAAATGATTAACACGTGAAAGCACAATTATCCATGAACTTGATAAATGTTGCAGATATGTTTTACTATCCACAACCAAATGCCTTTCAACTTGTGTGCAAAATTCAAAATTGAATAAATGTGTAGCAATTTGTACAAATAGAGACATTTTTGTGAATACAAAAGTTTTCTTTTGTATTAGTGTATCATCATTTAATCATAAGATGTGCATGTGTGGATCAGGTAATGCATGTATTCATTGACGTATTTTCTTATTTTGATTAATTTGGATTTTGAAACTTTCATTTCGCGTTTTTTAAGCATTTAAATTCAGAAATGTGCATCACTACATTCCCTTACCTGTCAGGGATCACTGGTGATCCCAGATTATTTTAGTTCAAAATATGTTTGAGCTTATATATCTCAATATTAATAACAGTCTGGTTAATTTTGAGTCTTGAACTATAAACTCTCAAGTGTTGGCTTTCTAAATGTATGTGTGTTATGTTTCTATTCAGAATTACTTATGAGCAGTAACCTTTTTATTTTGGGCATTTCATGTATGCAGCACTTGCCAAAATTGGGGGTGATGGGGAAGGGGTTTTAAACTAATAGGCTACAATACAACTTGTGTATGCAAAATCCAGAATTACATGAATGTGCAGCATTTTGTACAAATAGAGACATAGCTAGTTGTTAATACAAAGCCTCGATTTTGTATTAATGTAGGTCAGAATTTGTGCATGCAATAAGTAAGATATGCATTTGTGGATAAGGTGACATGCGTGCATTCATTGACTCGTTTCTGGGTCGATCCTATTTGATTCATTTGGATTTTGAGACTTTAATTTCGCCGATTTAGCCTTGCACAATCCACACACAGCTGTCTGAGAAAACCTGCTGCTACTACTAGATGGCAGTAGACAGACAACGGCAGCGTAATCAAGCGTTCTTCCCCATTTAAGTGATATTGAAGCAATGAACTTAGTACACAATATAGGCCTACCTTATTAATAAAGCATACTTTGTAGGAGCCAACAGATTAAATCAGATTATGAACAACACCCATAGAAAACCATTATAAAACGCTTAACATGCAATAGCGCGTTGCATGTTCAATAAGGTGTATAGGCTACTATACTAGTTTTTTATACTTCTAATTATTGGACAAAAAACTCCCACACGTAATCATCTAGAATACTGTCTAACACTTGATGGCTGCTCTGTTAAGTCTTCGTCGTCGGTTAGGAACCTGGGTGTGCTCTTTGATACCAATCTTTCATTTGAATCTTTCATTTGAATCAATCTTACCAGAACCAGGAAGTATGACCATATTAGCCCGGTTCTGTCAACACTGCATTGGCTGCCTATTAAACATCGCATAAATTTTAAAATATTGCTGATTACTTACAAAGCACTAAATGGTTTAGCTCCGCAGTACTTGAGCGAGCTCTTAACACATTATAGTCCTTCACGTCTATTGCGATCTCAAAATTCCGGCCAGTTAATAATACCTAGAATATCAAAATCGACTGCTGGCAGTAGATCCTTTTCCTATTTAGCACCAAAACTTTGGAACAGTCTTCCTAACATTGTCTGGGAAGCAGACACACTCTGTCAGTTCAAAGCTAAACTAAAAACACATCTCTTTGACCTAGCATACACATAACACATTATAGACTTCTATAATTAAATTTTAGGCTGCATAGAGTAGGTCAGCCGGAACCGGGAACTCTTCCCATAAATCCTGATGTATTTGTTACATCATAAGAAGAATGGCAGCTACGCTAATATCAGTCTCTCTGTTTTTCCTGAGGTTTACCGTATCCAGATCTGATGAAGGACCTGCGCCTGGACGCGATGACAACGCAGTCCTGAAATGTCAACTAGTCTCTCTCCTGCGAAGGCCTCCTTCCCTTCCCTTTAGCGATAACAATTCTGTATTATAGATTTTAAGGCCAGATAAGTAGTTTGTTGATGGTTGTTTTGTAGGCATCAACCATCATTTAAAAATGTAGGCAATTTTTTTTGTAGGTGCAGCAAAATTCGTAACTAAACTGGATTTGTTAAAGGGCTACTGGCAGATCTCGCTGACCTAGCGCACACTAGGTATCATCTTTTATAACACCAGGTGGCTTATTTTCCTACCGTGTTATGAGCTTTGGCCTTCGAAACGCACCGGCTACGTTTCAAAGATTAATGAACAAAATAGTCACTGGATTAGACGGCGTAACTGTTGGACTGTACTTGGATGATACAGTCATAATAAGTGAAACGTGACAACAACATCTCCAACGTTTACGTCTTCTCCTCGTTCGCCTTGCTCAGGCAAATCTCACATTAAATCTGCAGTGCAAAAGAGACTCAAAATACTCTGTTGATTTTGATCTTACATATATACGTTTTGCATCATTCAAAACTGTTAAATGTCTTCTTTTATTTGTTTACACTCATAATAAAAACTAAATGTGTATTTCGTAAAATAAAGAAAATAAACGATCCGCATTCTGCCGTCTCTCTCAATGTGAAGTTCATTCTGAAACGTGTAACTCAGCAAATGCTTGTAACACTGACGTGAGACATACATCTTTACAAAGCTTGAAGTCTCTATTTTTAAATGATGTAAATTATATCAAAAACAAATATTCCCTGTTCAAGTCTCTATCTTCAGATCAGTGTGTTCAATAATGTGCTTTTTTGTCCTTTGTTGTGTATCTTTGGATTATGTTATGTTGTAAATAAATCCAAACAATCAAAAAGCCATTCTTTTTTAAATCTCCTCATTCTTTGTGCAAGGTTCCTCATAATGATAGGGCCTGATAGCACCTGATAGGGCCATTAGGGGAGGGTCTTTGTCTTTCTCAGGTGTGAAAAACATCAATTCATGATGATTCACGCCTCCTCGCATAAAGCTTTCTTACACAAAACTGTCACAGTGTCTGATTTGTGTTCCCTGGGTGTCCACTAGAGGTCCTCTTCCCCACAGTGTCATCCACATTATGAACTGCATTCCCCACAATCCTTGTCTGTACCCATCACTGTTTCATTGCACTCAGCTGTTCCCAATTATCATTGTTACTTCTGTGTTATATATACCCTGCCTGTTTAGTGTTTGTTACGGAGTCCTTGTTATGTATCACACCACTTTGGATGTCTGTTCTACCTGGTTCTGTTCTTGCCTGTTTCTTGTTTTGTTTCTTGTGTTGGATTGCCTTTTGGATTTTGACCTTTGCTTGGACTGGATAATGATTTACGGATTACCCTATTAAATACTGCATTTTGGATCTACCCCTGTTTCCTGTGTGTGGATCGTGACAAAAACATGTCTTACAAATTTTAAATCAATATATTGTTTTGGACTGCTTTACATGCTTTATGGCTGCAAACGTCGGCGGACGTGAGAGGACGCTGGCGCTGGTTATTTGCCGCTTCTCTGTCTGCTATTCTTCATTGTGTTCCTATTTGTTTGTGTTCGCTGTACCCCTACCTCTGGACAGCCTTTCTCCCTCTGGACAGCCTTCAAGCTGGTTTCTGAAGCCGCTTGGGCACCTTCTCCGGACTGTATCCTCATCGATTAGCCGCTAGCTGGCTGCCCCCGTTCACCTTACTTCTGTCTGCTTCGCTGTGACTCCTGCTGCCGCAACCTCCAACAGATGCGAGCCGTGACCGCGACTTTCATCTTCTCTGTCATGCCGTGGATCATTTTGGCACTCACATCAGTCATCCATCTCTGTGTCCCTAGTTCATTGCTAACTGCAACCACGGAGCTCTCAGTCCCACCGCTCGGCATCATGTTCAAATACTCAACTCTGCAACTGGTCGAACTAATCAACTATTCCATTCCATCCTGCATCACAGTCATAAAACAGCTCGGACTTCTACGTCGATCCCGTTACATTCACAGAAGCTTTCGCCGCAAGTTTGTTTACTTCCACCACGGACTATCCATTCCATCCATCTGGTCACCTGCACGCTCCGTCGCACCTCTCCCACGTCATCGGAACGCTTCCCCCGCTGGATTACATAGTGCTGAGCACACCGACAGGCTGCATAGAAAACCCGGACTGGAATACAGTGCTTCTCGCACAGATATTCGTCATCGGAACGCTTCCCCCGCTGGATCACATAGTGCTGAGCGCACCGACAGGCTGCACAGAAAACCCGGACTGGACTACAGTGCTTTTCGCACAGATATTCTCCAATCATACGCAAATAAACTCACTGTTCCTCCTCAACTGCATTGCCATCACACACGCACTGTTAACTGGGACAACCTCAGATCTTTTCAGCCTGCACCCATCTCTCCACCCTCTCACCATGCCAACTTTGCCCTACTCAACACCCGATCGCTTAACAATAAAGCCCCTGCTTTACATGATTTAATCCTTGACAACACATTGGATTTCCTTCTGCTCACTGAAACCTGGCAACAACCCAATGACTACTTCTCCCTCAACCAAGCATCCCCCACTGGCTACAATTACATCTGCAAACCCCGCCCCTCCCGCCGTGTAGGTGGTCTTGCAGTTATTTTCAATCAGAACTTCCGGATCACTGAACTCACTCTCCCCTCAGTATCATCATTTGAATATCTCGCCTTCAAAGCTCTTTCATCCATGACAGTTATCCTCATTTACCGGCCACCGAAACCAAATCCCTCCTTCCTCTCTGATTTTACTGAACTCCTCACACTAGCCTCATCTCTCTCTCCACGTCTGCTGCTACTCAGTGACTTAAACATCCACATAGACTCTCCCATCTGCAAGCTGTCATCGGAATTCAACATTCTACTGGACAACTTCACTCTCACTCAACATGTCACATTCCCCACCCATGAAAAAGGACACATCCTCGATCTGGTCTGCTCCACTAACCAACCAGTGCTCGACCTCCATCCTTGCCTCTTTCCCCTCTCTGATCATAAACTGATACGGTTCACCATTCCTTCTCCAACTCCACGCCCCCGCCTCCTCAGAGAAATCACCTTCCGTAACCTTAAATCTATTGATTCCCATCATCTCTCTGACTTGATCTCCACCACTCTCCACCTGGACCCAACCCTCACCTCACCTGATGATCTCACAAACCACCTCAACTCTGCTTTGTGTACCTCCCTTAACACTCTGGCCCCCCTCAAAACAAAAACCGTCACTTTTACCACTCCGTCACCCTGGTACACACCTGCACTCCGAAAAATGAAACAAACTGGTCGCCAACTCGAACGTTTGACAAAAAAATCAGCTCTTACAGTACACCATGAAGCCTATAAACTCCACCTCACTTCCTACAAAGACGCCCTCATTCTTGCCAAATCTGCCTACCTCTCCAGCATCCTCACCAACCCCTGTCAAAACCCTAGAACCCTCTTCTCCATATTGAATAACCTCATCAAGCCTCGGACCATCACCCTCCCTACCTCTACTCCTGATCTGTGCAACTCATTCCTTCACTTTTTCGCTGAAAAAATCAACATAATTTATCAGTCTCTATCCTCTGCAAATGACCTCCCAGTAACTACTCCAGCATCGGACATGGCCGCCCTTCCCCACCTCACTCCTGACTTTACTCACCCTCCTCCACTCTGCCTCCTCTCCCAGTTTAACTTGGTCACCACTCCTGAAATCTACAAACTCATCAGCTCCTCCAAACATACTACATGCTCACTCGACTACCTCCCTACTCCACTCCTAAAGTCCTGCCTCCCTGTCCTTTGCCCTTACCTCACTAACCTCTTCAACTCCTCACTGTCCCTTGGATCTGTCCCCTCTGCTTTCAAAACTGCCGCTGTCACCCCAATCCTCAAGAAACCTGGTCTGGATCCCTCTTCACTCACTAACTACCGCCCAATATCCAACCTCCCCTTTCTGTCTAAAACCCTGGAAAGCATAGTCGCCTCACAACTGCAAACCCATCTTCATGCCAATAATCAATATGAACCCCTCCAATCTGGTTTTCGACCCCTCCACAGTACAGAAACCGCTCTCCTCAAAGTCCTCAATGACCTCCTCACCTCTGCTGACACTGGTTCCCTCAACATTCTTATCCTTCTCGACCTGAGTGCAGCTTTCGATACCGTGTGCCATAACACTCTGCTCACCAGACTTAAAAACCTCGGTATCGAAGGCACTGCACTCAGCTGGCTACGTTCCTACCTCTGCAACAGATCCCACTTCATCTCTCTCCATAACCACACTTCTGCCACAGCCACAGTCACCCAAGGCTCCGTACTCGGCCCCCTCCTCTTCATCATCTACATCCTTCCCCTTGGTCAGATATTTCGCCATTTCAACCTGAATTACCACTGCTATGCCAATGACACCCAGATCTACCTCAGCACAAAGTCCCCCCACAATCCTCCCCTCTCCCACATCAACTCCTGTCTGTCAGCTACTAAAATCTGGATGCAACAGAACTTCCTCAAACTCAACAGCAATAAAACAGAATTCCTCATCATTGGCTCCAAATCCACACTCGGCAAAACCAATAACCCCACTCTCACCATCGACGGCACCATTGTCTCCCCATCTCCCCAGGCACGCAACCTTGGCGTGATTTTTTTTGATTCAACGCTCTCCCTTGAGCCCCACATCCGTCAGGTCATTAAAACATCCTTCTTTCACCTCCGCAATGTTGCTAAAATCAGACCCTCACTCACACCCCCTGCTGCTGAAAGACTCATTCACGCCTTCATCTCCTCACGACTGGACTACTGCAACTCACTACTCCTTGGTATAAGCTCAACTTACATAAAAAGACTACAACTGGTCCAAAACGCAGCCGCCCGACTCATCACCCGCTCCAAATTCTGGCACCACATCACTCCAGTTTTAAAACAACTGCACTGGCTTCCCATTTCCCACCGGATCAAATACAAAATTCTGGTTCTTACCTACAAAGCCATCCACCACCTGGCCCCATCCTACCTCACTGACCTCCTCTCCCCCTACCAACCCTCACGGTCCCTCAGATCCACCTCAGCCGGTCTTCTATCCATCCCCAAGTCCAAACTCTGCAGTTTTGGGGACAGAGCTTTCTCGAGGGCAGACAATTTTGTTTTGTTTTTTCACAAGCCACGCATAAATGTCATTATCTCAAAACTACAAACTTTTACATACATGCTGCTGACATATTATTGAAGCAGAGTTTGTGCTGAATACAGTGTAATCGTACTTTAGCCATGAAAATGTCACAAGGAACAGAAATAAGCACAAATGTCAGAGCATGTCAGAACACCTCCAGGGCCCAGAAAACACCTCAGACCCCAGAGGGTTAAAAAACCCAAACCAATGGCTCATGTGTTGGTGTCTATTCCTTCAGCCTTACCATTTAGATGTCCAGCACCTAAAGGGTTCTGATAACTTAGTGGCCTGTGTGTTGTCAAGGGCGCCGATATAGAAAACATTGTGTAAAGTTTGGTATCGGGCTGTGAGCCCACAGGTTTGTATTTCTTGTTTTTCCAATATACCATGCTACCCTGATGAGGGAGTTTTTCGGATATGATATTGATATGTTATTGTATGCAAACAAATTTTCTTTAAATATTAAAACCTTTGCTGTTATGGTTATGGTTGTTGGTACCGTTAATGGAAACTTTTAGTTCCCTATCCTTAAGGGGGAGGGTGTCACGGCCGCTGTTCTTTGTTACTCTTTCGCCGTTTGTTGTGCTCCCTCTACAGGTGCGCTGCAGTGCTGCGGGGAGTAATCAGCTGCATTGGATACACCGGTGCACAGGTGTGTCCTGTCTAGAAAAACATGCTGGCTTGTTTTTTCTCCTTACATCGATCCCTGGCCAGAAACAAGGTGTAAACCGGCGCTGCCGCGTGCTTTTGAAGGCTTCGTAGCTGAACTTTTTGTGATTGACCCTCATAAATAAATTAGTTTTTGTAGATGCCACTCTTGCTTCCTCCTCTTTTATTGTTCCTCCCTACCCAGGGCGTAACACTCCCCCAAAAGTGTAAACATTGAGCCCCTCAGGCCCCATCAAAACATTGAGAGCGGCCCGCTCAGATTTGTTAATCTCTTTATAGCTCAACTTATACAGTATCAAGAGTTTGTGGCATGGCTACTGTAGCAGACTGAGCCAGTGGGTTTATAGCCAGTGTGGGACCATGACTGACGCATTACATAGCAAAATAAATTAAGCTTCGGTTGCAGAAGTGCAAGCCAAGTTTGCTGCATTTAGTCCATAAAAAAATTAACAGCCCTTAAAAAAAATAAGTAGACTTCAAGTTGTTTTTTTGTGTATAAACCTTTAGTGTATAAAAGTATATGTTTAAGTATACTTTAAGTGTAACAGTATTAAATGTTGTATACACAATTATAAAAAAAAAAAAAAAAAATTATAAAACAATAAAAACTATACTACAAGTGAATGTATAGGTATACTGAAAGTTTACTTGTCAAATACTTTAATATACTCAGTAAAGATAGTTTATCTCAGTAAACTACTAGTTTAGTAGTTTTATACTGCAAGTATACTTGTAACTTTTTTCTTTAAGTGAACATCACATCTGTGAACATCACACCCCGAGCACTTGTCAGCATTGTTATGGAAATGGAGAGGATCCAATAGCCAGGAGGCGGAGTCAGGAAATGAGAGCCAACTGAGAGCCATCAGGAGAAGAGGATATAAGCACAACAGAAAGAAGCTTAGGGGAGACTAGATCTCCCAAGAGCAGACTAATATTTTTTCTGGTTCTTTTCTCATGTAGGCTCCAGTGATTGTTAAATAACCCATGCTGCAGTTCTCCAGCAGATTGTCACACATTCACTTATGCACTGAAGCACCAGTTTTCCTGCACCTTGGAACACCTGCACTAAATTTAATCTTTGTCACTTAATAAAGGCCCCTCCGGGAATGTAAATGTATTATTAATCATAATCATAAAATCAAATCATAGAAGATTTCACAGCAAAACTATTTTACTATTTTTTAGTATTTTTTACTATTTTACTATTTTTTACTATTTACTATTTTACTAACGTTTTGCTCATGTTGAAAATGTATAGGCCCTAGAAATTTGTGTATCAAAAATGATTCAGTAGGCTAATATATTCATAAATAGACATTATATTCATTGTTTAACAGGATATTACAACAAATGTTTCATGTAAGTTATGAGAGAATAAAATGTTTTTAAAATGTTGCTTTAATTTTGTAGCATGCATTGGCAAACAAGCATTCTGTTTTCAATCAATTTATACCCCCAAACATGTAACGTATCCTGGGGAATACAAATATTTAAATCAAAAAGAAAAATGTTAAAATGTTCCTGTTTAAAAAATGTAAAAAACAACAACAGAAATAAAGGTAAATGTTTAAGGGTGATTTTTAGGCAGGTGGGTAAGGTGGGTTCACCAGAGCCTGTCTGATTTCAAGAGCTGGAGCATCAGGTTTATCCCGGTTGTGTCCCTGAGGCTCTTGTAGTTGAGGAGCTGGGTGTAATGCTGCAGTTGGCAGATGCTGTTTTTTTCCCTCACATATATTATGGAGAATACAACATGCAGTCAACACTGTAGGCATGAAATCATAGTCTATGTCACACATTTTGGGCAGGACACGCCATCTGGTTTTTAGGTGTCCAAATGTATGTTCCACCTACACACGGATGGCACTGAGCTGCTCACTGAGCAGTGTTTGTGCTTCTGTCAGGTTTGGACCTGAGAAGCCCTTCATGACCCATGGTAGTCGTGGGTATGCAGGGTCACCAGCAAGGAGTAGAGGGACTTGGACTCCTTCAATTTCCATACCTGCTTGGGGGAGTTTTGCTGGATATCTGGAAAGAGAACACACATATGCACTGTGCCTACAGGCTACCATTAAACTATGGCTAATAAATTATTTAAAAATACGTGCAAAAAAAATAAAAAATAAATGCAACAGGTGAAAGTTGGTGTAAAAAGATGCTCAAATACCTGAACAGATTGAACGTGACAAACACTGCTGCATAAATGCTATGCGCTGCCAGGTGACCCCACACAAATATCTCTAATCATCAGTTGGTAATCCACAACAGCCTGCAGAACAATGGATGTCCAACCTTTTCTGCTTACATAATCCCTATACCCATCACTTGGGGAACAAATGGGGATTTGGGATCAATCAGTTGCACCATAGACTTGAGGTATTCCGTGTGCCTCGTAATTGCGTTATGCAATCTGTTGTGCCTCATGCACATTTGACAAAGAAATGTACTGCTTCATAAGCTTGGTGCATATAGCCTGACATACAACATACACACACCTCTGGACAGTGGATTTGCTAACTCCAAATGTCTCTGCCACTACCCTGTACTCAGCACAGGTAGCCAGTTTATAATCAGCTATGGCTATGCGTTTATTTGTAGAAACTGGCTCCACTGAAAATGATGCAGCAGGCGCTACAAGTGGCCTTTTTGCATTGCACAACTCAAAAAAGGTTGATCTGTTCATTGGGAAATTCTGAATACACAGTTCCTCTGTGAAATCACGTACTATTACCTCCCAGAAAAACCTCATACCGTTCCCAAGTGTAAGTGGCTATCCTTTCCATTAATGATTGGATAACACGCCTATGTCTCCTTCGATTAAAAATACTGGCTAGTGGCTGTGATATACAGTATGTAAACGCACCAATATCCGTCACCATGATTTTTGGAATGACTTATCGCGAGAGTAATTATTATTATATATATATTTTTGTCGCATAACATAATTTATTGGAAACGCCGTCATTTCGCAATAGTTTTTTATCAACATTTAGAAAATATCACAAAAGTTTTGCGCAAATCTGTAATGGAAACGAGGCTACTGGCATTCTGGTCACACACTCACAACATGTGCATGCAGCCTGGATGGTCGTATGAAATATTTGCACACCACATGGTCATTGATGCATTCAAAGCGCTTAGACATTCTTAATGTGATTTAGCCATGTATGAAATTTTCCTGAATCCTGGATTTTGGATTGTTGGTGCTGTTGGTCTTTCATTCCTGTCCAACATAACCTTCATAAGTACATGATAGCCTACTCAGAATGTTCTTCAAGCCCAATCTTATGGTGTAAAATGTAAAGCTATAGTGAAGAATATTGAAATTTAATCCATCATGAAACTAAAATGGGCTCTCCCAACCACAATACTTTCCGTCAGCTGAAATTTCTGCTCCGGCTAACTTGGCATTTTCAAAAAAAGCACAGGGCAAAAACTCTTGCAAAGTATTACAAGGCCCATGGGGTGATCACACAGTATGTACAGTGGCTGGGAATCAGGAGTGATATCAAGAATAAAGTTACAAAGTGCAAACACTGTCAGACTAACTGTCTGGCACCATGCAAAGGTCTCTAATGAGAAGTGAACTGCCTGCGAGACTGTGACAGCACTCCGCTTTAATTACCTGATTGTAATGCAGTACTATTTCAGATACATAGAAATTGCACATCTGTCAGACTCTGTTAGCAGAAGTGTAATTGGGAAGCTGAAATTACATGTCTTTGCATGCCCAGTATTCCAGAGCAGCTCCAGTGTTCTAGTAGTTCCCACTAGTGATGGGTAATTCATAAACAATTAAACAATAATCACATTCCCCAAAGGTTATTTATTTATGTTTTTTTTGTGCAAAATCAAAATGTGAACAGTGATTATATTGGTTCCCATGCAACTGATTATACATAAACTAAGCTCTCTTTCTATAAATTGTATTCATCCGTACACAGTAGTTCCCTTTCGAGGGAACTCGAACTGCGTCGAATGACACTTTGGGGGAACGCCCCTCAGCGTAGCGCCTCTGAAGTATGAATGAAACTAAACCAATCCTGATTGGTGTTGCGTCATGACGTAATGTGTGACGGCATATGCGGAAGCTACAAAGTGCTTAAGTGCTAAGTGGTGCTAGTCTGCACACTATGGCAGTACTGCAGGCGTACCAGGCCGACCTTCTTAAGGATATTGATGAGGGCGAGGGTCCAACTCCAGAAGATATTGCGGAGTTGAGGAAGGCTGCAGATCTGTCTCTCCGAGTCACCAAGGAGACGACCCGTGCTATCGGCCGTTCCATGACGGCAATGGTGGTCTCGGAGAGGCACCTATGGTTAAATCTGTCGGGCATCAAGGAGAAGGACAGGGCTTTCCTCCTTGATGCCCCGATTTCGCCTTCTGGCCTGTTCGGCGACTCAGTTAACATTGTCGTCGACAGGTTTCAGGAGGCGAAGAAACAATCTGCAGCCTTCAGGCAATATCTCCCTCGCCGCTCCAAGCCTAAGAAGCCTGCCCCCAGTGGGCAGCCGCAGCCATCCACCAGCTCCTCCGCCTACAGACAGGCACAAAAAGAGAGCGTCGCTTCTAGAGCCCCCCCTCAAGCAGCCTGGGGGCATAGACGATGCTCTCAGCCAAAGCCTCAGCCTAAGGCAGGGCGACCTGAGGGCCGTCCTGCAGGCGAAGAAGGCTTCGACAAAGAGGTCCTAACCAGCCTAGGTCCTCTGCGGGCGGCCCCACCCGTGGGGGAGCGATCGAGGTCGCCTCCTCCGCGGAGCCCGCAGGAAATCGATGTCGACTTCCCGCCGTCAAATGCGCTTCGGGACGCATCGGTTTCCAGCGAACGTGCCCTGCACTGTCCGCCCCACAGGCTTGCGGCCAGCATTCGCGTCCGCACATTGAGAATCGTTTTCGGTCGAACCCTGCCATATATGTATTCAATATTTATTCAAATAATTTAATTCATTTCAAATTTACCTAACACGTCCACATATGCAATCTCTGATCATTCTGAATAAGGAAATCATTATATAGACCATAGGCTTGAATGAGTGTGTGAATGTGTGAGTGTTAGATTTCAGTGAACTGCCAATGCATCCAGAGTGTTTCCCTGCCTTACAACATGAGGCAAGAGAGCAATTTAAAAGCAATTTAAAAATGGATGTATATAATGCAGCTAAATATGAATTATGAGAAACATAAATGTTTTGTTCACCTCCGGAGTCCCAAATCTTTTGTACTTTTCGTGACTGACAGACGCAATTAACAAATCATGAATAATCCATCATGGTTCTCACAGGGTGTCCCTAAGAATTATCTAGAATTTCGCTTTGTACTTCAAGTGTATCATATAAATCACAATTGTTAATTTGTGTCAGTATGATAATAATCAATCTGTTTGTTTAACCAGGGGTTTCAAAGGATATAAACGTTTTTATATAAATGTTTTATACATGAATAAACATTTATATTTTATGTTATTTTTAAGCTTTTATATTGTCATTTTGCTAAAGCAATTTTTTTTTATTTTTTTTTACTTTCTATTAGCATATCTTTGTTGTATGAATTCGTACGAAATAGCCACCTCGTAAAATTTGTATGAATTGCCGTGAGATCGGGTTGGATATCCTCTGACTGGATAGAATAATAGCCTGAAGCTGCCATAGTCTGTGCCCTTCATACTCCACAAGATTTTCTGGTGAAATCTTGTCAATTCTGACTTCCCAAAATCTGCAGACGTGTTATGATTCTTCTAATTGCAAATATCTGTGCAAAATATCTGTGCAAAAATCGTGTGGATCTGTAAATGGCATACACATAGAACATTATACATTCCTATTATTCAAATCAGTTAAATGATTATTAGGCTGCATAAATTAGGTCAGCCGGAACCGGGAACACTTCCTATAACACCCGATGTACTCGTTACATCATAAGAAGAATGGCATCTACGCTAATATTAGTCTTTCTGCTTATTCCGAGGTTTACTGTAATCAGCCGGATCTGGGCCGTATCCAGATCAGATGGAGGACCTGCGCCTAGACACGACCACAATACATCCCTGAAGTGTCAGGAGAGATTGTGTCAACTAGACTCTCCCCTGTGAAGGCCTCATCAACACAACAGCCATCAGCACTGATCCTCAACAAACCCATCTCCATATTGGCGTGATGACTCCGATCTTCAACCAGATGGAACTGGATAATATTCGGATTGTTCCAATCCAATCCAATCTGACTTCTGACCTATAATGCTGCCTGAATTATAATCATACACTGTTCGTTCGTTGGCCAGAGAAGAACTGGCCCCCCGACATTTTTTTTTTTTTTTTACATGTAAATACTATTTTACTTTATTTCTTCATCCTTGTTTCTTCAAGCGGGGTTGCACAGTGCTTTGTGTCTCGGGGTATTTCTGCTTTACTATAAATGCTACCTACTGTCAGAGAGTGAAGCTGCATTTTAATTCAGGCTGTCTGCCATTTCATTTTTAAACACAAGTTACATGTGAAAATTTCTGACTGAATTTCTGTGTTGAACATTTGTGTTGATGTAAACAGGCCTTAAATCTGACAGCTGTGATCTTTTTTTTTATCTTCAGACTTCAGCATGAAAACCCCTGTAAGTGGTAAAAAAAAACCATTTGGTTGCATTTTATTTTGTGATTTCAACAGAGAGTGGGTCATGGATGAGTGAAAAAGAAGTGGAATGCGTGTCTGAGAGCTGCACGAGAGACTTCCCATGCTGCCGTAGAGAATAGTAATGCGAATGACTACACTAAAAATTAAATCTTAAAAAAAATGCATACGCCACTGCATCAGCAACTACACAGTTACTGTCTGTTAAATAAAGCAACATTCAGCATAACATCAGTGTTCCTCTGCTCATCCTGGACTGAAGCACAGGCTCTACTCTTCAACTCAATGGTGACCCACAAAACACAGAAACACAATATACAGAAACACTTTAAATCCCAACAGAACATTAAATGCTAACAGATCTCTCAGTATCTCAGCATCTTCACTTATTACAATCCAGACTTTAATTCATACTAACATTCTTATTAAGAATTATCAGAGGTTTAGAAGTTGATGTTTTATTGAAAATAATAAAGTTTGATGTCACCATTTTGGTGATCCGTGTTTGCTTTAGTTGGGCTCTTGACCCTTCAGTTTTTACCATTAGTTTTTCTCTGGCTGCTTTAACTGTGTGCTTCTGATACATATTTGTTATGGCAGGAATTCAAGAGAAACTCAGATCAGATGATGGTCACTTTTTAGTGATTATAGTCATCATGTAGTGGCCTCATTTATTGATACCACCTGAAGGCTAATATCTGATTAAGTCTAAAAATATTGGTTGTTAATTTTGCATGTCAATGCTGTGCTGCGATACTCTGAAGGATTTTATAAAGTAATTATACAGAAAATGTTTTGACAGGATCATATAGACTCACACTGACATCAAAAATCAGCGTATGAATCGCAACAATGGTGACAATGAAAAAAAAATTCAGATCAACTCTGAAAAATTCTCTATATATACAATTAAATTCTCTCTCTCTCTATATATTATGTAAACTAAGCTAATGTACTCAGAGATTTGACTTGAAGTCATAACAGTGAATCAGGCCACCACATGATGACTATAACATCATCAATAAGTGACCAACATCATCTGATGAGATTTTCTCCTGCATTTATTGCCATAACAAATGTGTATCAAAAACAGAGTTAAAGCAGCCAGGGAAAAGCTAATGTTAAAAATTAAGGGTCATGAGCCCAACTAAAGCAAACACTGTATGTAATTTAAGAAAACATTTGAGAATTTCTGCAATTTGCACAATTTAAAAATTAAAATGTAAAAAAATCAGTTATTTTCTGTAATTTTTTTTTTTTTTTTTTTTTGTTACAGTGTACTGTATGCCGATCTCCAGGAGATCATATAATCACAGCTTTTAATGGAGGATGAGAAGAAAGGGATACATTTTTTTCTTGTTTCATTTAATTGTACAATGTAAAACAGCTATTTTGGAAATCCATGATCTACATGAGATAATATAGTAGACAATAGTTTGTTAAGGTCCTGACTTCTGAGCTGATGTTTAGTTCCAGTTCATCCCTGAATGCTTGTGAGGTCTGTAGAGATGCACGTGTTTATTGCTTGTCAAATATGATTACTATCAATTTGTTCATGCAAATAAAAACATTGTTTATTAATTAGTTTTTTAATCACTTCAGTGCTTTGAATTAAAAGTGTTATGTGGGCTTTTGTGAGTTTATGGATAATATACTCTTTAATATGTCTCTTATTTTTTGTACTTAAAGGAATAGTTAACTTAAAAATGTAAATTCTGTCATCATTTACTCACCCTCAAGGTGATTCAAACCAGTATGCATTTATTTCTTCTGCTTAATTCAATATAATATATAATGAGCAGAAGGTGCAATTGCACTTCAGCTTTTTGCTTCGGAGCCGAGCGTTTCAATGCTGTTTAATCTACTGAGTGATCAAACAATGAGCAAGCGCTTCAGGAGGATCTCTCGTGTCTGGTGCAGGCGATACAGCGCGGCAACGGGGTCGACTTTCTTTCTCTCTCTCTTTTGTTTTTGTGTTACTGAGCAAAACAAAAAGGCTGTTTTCACAGCTGGTAACGGTGCGCCAAAAGCGCTGAATAGCCGTTCCCCTGCGTGCTTCAGCACCAAGGAGAGCATTCCCCTGAAAGAGCTTACATGGGTGTGAGTTGCGTCTTTCTAAAGATGACTTTCCACCCGTGTGTTTCTGGATGCGGTCGTTTCCTGTCCTCACTGACGGCCATGATCACCGTCTCACACGTCTGTTGTTGGCAGGCGCTGCTTGTGTGTAAAAGATTCTGGGAGACCGTGGAGATCAGCAAGAGCTTCCGCCGGGCAAAACCCGACGGGTCTCTCGCTCCTCAGCGTGTCGTGTACCATCGAGCTGCCAGGCTGCTGCGCGGATTGTCACGGCAACCCATCGATCGCTCTGCGCCCTAGGTGTCGTGTTCCCCTTTTCTATTCTCCGTTGTAGCGCCATCCCTGGTGGCCACCTGGAGAGGTCTGCTTTAGTAGAATAGCTTGGGTGATTTGAGAGCTGATGGCTTCTCCTTCGGGGAACCAACCCCCTAGGGCCCCTCCCCCTCTAGCGCATCACAAGCTGTGCAGCTTCTGGATGGGATTGCTGGTCCTAGCGTTTCATTCAGGGCTCCAGCTGAGGGCAGATGTCGATTGCTGCATCGGAGAGAGGGGCTGTTTTGCTCTGGAAATGAGGATGATGCTGAGTTCCCACTGTAACAGTGTGTGTGCTTATGCTGAATCAGATTCAGACCTGACAGCCATGCTTTCCCGGGTCTTTCTTGGATGTGCATTGAAAACTTATACTGGTGGCAAAATATGGAACGCCAAAAGTGCCAAATTCTGCATCAAAGTTTTCACCTCTCTCACTACCCTCGACGGTGGGGTGGCTGTGCCTCTGGCAGGCCACCTCAGCCCTGCATGCAAGGCCAAGGCACTCTTATTGCATGAGGGTAGTTCTGAGCCGGGGTTGAGCTGCGCTTGTCGACTGATCGTGATCAAGTCACAGCGCAGGCCCTCGGTCAGACGATGTCCAACTTGGTGGTCCAGAAGCGCCCCTGGCTGTCCTTGCAGAGGTGCGAGAGGTCGTCAAAGTACGCTTTCTCGATGATCCCATCTCACAAGGTGGCCTTTTCGATGACACTCTTGAGGACTGGCCCAGCAGTACTCCGCTGTCAGCAACAGACTGAAGCGCTTCCCCTGACGTACCACCAGAGTGCCTCGTGGGTCGCCCCTCAGTCTACTCGTTGCCAAGAGTGTCATCCCCTGCAAAAAAGATATAAAAATACTCAGCCTGCTCTACTGTGTCCGCCACAGGAGGATGAGACCTCCCGTGTGGACGGGTGACCCGGAGATGGGTGGAGCTGCTCTCTCCCGGTGGAGGGTCGGAAAACAAATCTTTTGAGTCAAAATTCTGTTCCACCACTGGAGTCACAGTGGTACCCAGATTCTCAAAAAAAAAAGAAAAAAAGAAAAAAGAGAGAGCAGATCCACTATCCCTGGGTCTGAAGAGGGCTTGGAGAGAAGTGGGAGGAGAGAATCCTCAACACTCTCATCCGCCAGCGGGCAGCAGCGTGCAGTTCGAGAATGCAACCAAGCCTCCTCTTCCTGCCCCGTGGAACCAGGTAAGTGTTTCACAGCACACTCAGACCCCGCTATGGGCCGCCTCCCAGAGAGAGCCTTCCGAGCCGCGTCCCTGCGTTCCACCTTGCTGCCCCACTGCGGGTACACCTACGGTCCCTCTGGTCCCGCTTGTACGGTCTCTGTGAGCCTGGTTAGCACTCCCCAGTCCGTCTCGCTGGTTCATTCGGACCATCAGACTCGGCTATGCGATTCAGTTCGCCTGGCATCCCCCCAAATTGCGGCCATCCACTCCACTATGTAGGATTATCCGTCAACAGGCCATTTCATTAAATGAACCCAACACCGCATTCCACAGTTCGGAACGATTCCCTATCGAACCATTAGTAAGTTATAAAACACAGTCATGGTGCCGAGATGGCTAAAGGAGATGTCACCCCCCTTTCCCTTTTTGTGCCTGTCTAATCTCATACCAGCGATGCCAGGACAGCAGGAAAAGATTTCTCTTTGTTCCCCAAACTTAAGACCAAATGGCCAAGAAACCCTGTGGTGACCCCAATGCATAAATCCACAGCCTTATCAGGAAACGAAGGATGCTAAGGCATTCCTATGGCCCAGAATCACCACAAACCTTAAACCAGGGGACACCTCCTTTCTGCAGCTGTAAATTCCAGAGACTTTTGTCTCCAAAACCAATAGACTGAAATTAACCCACTTGTGGTTTAATACAAACAACGGTCTCAAAACTGCTTCCAATAAGCGGAATTGATCATCAGTATTTACCTCACATATATCTTAAGTATCATGTATGTTTTATATAACCTGTGGAGTTCTTTCTGTGTGTTTAACTTTTATTACAGCCTATTCGTAGGGTTTTCTACCTCAGTTATAGGAACTAATCACCAGAAGTTGCCTCATACATGTGTATCCTCTGTATTATGTATGCTTTATATTACTCAAGTTAATTTTGTGTGTTAAACACTTATCACAGCTAAATCCTTATTTACTTCCACCTCAACTATGGGAAATATATGAATTTTGGTACCTACTTGATGGGTAAATGATTTCTAGAATTTTGATATAAAGTAGATGTGTGTAGGATGCACCATATTTAAACTATTAAGTTGGCTTATTAAAGCGTTTAACTAAACTCTCAGGAGTTTGGGCACACACGATCACGTGGACATTACGCTAATGACATGCAAGAACCGGAGAACCGGGAACCGTAGGTCCCGCCCAAGACGATATCTGATTGGCTGTCACACTCGGAAGGAAGGGTCAGATGGACACGCTTATAACCCAATGACAAGCAGCTATGCGTTGCTTTTTGCCTTGCTTTTGCAGTGACTTTTGCTCTTGCTTATGTTTGTGCTGACCTTTCCATCGTCCAGCGTGTATGCTTACATACTCTTCAAGCCACCAAGAGCTCACTCAAAACTCATCAACTCTTCCGTAAGATCCTTCGTTGAACTTCGTCAAAGAAAACCCTCTCAGAGTCGCTCCAGACTCAGAGGAAACTCCGTTGCATAGCAACCCGCAATCCAGGAAATCCCGCGAACGAAGTGCCACCCTGCAAAGCCAACCAACCACTCACCATCGAGTGCTGTCCCTCAGAACACATCATCGACCAACTGCCAGCCAATCAGCGCCGAAGAGATTCCCTCCAGCAACTTCGTCACAGAAGGGAACGCACGCGCTCACAGGAGCATCCAAACGCAAGTACACAATCTCCTAATTCTGGCTGAACTGGTGCAAATCTTCTTAAGAAAACGAACTAAGATTAAAGTGCTAGTAGATTGATTCTCTCAGGTTGCGGTCAAGAAATAGTGTCTAGAGGTGGTCTACGCTCCCGTCGCATGTCACAACTCGCCTGCCATCTCCTCCTCTGGAGTCAGAAGCATCTGAGGTCGCGTCGAGCCATGTATGTCCCCGGTGTGCTCAACAATGTGGCCGACGAGCTATCACAAGCTGTGCTCCCAGGAGAATGGCGACTCCACCCCTAAGCGGTTCAGCTGATCTGGAGAGAGTTCGGGGAGGCTCAGGTAGACCTGTTTGCCTCCTCAGAGACCTCCCACTGCCAGTTGTTTTACTCCCTGACCGAGGGAACACTCGGCATGGATACACTGGCACACAGCTGGCCCCGAGGCCTCCGCAAATATGCGTTTCCCCCAGTGTGCAAAGTCAGGGAGGATGAGGAGCAGGTCCTTCTGGAGGCTCCCTATTGGCCTACCCAGACCTGGTTCCCAGAACTCATGCTCCTCGTGACAGTCCTTCCCTGGCCCATTCCTCTGAGGAAGGACCCTCTGACTCAGAGACGGGGCACCCTATGGCACCCGCGTCCGGACCTCTGGAAACTCATGTGTGGTCCTTGGTCGGGATACGGAGGTTCTAGGTGACTTACCCCCAGAGGTACTTAACACCATCACTTCTGCACAGGCGCCGTCCACGAGACGTGCGTATGCCTTGAAGTGGAACCTGTTCGTTGAGTGGTGTTCTTCTCGCCGAGAGGACCCCCGAAGATGGGTCACGGCGATAGGGTCCATGCTTTCCTTCTTGCAGCAAGGGTTGGAGCAAAGGCTGTCTCCCTCCACCCTCAAAGTACATGCTGCCGCTATTTCAGCATATCACGACCACATAGATGGCAAAACAGTAGGAAAGCACGACCTGGTCATTAGGTTCCTTAGGGGGGCGAGACGGTTAAACCCTCCTCGACCCCCCTCCATACCCTGTTAGGACCTTTCCCTGGTGCTCCGAGCACTCCAGGATGCTCCCTTTGAGCCTTTGCAATCAGCAGACTTAAAGCTTATCTCCATGAAGACTTTGCTGCTGGTTGCACTGGCCTCTATCAAGAGGGTAGGGGACCTGCAGGCATTTTCAGTCGACGAATCGTGCCTAGACTTCGGGCCGGGTGACAACCATGTTGTACTGAGAACTCGGCCTAGCCCAAGGTTGCCCAAGGTTCCTACCACTCCCTTCAGGGATCAGGTGGTGAACCTGCAAGCGCTGCCCCTGGAGGAGGTAGACCCAGCCCTGGCTTTGCTCTGTCCCATTCGCTCTCTGCGTCTGTACGTGGACAGAGTCTCAGGACCTCAGACCAGCTCTTTGTCTGTTACGGAGGCCAGCAGAAGGGAAAGGTTGTCTCCAAGCAGAGGATGGCCCACTGGATAGGGGATGCCATCGCCTTGGCTTACCAAGTACAAGGCGTGCCCTGCCTGCTCAGGTTGCATACTCACTCCACGAGAGGCTTTGCATCCTCCTGGGCGCTGGCATGTGGCTCCTCGCTAACAGATATCTGTAGAGCTGCGGGCTGGGCAACACCTAACACGTTCGCTAGATATTATAGCCTACGTGTAGAGCCGGTCTCCTACCGTGTTCTCACCCTATACGGGTAGAAGCATTGAGAGGCCCGGCTTTGTCGGCTTGCTGCACCCTACTGTGCACCCTTATTGCTCCAGAGTGAAAAACCTGTAGAGTCCTCCAACACCCTCGGCCCAGACATGGCGGAGCATCCGGCACCAGGCCTTTATCCGTTGAATCTTTGAGGACCTGGTCTAGGCTGGGTCCCATATGTGTGACCCTGCGGGGATCCCATATGTGTATTTCTTCCACAGATGCTCCTAATCAGAAGTGCGTGTCTTTCCCTTGGGCTAAGTCACCCAGTATTTCATATGCAGTACAAACTTCGGGTTAGTCCTCCATATGTATATCTCCACATAACTCCTTCGGGGAAGAATGTGGGTTCCGCAGCGTTCTCCTTCCTAACAGAAAGGGCATGCTTTCCCAGTGTTATCCAATAATCTCACTGTATGGAAACAACAGTGACAGAGGCAGTGACAGAGGCAGAGGGCAGTGTAAGCCGTCTCCTATTGTCCTTCCAGGCAAGAAGGGGCCAGAGGCTCGTACAGGGCACTAGATGGGGTCAGTAGCTCTGGCGCTTTAGTAGGGATTCCTATTCGTCAGTCACGACGTACGTCGAAAGTGACCGACAGATAGGGAACATCTCGGTTACGTATGGTAACCCTCGTTCCCTGAAGGAGGGAACGAATATGTACGTCCCGTCGCCACATTTGCAGTGACCCGCCGGGGCAGCCAGCTCATCGCCTCGGCTCCTCGGCAAAAAACTGAAGTGTAATCGCACCTGCTGCTCATTAGATACCCGCGCTGTGTGGCTGAGCAGCTGATGCAAATGATTGTACACCAATGTGCATTGGCTCGTTTAGTTCCATTTGAAGTAGATTGGCCTCTAGCGAGATTCCGATTCGTTGGTCACGACGTACGTCTCCGTTCCCTCCTTCGGGGAACGAGGGTTACCATACGTAACTGAGACTTTATTTAACCCCCATTAAACACACAAACACAACATTTGTATAGAGGACATATGTATATATATATATATATATATATATATATATATATATATGTATATATATATATATATATATATTAGTGCTGTCAATCGATTAAAAATTTTAACTAGATTAATCACACATTTTTTCTGTGATTAATCGCAATTAATCGCAATAAAAAAAGAAATGTTTTTGTATGTTTTTAATATATTTTATAATGTAATAATTTCACAGTTAATCAAATTAATGTAGAAACAACATAAAGACAGTATATTTTAAATAATTGTTTAATGGCATCTTTTTATGAATGAAGGCCAGTATTACTGATATTAATACAGCTACTGATTTTTTTTTTTCACATTTATTAGGCTTCAAAAATATAACAGTTTTTAATTTAAGTGAACTTAAAACAATGCTAACATAAACCCATAATAAATGTCATATTTATTCGTGCCCTTCCTGTCTTAACAGTTAGGAAATATTCAGAAATTTAATAAAGTTATCAAAGTTATATGCAGTCTGCACTGCATAAACTATAAATTAAATAGTTAATCCTTATTAAAGCTACAAAAGTTATTTAGTCAACAGCAGTGAGTCATTTTCTCTGTTCCCTTTGTTCTTTAACTTTACTGACAGGAAGCTTTATTGGCTGCTGTCCCTTTAAGAGCAGACACACACACACACACACACACACGCGGAGCTCACCGTTTATATACTGTCTATGGATCTCACACGCGCCTCATTCTCTCGCAACTCTTTGTTCATTTTAGACTTTATATAAATCATTTAAGACTGCTCTTATGAGGATAATCGACAAAATTATTGTTATTGTTATTGTTAGTTCAAGCGCGAAAGAGAACTGGATTCTGGCGCCCTGTCTATGTGTGTGTGTGTGTGTGTCACATAAGGACATTCACAGACAGCGCATTCTCTTTTGTCTTGCCGCGCTTGAAATGTTTAAAAGCATTTAAATGAATAAGAGCGTGATCATATAATGTAAAGCTAGCCAACGGATGGCAGAAAAGACGGATGCTGCGTTAATTGCGTTAAATATTTTAACACGTTAAACCAGACAAAAATTAATCGCATGCATTAACGCGTTAACGTTGACAGCACTAATATATATATAAGCTTCACATTTCTGCTTTCACTTGCCTAATTGACTTCTATTGTAAGTGCATTATTGTAACCAAAATATTTGTTTCTTTTTATAAATCGATTATCGATTATAAAAATAATTTTCTGAGGAAAGCAGCAGCATGTCTGTGATATTGTACATGGAGTACTTGGCACCTAAGAAATTCTTTTTAAATTGTTTTAAAACCCTATTTCAGTGGGCTTTCTTTAGCCTTTTAATTACATTTCTCCGCGTTCTGTTTCTACTTTTCCCACAGCCCTTTCCACACTCTTAAGAATTTACTTTATCCCTTTTAAGTCATCTGTATTAATTATAGCACATGGAATGTGTTAATTATGGCCGAAGAAGCCCGATGGAGACAGAAAAGAAAAAAACGAAAGAACAAAATGAGAAAGAACATTGTTGTTCATTTAATCAAGAATTATACAGTGTCCTTGTGCAAGTTTTGGACTTGAAAGTAAGATGTGACATTATTATTATCCTCAACATCCATAAGCACTGATCACCTTTTTTTTCCTGCATTTACAGTATGTGCTTTATCCAGAGGGCTAATATCATTAAACACAATCATTGAGTATAGGACATACAATAGCTGAGCTAACACATTCTTCATATTGAATATGAAAGCACAAGTGCTGTTCTTCAAAGGAAAGTCAATAGAAGTGGATTGTCAAAATATTCATTTGAAGATCAAAACTCCTGTGCAGAGGTCAGGTTGATCCATGCAAGGTCACACAAGAGAAGTAAGAGTGTTTGGGGCTTCTCTTACATATGCCCTGCTGGGGCACTGGGTTGTGACCTACTTTTGAGCATTAGAAGAATAAATGAGAATGGGGAAACCCCAGGAGTTGTGGATTCTACCTGGACCCAATGCTACAGAAGACACTACAGCAATAAGTACCTGATGGGCTCAAAAAAGGGTGCCCACTGGCTTGTGGCATAATATGTTGAGCTAATGAGCTGTGAGATGCAGTATGGGGATTTGTCAACCCCAAATGTAAGGTGTTGATAATGCTAAGCCACTTCAAACGGGGGAGAAAAACCCTCTAAAGCTTGAGTGAGAAGTGAGAATGGGGTTTTAGTTTTTATCCCTACTGCAGCATAGCAGGCCGAGAGGACAATGTGACCACTTGAGCTGCTCTTCAGAGGGATGATGGGGGGAAAAAAAACACTTCACTTTCTAACAGAAAAACAAAATAAACCCTCAGATGGTGATGTTTGAGAAAGATGGTTTATAAGATGGTTGAATATTTAAATGCTAAAGTTCACTTTAATGTTTTCATCTATTATGGGATTTTGTGTGTGTGTGTGTGTGACCGAATACAATTCAATACTATAGTGAGAATACATGTGTTAATGCCACTGAACAAGATTAAATCTTACAATTTATACCTTAATCTCTATCTGCACTTTATGAGATTAAAGTCCTTGCAGAATGTTCCTGCTATAAATGAATTTATTTCATTTTGATAATTATAAATGCTACAGGTTCTTTTCCATTTGTGTTTTCAGATATCTATATATGTGTCTATATGTGACCAAAAGATTGTGGGCAGGCCACCTTAGTTTGGCTCCTAATTGAAGCTACTTTGAATATCTTTGTCTGAGCAGAAAAAAGGATGATCCCAGCCACTGAGCTGCTAGCCAGTTTGTGTGAGCTGAGAAGTCATTCACATCGCAACGCTTATCTGCAGGGCACAGGCTCTACAAGAATGTCTGACATGAGCAAGCATGGTGCCAACTAACGCAAGCTACTGCGCAAATTGTGCTGGAAAGAATTTGCTCACCTAAAATGAGCTTAGATGCTCAAAAGGCAAGCGGCAGACATGTTGCTTGGAGACCGCCCAGAACAACAGGCTGACAGCTGAGAGTTTTGTACGGTTTTCTGAGTGGAACAGCATCCAATGAAGCGATCAATCTAATGATCTGTTTAATTCACTTCATTTCAGCCAACCTCTTTAATCCACTTAAGCAATCAAATTGAGATTTTTTTATTTCTTTTTTTGCAAAAAAAAAAGTGAGAATTGAAAGGGTGTGAAATCAGGAATTTGGGTTGCATTGCTGTATTTCAGTAAAAGAATGGTAACACTTTCTGTGAAGATTTATATGTATTCATAATACATCTTATCAAAAGGATAGTGCATACATCTTTAAAGGAATGACCAAATCTTATGAAAAAACAATAGCTATGCGATTGCATTACAATAGCATTATAGAACAGACCAACATTTACTTTGAAATCTTTTAATAATAATAATTTAACGAATCTTATTCGTTATTGTGGACAAAACGTCATGAAACCAAGGACAACCTTAATTACATTTTTATAGTGTTTATTATCCTTTTGGGAGGTTGACATAAATCATCTTCTAGATTTTTTTAGATAGGCTCATTGGAAAAAAGTGACTACCTACATTTTTGCAAAACTCCAAAAAGTACATATACATACAATTCACTGCCATTTCTTTCTGAAATTAACAATAGTGGCTAGGGGTGGGAATCTCTAGGCACCTCACAATTCGATTCGATTACGATTCAGAGGGTAACGATTATCGATGCATTTTTTATGTGTGTGTGACTACTTGGTACTTTTAAAGCAAAGTATTTATGATGACCCATAAAGAATTTACTTCCAATACTTCCTATATTCATTTTATTAATAAAACAAATGGAAGTGATTTGGCAAGTCAACTGTAAGGTTACATTTGCCAGCATATGTCCCAACATTGCAAAGAACCAACAGGAAAATAAATGTGTGCCTGAACTAGCAGCGTACTTGTAGTAAATTAACAAACTTCAGCTTATTCTGAATCTCTAGCATTTAATAGACTTCTAACCAACATCCTCCTGTTATTTCCAATGAGCAATATAATCCTTCAGACACAAAAAAAAAAAAAAAAAAAATTCCCCCCAACCCTAACAGTGGCAGTAAAACACTAACTTATATTCATTTTCTTACAAACTATGATTACAGGGTCAGATTATGCATTAATAAAGACTTCTTTTACTCAGTTCCTTGCACAATAGTATGTTAAAGGGTCATAATTCTATGGTCTATTATTACAGGGAACATGTTTTTTTTTTTTTCTTTTTTTTTTTTCCCATTTAAAAAGCTAAGTTGAACCAATGTAACGAAATGTGAGGTATACACAGAGTGGCAATTGGCTGTTGTGGCTTGAGAGTATGCGTGTACTTTATCAGTTTACAAGCATTTTTCCACATTATTCATGAGAATTAACTTTTTTAATCTAATCACTGTGAGATCGCATTAGAGCGGATATTCAAATGTCACAAAATACATTTTGTTTCAGCGCTGTTCCTTCACCTCTGCCTGTTCAGCTTTGCAGACGTGTCACCTTTCCCCGGAAGTTCCGGGAGTCTCACGCATATTGATAGCGGCTCCCTAATGCCCACAAATTATGTACAATATCCCGGAAACTGAGCGAGCGAGCGAGAGAGAAGCCCTGTTACCACCTGGTATTAAGATGCGTTTTCAATGTTTCAATCATAAGTGGTCAGCCAAGAAGCATTGCCATTTACAGCTGCCATTATCATGCATTTCAAATGTGTCTCTTGTGAACACTTGCAGTCAGACTTCGTTGAGACCCTCACCTCTTATGTCGCCACACTCTACATTACTTTTTATTTTGGGCGTATGGATACCACTGAATGAACGAACCCGTGTTATATTATAAATATAAAAATATATTTATTTAATATAAAATGATATTATTCAATGTCCTGAATTCATTTGTCGGTGTGGGGGTGCCATCTCCCGGAAATGAGTTTTTGTAGGGTGGGATGTCTGGCTTTGCGTTGTTGTCCTTCAGACAAATGTTGTAAGTGTATATATATATATATATATGTTACTCAGTACAGTAACACAAAAGTGTTGTTTGCATTTTCCCCACGATGCGGTAAAAGCTGGAGTTTGACTACCAACACATGAAAAATATGACTGAAACAATATTTTAAATGCGGAGCAGGCATGAGAGCGGTTCTGCACGAAACAACGCTGTAATGAGTTTAACAACACTCGCAACGCCGATCACAGATCATATCAAGACCAGAGTTTGAAACACACCAAAGTGTGTTTCAAGCTTTTATGGACAAAACATGTATGGACAGACATTATAGTGCTTATAAATGTAATGAAAATATTATTAGATATTTTAAATGTTCTTCCAAATTTTTCATACAGACCAATAGGTCTGGAAAGTCATAATGCTGATTTGTTGATATAGAATAATTTATCAAAAAGTATTGGATTTGTTTATGATAGTTGTTAGTAGTCTCTAATGATAAAATTTTTGTGAGTTTAAAATACATCAAGGTGCTGCCATCTCTATTGTTTGTTTGTTGTCCTCCACTCATATTGTAACATTAATTTGTCTGTATAATGAGTGTGTTGTAGGTCTGTGTTTTATTGGTTGCTGTCTCCCCTCTTCCCACCCTCTACAATCTCAATCTTCCACAGCTTTACACGCTCACTTCTTGAGTCTTTTTCAAATGTAATAAAACATTGCCTGATTCACATTTATCTATTTCAAATAAAACTGAACAAGCTTTTAGCGGCACTCACTGGACATTTCACTTTGAAACTACCATCAAGAAGCAACATAATAACATTTTGCGGAGATGTTGCCACAGAGATGTTTTTCCAATGAGCCTGGGGTTGGAAAAACAGGACTTTCTAAAAATGTATTCCATGTTGAAAGAAAATCATACAGGTCTGGAACAAAATGAGGTTAAGTAACCTATTATATTCCAAAAATATAATAAGATAATACACATGATTAATAGCAAACCTCATGTGTTATAAGAACTATAGGCCTACCCTTTAAATATGTAACTACTGTTTGAATGAGGTTACTTTACAGCCTTTCATTTGACATTTACTGCAGAATGATAACACAATTGTTGTGGTGTATCTAACTTTTTAAACAGTTTGTTTTTCATTAGTGGCTGGTTTGGTGTTTCTGGGTCTCCTGCAGTGTGTATACTGTAGATGGTCATGTAACAAAGGAGTGGTCTGAAATACAAACTGTGCCTTTTAATTCCCTGCTGCTACATGAGATTGGATCAGCTCTTACGCCAGCAGCTCTGGTAAAAAGCCCTTCATCAAAGTGCCTGTAACACGGCCACATTTTTTTTCCAAACAAATGTACTGCTTCTACTCCAAGTCTTTAGCCTTCCACCAGCATTAAAAAAGAGCAAATTCTGTCATTTGAATGTCATTTTTTTTTTACTCTATTTTAATCTGTGAAACACTATACGATCTTAGACAAGAGACTTAGGTAATTTCACATGACTCATAACTCAATATAGAGTGTATAGAAATATAAGCTTAAATTCAACCTAAAATGGCATACAGAACTCATTTCAATTCTGTAATATGACTTCTGAGCAAAAATAAACAGGGTTGAAAAATAAGAGAAGTAGGTGATGCCAGAGGTGGAAATATTTACGATGCCAAAGAATCATGCACAATACAACCATTTTAAAACCCCTCACCAGGTCTTAAAAACTTGTGTGTGTTATTCACATTCATGGATCACTCTGATTATTGAAAAGATATGATTATGAAAGCAACATAGAAAAGGGAGGTTCAAACAGGCCGTCTCGTCAGCCTGATTGCTGATTATTTCAGAATTACCTGCATGTATTATTGGTGTTGGTTACAATCACCTTCCATAATAAAGAGAATTGGTGCAATGAAAGCAGTGAGAGATTTAAAAATCTCTCTATTCAGGGGAGACAAAGATGAATGGGCCATTGAGTAATGGGGACAAATAAGCTTGTTTGTTATTTTCCTTTGTCTTGTCCCTATACAGTGTCATCTCTCTTTCTCACTTAACATGTGTTCCTGTTATGGAATATATATGTTTAACCCATATACAGTATGTCTATAATATACACTGTAAAACTCTTTTCTGTTTTTCTATTGTATAAAAAACTGTTAAATTACAGACATTATCTTTAAATTAAAAGCTCAACTGGTATTTTAGGTACTATTCCAGTAATGACTGTAAAATGTACTGCATTATTTATGCAGTATTTTACGACAGTAATGATCTATAATGCAGCTTATCATATAGAGGTTTATATAACCCATATATGTGGCCTATAGGTACTAAATGTTACCATACATTATCACATTTTATTCATAAATGGCAATAAAAACCATCAAATATAACATTTCGTTTTTTTAAACAAGCCATTTTTTCCTATAGTTGTTATTTTACCACACTGAAATAATTGCTATTGGCTGTCTCACTGTATTGCTTTGAGCATGATTGGTGAATCTTATTGTCATCCAGAAAACTGGCCAATGACAACTGTGCGTGCCTTTTTACTGGTCAAGTTTGAACATATGTCAGTTTGAGTGACTGTTGCCAAGATTTTTTTTTTTATATATATTCCGTGGATTAAAGGTTTGACATATTGCATCAATTATGTTTGGCAGAAATGCTTGTATTGAAATATTTTACTGTAACGAATTTATATTCTACCAATGATACAACCTGTGCCATATGATGAGACAGAGTAAGCAAATTTTTGTGAGGGAGGGGCACTGACACCATAGACTCCTGGACCTGGTAAATGGTCAACATTTGTAGAGAAAAAAATACTGTAAAGAGTGGGAACATGAAGACGGCATTAAGGAGTGGATACAGTGTGTGACTGGCGATGATACCAAAGCTTTCTGTAGGTACTGTAAAGCAGAGATTCGAGCGCATCACAGTGATCTTTTGAATCACAGCAAGACAAGAAAACAAATTCTAAATGTGGCAACATTTTCAAGCTGTCGAGTGCGTACTTTGTTTGACAGTGGCATAGTGAAAACTGACCAGTCTGTTAAGGTGATGGAGCTAAAACTCCATCAGGCATCAGGCTTGCAATGCAATCTTATGTGTGGACAGCAACAATTTCGACAGTACAACCCCAACTTTGTGTTTGTAAGAAGTGCGTGCCACTCAATTCAACTGCTCAACATAAGCAATGTGCGTTTTGCCAAGAAATGTTGAATATCAGATTTCACAAACATACGCCTAGTTTTCACATTGCACCATCCGTCAGCAAAACTACCAGCAACTTTATGCAGCAATCAATGTTGGAGGAGCACCAATAAAAATCCTTCAGCTTTCAGACATGAGATGGCTAGCTGTCAGTGAATGTCTCAATAGGGTGCTGAATCAAAATGATGAATTAAAATTACACTTCCAGCTTTCCAAGGATAAGGAGAGAAGCTTCAACGCGAAGATCCTATTTCAAATGTACGGTCAGCAAGCTGTATTACTGTTCCTGCAGCCCATCGTTCAAGAAGCGAACAGAATTAATAAAATGTTTGAGCTGGAAAATGCAAATCCATGCAAGCTCTTCCATGAACTGAACACATTCTGCCTGAACCTACTATGAAGAGTTGCAAAAATCAACCTGGTGGACGTGGTCCGAGATTATTGACTTTGACATGACCTCTCTCTGCAGTTGACTATGGCCTACAGTTCCAAATGGAGCTGGATAATGAAAAACTTCCCATATCCGTTGCAGAGAACATTAAACACAGCTGCAAATAATACCTGCTTGAATTTGTCAGGCAAATCAAACAACGTTTGACCACTAATATGCAGCAACTTCAGTTTCTTGTGTCATTGAGCCCATCTGTAGTGCTTAGAAAAAAACTCAGTTAGCATGTCATTTTTTTTTTTTTTTTTTGTCTGTACACAAGAGATATTGCAAAGCTTGATAAACAGTGGAGAGTCCTGGACACATTGTCATGGGAATACACAGAGGACTGCCAAGCGGAAAAGTTATGGATTGACGTGAAAAATGCTACCAGAGACCAAGATTTGTATGAATTTGGGTCTGTTGCTCATTCGCTGCTGGAATTGCCATTCAGCAATGCAGCAGTTGAATGCACATTCTCTAAGATGAATTTGATAATGACAAAACTGTGCAAAAGAATGAAGGACACTCTTCTGGAGAACATCCTTTGCATTCAAGCCTTCATGCAAAGACATGGAATCTGATGTCATCAGTTCGAACCAACAAAAGAGTTGCTGACCTTGTTCAATACAGACATGTATGACAAGGAGCAAGAAGGAGAAGAGTAACATCAGAAGATGCCCATTAACCTGTAATTAGTTCATTCATTAAGTTCTCAACATTTTGTTCATCAGCTATCAATCTTAAGGTAAGATGATTTTATTTATGAAAACAGACTGTTATGATTACTACTATACTGTGATTTTCAAGAAGAAATTGTGTGGAGTGCGAGTGAACGCCATCATCTCTTTACAGAATAAACATGAATGAACATTTGAAGGTATGCTGAAAGATACAGTAGGCTACAACTTACTGAAATGTATCTATATATATATATATATATATATATATAAAATGAGAATTAGAAAATAAAAATACCATGGTATGGTACGTATTAAAGTTGACTCAAATCCAAATGATCCCGTGCCAGTCATATTTATTATGATTTCAGTAAGACCTACTTACCTCAGCGTCGAACATGCTTTCTTAGTAAACTTTAATTCTCCTCACTTATAATTATTATTGATTATGTGACATGCCTGATTAAATTCTGAGTCCAGTACTCTGCCTCTATTGTGCAGCAGAATATTTCATGTGAAGGTCAAAAAAGTGATCCACTCTGTGTGATTGTGTTTCAATGGACCAATGGAAATCTTACTCAATCATAAGCCTACAGCCTACAGTCAGAGCATGTTATTAAATCATGAAGCACTCATAATTCAAAGTCCTGATTGCAATCAAACAAAAACGTTTTATCACACCCGTCCCAATGAAAGTTCATTAGAGATCCAACATTGGGTAATAGTAATAAACTAATCTGAGAGAGAATATCTAGACTGAGACATGGGAAACAGATTTTTACATTGCCTTGCAATTACACAGCATGGATTTGTGCAAACCAATGTAATGACTTGTAGCTATGGAAACACAATACCAGCGCTCATGGGTGCTATCCATTAAGGATGCAAATTGTTCTCTTGTAGACACTGCCTGAGAAGATTTGAACACAACAGCCTTAACATGGACATGTCAAATTATATTTATAAAAATAAAATAATAATAATAATAATAATAATAATAATAAAGCTAGGAGAAAGATGATTTATTGTTAGAAAATGAAATGATAGATGGATTTGATTGGGACATTTACCTAAAGAAGATAATTTTTTGGACAAATCTTGCAAAAAAAATGGCTGTATATCCTTTTTAGAGTGCTAATTTGGTTATTGCTTCCCCCTGAGCAAGAACACACAGTGGCTGATACGGGCAGCCCACACACAGCAACCTCTGCAGCACAACACATGACTAAATTACTTTGCATCGTGTTAATGTTAAAAGATTGTTGGTAAATAATGACTTCTGTTATTCACAAAGCAATAGTACTGTCACAGTCTTGTTTTCATTAGTCACATGTCTTCCTTTGTTCTGTTTTCCCGCCACTCCTTGGTTTCCACGGTAACCTTCATTAGTTCATCTGTCACACCTGTTTCCTCGTTAGTCTTGTCAGCTGTGTCTCGTTTCCCTGATCTGTTTCCCTATGTATTTAAGCTCTCTGTGTTACCTTGTTCATTGTCTGATCTATGTTATATTATGTGTGTGAACTCTGTGCCTGTCTTCTATGTACCAGTTTGATTTATATTGTGAGTAAAAGTTTGCATTGGAACTTTTGAGTCTTCTTCTGCCAGAACCACACCGTGACAGAAGATCGGACCGGCCAAAATGGACGATAGGGTTATAGAATTATCATCATGGCTCAGGAGAGCAAAAACTTTTTTGCATTTACCAAGGACTTTTGCTGCCTTGCCATCACCAGCACCCTCGACGAAGAGAGCCTGAGTACCTTGTTCTGGATCTGGGCCACATTCAACCATCCCATCGACCTCCCTGACACCACTGGACTGGAGGGAGACCATCCTCCGGTGTCTGGAGAGCGTCATGCCTCGATCCCGAACACAGCCAGACCTAAGTCTTTGTCATGCCTGCCCAGCCTGAGCCCGCCTCACCGCCTGAGCCCTCAGCCAAGATGGCCACCGCCTGAGCCCTCAGCCAAGATGGCCACCGCCTGAGCCCTCAGCCAAGAGGGCTGCTGCCTCACCGCCTGAGCCCTCAGCCAAGATGGCCGCCGCCTGAGCCCTCAGCCAGAATGGCTGCCGCCACACCAGTACTTGTTCCTGTTCCCCATTCGGTTCCTCGAACTGTATCTGTCCCCGAGCCAGAATCGGTTCCTGAATTCCCACCCAGCCTCCCTCTCCCATCTGCCACCTCAACTCTTCTTCCGCCACTGCCTGTCAGCCCCTCAGCTCAAACCACCTTCGGGGAGATGGGGTCACCGTGGGTCTGCCAGCATGCAGCTCCAGCCTGGTCAGTGGATCCCAGTCTCCGCCTCCGACCTCTGTGATCACCTTGGCTCCTACCTCCCTCATCTCCACCGTGGCCCATCAGTCCACCAGCTCCGCCGTGCTCCCTCGTCCCCCCGGCTTCACCTTGGTCGTTCGTCCACCTGCCCACTCCTGGGGGCCTTCTGTGTCCCCGCCTGCACCTCAGTCGCCAGAGTCAGCGGCTTCGCCATGTCCTGCCGGATCCTCGGCGACGACTGGGCTCTCCGGCTCCACCCTGGTCTCCTCTCCCACCTGCTTCGCTCCCGTCAGTCAGCCCCCAGGAGTCGTCAGCCCTGCCTCCACCATGGCTCCTCCCTCCGTCGGCTCCGCCTTGGCCCCCTGCTCTGCCCTGGTTCCTCCTGCCTTCTGTCTGCTCTTCACCTACTCTACGTCCTCCACTTATTAATTTTTTTTGATCAAATGTACAAACGTTAGATCAAGCACAGACTAATAAATGTCAGGCCTGTGGCCTACCAGTAAGTAAACCTGCTTCGATACATTGAGCGGTGCTCAATATGAAACGGCATTCACTGATGTTTTTCCTTATGGAGCCCCCGTAGTACGGAGCCCCTGAAGGGACCTTTACAAAAAGTAAAATATACAGACTTTTGCATGAGAAACCTTTTGCGTGCTTACGAGAAACTATTGTGTGCGCACAAACTTTTCACGTGCGCATGGGATTATTATTATTTTTTTGGTTACAATTTCCGGTTTATAACCTGGTTTCTTTGTGCGTCACTGCTATTTTACTATGAAGAAAATGAGAGTATGGATGTAAATGAATTAAGTTCTTTTTGCTCAATATACCTCTAATGTCAGCTTCAACGCATCCTCTGTGACGGCCGAGAAACCGCGCTGTGGTGCAATATGGCTGTGTGCATTGTCCTATTTGCCAAGTTCAAGGGTCCATAAACAAGACTGATACAGTCAAAAAGAGCTCAATATTTGGCTTTCATTAGGCCAGTACATCATATTTCAAGGCCTTATGTACACTGTAACAAATTTAACTCTGTGGTGGCCAAGAAACTGCACCACGAGATAGCACAATAGGTGGCTCAGTGTCCGTTGTCCTATATGCCAAGTTTAATGGTTCATAAAAAATAAAAAACATTGGTGCAGTAAAAATTTGGATTTTGTTAGGGCAGTATTTATATTATCCCATATAAAACTTTAACGCCCAATTAACAAATATTGGTGCAGTAAAATGTACCAAACATTCATATTTCACAAGATCAAAATACTCTATATTAAATGATGTTTCATAAAGTTCGAGAGGAGCACGTTCAAATAATCAATCCAATCAACTTGTCATCAAACAATCTCTACCCTATCAGCATGAGAGGAAGCATATACAGTGGGTACGGAAAGTATTCAGACCCCCTTACATTTTTCATTCTTTGTTATATTGCAGCCATTTGCTAAAATCATTTAAGTTCATTTTTTCCCCTCATTATTGTACACACAGCACCCCACATTGACAGAAAAACACAGAATTGTTGACATTTTTGCACATTTATTAAAAAAGAAAAACTGAAATATCACATGGTCCTAAGTATTCAGACCCTTTGCTGTGACGCTCATATATGTGACCCGTCACAGAAACCAGGGACACAAGTCGGCAGCACAACTTTCGAGCAAAATAAGAAAGAAGCGTTTTTTTTTCAAAATTGGTGATTTTCGTTTTTTTGCAGAATCTGTTAGTTGAGATCACGAAGAAGCCTCTCCATGTTTGAGATAGCAGTATTGGTATATTTAAAAGCGTACATTTTTATGTTGAAATCGGCTTGTTTTTCGGAGATTCTAGCACGCAGTAGGGGTGTGTCATTGTCGGTGTGTATTTCCATACTGAATAAGCCGGCGTGGCTACTTATTATGCAGCGCTCTGGCCGGCTCTATCTGATTTCAAAATTCAATGAAGATGGACGCCAATAACATTACGATATCCAGCAATCGATTTAAATAGTAGGTTACATGGGGTTTAATTTGTCGTTTAATGAAATGTAGCCTAATACATGTTGTCAGTGCCAATACATAGATCCGCCTATATTATTAATGTGTATATGAATGGTACAGTGGTAGAGCTTTTGCCAGCCGTGTCAGATGTTGAGAGTTCGAATCTGCCCTTGTATAGGTTTTTTTTTTTTTCTCGTATAGTTTTTTTTCTCTCATCAAAACGATTATGTTCATCAGTGGTTGTATATCAAGCAGGGACACGCAAACGTTTGAATTATTTTGTTATTTCAACAGAACGAATAGAGAGTATCCGCAACGGATTGAAGCGCGCGTCGAGTGAAGACAATGCAGTGTGTGCGCGAGCCACACGAGTAAACACTGTATCTGCGCCACTGATCGCAGCGGCAACGAGCACTTTGATCACTTGATTAAAAAAAAAACACATTTCAGCGCTAGTATCTTATTTATTTATCGCGTTTAAACAGAAGATGTGAGGACCTCTGAGCGTCATAGTTTCCTAATCTGAACGGGTAAAATATAATTAAAGAGTTAAATCAAATGTATTGCAAAACTATTATATAATTGACCAATAACCAATTGGCAATCTAACTTAAATTCGAGGTTGTGATAAAATGGAGTCAGATATAAAATGGAGTCAGATAAAAGCTTAAATGGAATTAAATTACTTTGCCAAGTGGAATGACAGTAACTCGCAGAGACCTTCACCCGTTCGATCGGAAGCCACCTTTGGGCCGATCTAGACGGGCTTACATTATGTAGGATTGCATAGTATTACATATTAAAGAAAGATTACAAAACCATTTTGTAACCAGTACACTGATGAATTACCCTCATTGAGACCAAAATCAATTCAGTTTATTTTGATGTTCACTTTAAATTAAAACTTAATTGTTCATTAGAACTGGTTGTGATTACTAATTGACCTATCCTGATTTGCCACTGCATTTATGCTGCATTTATATTTACAATAGTCATGTTTGTGTTTGGATACAGAGTTTAATCATTGCAAAACACATTGTAAAGAGAATATTTTGACACAATGGTAGTAAACCTAAATAGAATGCAGTAACTGACACTTTTTCATTAATTATTATTATTATTATTTTTATTTTTTTGTCCCTTTTGAACATTCTGTTGACTATAAGTAACTTAGCAACTACATGTCAGCTAATTAGTTATTAGCTAATAACAGCTATTAGTTGACTGTCTACTTAATATCTACCAACTCTTTATTGTGATGATCCTCCAAAACACATTCTACTGACTATAAGTAACTTTGCAACTATATGTCAACTTATTCTAACCCTAACCCTACCAGTCTACTAATACTCGACTAACACTCTAATGAGAGTAAGTAGACATGTGGGTGCAACGTTACTTGTCAACAGAATGTGTTAAGGGGACCATCAAAATAAAGTGAAACCCAAAAATCATAACATTGCCCAAACTGAAAAAAATGAAGTAAAAAAACAAACAAACAGAAGAAATGGGAAAACCTTATGAATAAGCCCAAGTTTCACTTGAAAACTTTAAACGCTGAGTTAGTCTGCATTAGTGTGGTCGATACCAGTGGTCTCCTGAGGTCCGCTGTACAAAGAGTTTTTCAAATGAGACGAGGACTTTTCATGCTACAGGACAACCCCCAACTAGCAATGTCATCCTCAGTTTGCACAAGGCTCGACATATCACCTGGGGCGAATTAGCCTGGCCTAAATTTCAAAACAGACGACTTGTCAGATGAAGCCCAAGATAGAGAAAGGGAGGAATGGGCAATGACAGTGCGGACGAGCGAACAAATGTGACACAGCAGTGAAATCTTTCACAAGACAGGTGGAAAAAGAAGCATTAGGCAGAAACAAAAATAGAAGCTAAAAGACTATGAGAAATGAAAAGAAAAAAAAAAAGATGTAGAAGAAGATCAAGGATGGAGGTGAAAGGAAAAATGAAATGACACATCTGCTATACTTAAAACTGCAGAAATAACCTACGGTTAATGACTGTTCAAATGGCCTTGTAAAGAGAAAACCGCTTCTGTTACTAAGTGAAATAAATGTGTCTCGTAATCTGCCGACGCGGACACCATATAAGTGCTCTGCTCTTTACTGGTCTCATAAGCTACTTCTTGACCTTGTTTCACTTAATGTCTTTCCTACATTTCTTCTATAATAGTGAAATGTCATGACTGACAGCTCAGGCACTCGGTCAAGGCTGTGGTGATATAATGGGACTAATGTTAGGCCCATAGGAACATAAGAGCATAGATGCTGTTTTTCCCCTCTGGAACTTGTGACCATGTATCTGTTCAATAGCATAGTATATTTAGAAAGATTTTTGACACCATGCTATTTTTATCCCTTTTGATGAAGATGATTAAGGAGGTTCTTTCATGTTGTCATTACACTACAGTAAAGCTGGTGAGATGGGAAATAGACAAAAATGGCTCCACAGCAGAGGAGGTAATAAAATGACAACTAACACTAAGTTTTAGTCAGAATACAATGAATGCATCACGTTCTTTGATTCCAAGAACAGAAATTCAAGGTTCCATCTTTGTTTCTTCCTTATCAGTTTCACACAATGAAATCAATAGTACTTTTGACAAATATGAATAAAATGAGGTACATCTGATGAAGACTCATATCATCAACTAGGAATGTCAAAACTACTGACAATGTGGTTCCAAATCGATACTAAAATAATAATAATAACAACAATACATGTAAAGATGTCAGTCTTCTTCAGTGTTCTGTCAAAATGTACCTCTTTCCAAGGTATTAATATTAGTGCTGTCAACGTTAAGACATACAATTAATTTTTCTCCAGTTTAACGCATACAAATATTTAACGCAATTTACGCAGCATCCTTATTTTCTGTTATCCTTTGGCTAGCGTTACATGATCACACTCTTATTCATGCAAATGCTTTTAAACCATTCAAGCGTGACAAGACAAAAGAGAATGCGCAGTCTGTGAACGTCCTGGTCCTGACCAGAATAGAGTTTGCTTTCGCGCTTGAACGAACAATAACACACACATTTATGCCAAAATGTCAGTTTTGTCGAGTATCCTCATAAGAGATCTTAAATGAGTTAAAGTCTTAAATGAAAGTAAAGAGTTGTGAGAGAATGAGACGCGTGTGAGATCCAGGTCAAGTGCAGCAGTGGCAGGTTTTAAAGTGACAGCAGCCACTAATACTGTATGTCATTAATGTTAATCAAAAAACAAAGGTAACAGAGAAAATTACTCCCTACTATTGAATAAATTCTGTAACTTTAATAAGGATTAATTTATAGGCTATTTAATTTATAATGTATGTAGTGCAGACTTTGACTACTTTATTAAATATCTGTATATTTCACAGGGCACAGAAAAAAATAACATTTATTATGGGTTTATGTGAGGATTGTTTTAAGTTCACTTAAATTAAAAGTTGTTATATTTTTGAAGCCTAATAAATGTTAAAAAATACACTGTAATGTTGAATGGCTATAATTAAAGCTATGGTCTACGATTTTAAAGATTGTTCATTATTAATAACCTCGTTCAGATGCTGGTTATGGTTCTACAGTACAATCCTAACAATATGAAGAGAAAAAAGAATTAAAAAAATCCATTCACTCTATTGGGTGTACAGCTGCAGAGAAGTTGACCAATGTAAGCTGTCCGGCCGGACAGCTTACATTGGTCAACTGCTCTCATCCAATCCCCCGCTCCACTTGAAACTCCACCTGGCGCTCGCGTCTCCACCCCGCCCCCCTCCTGCGACATGAAATTTCGCGGGCAAGCAGCTGACAGTCTATGGTAGCTAGCAAAGTAGCATCAGCTCAGCAATGGAGAAAAAACAAACCGACAGCAGCAAGCGGCCCCTGCTTGCCCCTACAGTCAAGGTTGGAAGAAAGAGAAAGTCTGTAGAGGAAAGAGCAGAGATAAAAAAAAAAAAGCGAAGAACGCCGGACTCAAAGTAGAATCAATATAGGGTCCACCATTGACCGTTGGAGGAAGCTTCAGGGAGATTTGGGACTGAAAACCGACGCTGACATGGCTGACTTTTTGTTGAGCAGGTAAGCATTTATTTATACTTTTATGGTGTGAGGAATCCGACATCGCACATGGTAAATCTCTGTTCCGATGTTTACTACCGGTGATCACAGCTTGACTGAGTGACGTTGTTCAGGTCGTTTCCCGGTGGGAGGGATCAGGTAGCACAGAGGGGAGGGGTGTGTGTGTGGAGGGGCGGGATGAGTTTTTTAAAACTTCCCAACCGTCTCAGGCTTTCTCGACCGATTTTCAACATCGTAGACTACAGCTTTAATGTTTAAAATTGTGGGGGAAATAATTCTCATCGAGACATCAGTAGCTGTATTAGTATCAGTGATACTGGTCATCAAAATACTTTATTTATGTTGTTTCTACATTAAGTAACTGTCAAATTATTACATTATACAATATATTAAAAACGTATAAAAACGAAGTGTTTTTTATCACGATTAATCGCGATTAATCACAGAAAAAATGTGTGATTAATCTAGTTATTTTTTTTTAAATCGATTGACAGCATTAATTAATATATTAAACAGTTAGTTTCTCTTAAGTGAATTCAAACAGCCAGGAAAACTAAATTGGATATGTATTGGCTCTATGCATTAGACCTCCGAGTTTAAATGGAGCCACATAAATCTTTTTGTTTTGTTTTTAGTTTTTTCAATATATGACGCTTTTAGATAACTGAAAAACTTCAAACACTGTTTACTTCATCCTTTCTATATTGTTTTTACTTATTATGCTTTTTGTGCTTTGATTTTATTACAAACTGTTTATTTCAATATTTATTTGAGAACTCGCAATATTTACTTAATCAAGAAATACTTTAAATGTTTTATCTCAAGAGTGATCTACCTAGACTTACTGAAGACATAATAACATTGATGCCAGTGCTCTGTCATATTGGTGTTCCCACATGTAAGGGCTTTTCACACTTAAAATAACTAACCCTGGGTCATTCTAAACCCCAGGGTTAGCAGTTAATCCTGGTTATTCATAAACTGATGTTTCACACTGTGCATTCCTAAACCCTGGGTTAACGTTCTTATTTGCAAATTTGCGGTGTCAGTGTCATTGATTAGATGAACGTAGCAAGCGACCTGTTTACATAAATGCTCTAGCATTGCACATCCTTGTATTGCAGACTGTACTATCGAGTTTACACTGAATTAACATTTTGGACTAATAAGGTAATAATGAAACGGTCTATTCTTCACTCAAATTGTCGGGTTTTCTGTCAGCATTTGACATTTTCCCTCTCAAAAGCTGAATTTACTGTTTATATGCAATGTGCAGTATTTCTGTGACTGTCCGAAGCGCGCAAATATGAGTATGCGATAGGAGAAGAAGAAGAAGAAGAAGTTGTTTTATTTATAGTGCCTTTCCGTAGCTCAAGGTCGCTTTACATTGTACATTACAATACATTTACACACCCGCACACACATTACAATCACATAAGGACACATAAAGTCACATTATCCAAAATACATGTTATATGTTTTAGCTGAGTCTTGAATATAGCCACAGGTGAGATATTACAAAGTGTAAGGGGTAGTGAATTCCATAATTTAGGAGCATTAACACTAAATGACCTTCCAGCTACAGTAGACAACCGGACACGAGGGATGGACAATAAACCAAGTTCAGCTGATCTAAGGGACCGGGCAGGGCAGTAAGAGTAAAGTAGATCAGACAGATATGGAGGTGCAAGACCCTTTAACGCCTTAAACGTTAGAAGTAATACTTTAAAGTGAATACATGATGCCACAGGTAGCATCATAGGTACATGATGCCACAAGGTCATGAAGCAGAGGAGTAATGTGAGCAGAACGCCTGATGGAGGTGAGAACTCTTGCTGCTGAGCTTTGAACGTACTGTAATCTTGCAACAAGTTTTTTGGGCAGACCAAGACATAGAGCATTGCAATAATCCAGACATGATGTGATTAATGCATGAATTAAGGTTTCAGCATCAGCTAAAGTGAGAGAAGATCAAAGACGTGCAATATTACGAAGATGGAAAAAAGAGTTTTTAACAAGAGAAGAAATATGAGAGCCAAAAGATAGAGTTGAGTCGATTAAGACACCAAGGTTACGAATAGATGACGAAGGCTTAAAATGAACTCCATCAATATCAAAGGACAGGTCCATCCTTTTGACTGAGGCAGCAGAGCCAATCACCAATATCTCAGTTTTTTATTATTTAATTTGAGGAAATTCAGAAATTCATCAAGATGTTTATCAACCCTGAATCCACAGACAAAAGAATGTCGTTAACCACCCGAAGAAGAGCAGTTTCAGTGCTATGAGATGGGCGAAATCCTGACTGAAAAGGTTCAAAAAGACCATTAACATCTAAATATGATAGCAATTGCGAAGCCACAACCGTTTCAAGGATTTTGCTTAAGAATGTTCAATTAGATATTGGGCTGTAATTGTCCATGTGTAGATGCTCAAGGTCTGTTTTTCTGTCACTGCAGCCATTTTTAATTCTGCTGGGACAATGGCGGAAGCCAAACTACAGTTTACCATATGTGTTATGAAGGGTGCAACCTCGAGGACACACATCTTAAGCAGAACAGTAGGTGTAGGATCAAGCCGGCAGGATGTGGAATTAGACTTCACAATTAGATCACTTATGGCAACAGGAGTAGTCAGAGTAAAAGCAGAGAGAGTTTGTTGAGTGAGCTGAATCAGATAACATCAAATTAACATTTGAGTTACTTGTATGAGGGGTGTCTTTGGTGATGGATTAGGTGATTGACTTCAATTTTTCTGATAAGAATTGGGAAAAGCTATTCACAAGCACCCCAGAGCCCGAAATAACATGTTGGGGTGGATTAGTGAGTTTGTTAACCCTAGCAAAGAGTGATTTGGGCCTGCACGTGGAATTCCTAATGGTAGAGGAGAAATAAGAGGATCTTGAATCGTTGAGGGCTATACGGTAGTTGAGCAAATGTTCTTTAAAAGCTCTTTTTTATGCCAGCAGCCATATCACCCTGTAGCCCAAGACTGGTTGCCCACTGAAGCTAAGCAGGGCTGAGCCTGGTTAGTACCTGGATGGGAGACCTCCTAGGAAAACCAGGTTGCTGCTGGAAGAGGTGTTAGTGAGGCCAGCAGGGGGTGCTCACCCTGTGGTCTGTGTGGGTCCTAATGCCCCAGTGTAGTGACGGGGACACTATACTGCCAAAAGAGCACCGTCCTTCGGATGAGACGTTAAACCGAGGTCCTGACTCTCTGTGGTCATTAAAAATCCCAGGATGTCCTTCGAAAAAGAGTAGGGGTGTAACCCCGGCATCCTGGCCAAATTTGCCCCTTGGCCTCTGTCCATCATGGCCTCCTAATCATCCCCATATACTGATTGGCTTCATCACTGTCTCCTCTCCACCAGTAAGCTGGTGTGTGGTGGGCGTTCTGGCGCAATATGGCTGCCGTCGCATCATCCAAGTGGATGCTGCACATTGGTGGTGGTTGAGGAGATTCCCCCCTTCTATGTAAAGCGCTTTGAGGTCTCAGAAAAAGCGCTATATAAATGTAACAAATTATTATTATTATTATTAAAAGCCAGAGAGTGCACAATGAGTCCAGTTTTCCTGTATAGTCTTTCTAGGTGGCGACCCTCAGTTTTCATCGTTCGAAGTTCAGGGGTGAACCAGGGCGAGGCACAAGTAGATGAAACCAGTCTAGTTTTAACAGGAGCATGCCTCTCAAGTATTTTAGAAAAAGCATTATTGTAAATACAGCAGATTTCTGACGGACAGTTAGATAGTAAAAATTCTGACAAGGTAGAAGCTCTTATTGAAACGAAAAGAAGATGGATTCACAGAATTGATTTTACGATAGGTGAGCATTTTCTTCAGTGGTGATATAGATATTGGAAAACTAAAACTGAAGTTTATGAGTTTGTGATCTGAGAAAGCAAAATCAGAGCCCCTAACAATAATATTATATAAGCCAGATGTACATATGAGATCCAGTATATGACCCCTGGAGTGAGAAGCACAAGTTACATGTTAAGTTGAAACAGTCCAGCACAGGCATCAATTCTTTGCATTGTGCAGTGTTTTCATGTATATTAAAATCACCAAGCAAAATAACAGATGAATGACTACCACAGACAAGAGTAAGCAACTCACTTATCTCAGAGAAAAAGACAGAGGGAAATTTTGGAGGTCAGTAAATTAAGATTACACCCAGTGACATTTGGCCAGTCATTTTCAGCGCTAGGTATTCAAATGCTGCAACATCATGAAACTCGATCTTGGATATTTTAATAGTCTCATGGCAAACTACATCCAGCCCTCCACCTCTACGCTGAAAACGCGGTTGAGAGAAATAGATGTACCCAGGTGGTGTTAAAAGGTTCAAGTTGAAAAGATCATTAGGCACCTGCCAGGTTTCCGTTAAAAGTAGCATGTCCAGGTTTGATTGTCCATGATTACGTCATTCAACACTGATGCTTTATAAGTTAAAGAGCGAGTGTTCAACAGCGCACATCGCAAGTCTGAAGATGCGCGTCTGCAGGTTCCGAGGTCAGGATCAAAACGCAATGATTTTAGATTTCCAAAGTGGATAAGCCGATTTTCCTGCTGTGTTTTACCCGAAGCACGGGTGTTAGTACAGACAATCGGAATATTATTTGAAGACGAGCAGTGATAAATCCGAAGTTTCTTCCGCGAACGGTGTATGTAGCGACCATTTATAAGTGTCTGGAGTCAAGCGGAAAGACCCTTTTAATGTTCTGAGCTGAGCAGCAGAAAATTGTAAAGCCATCTAGGGAAAATTTATTTGATTAACGTCATCCAAAAACAGCACAAAAAGACCAAAAAACAAAACCTGCAAGTGGATATGCAACGACATGACCAGTGATGACCAATGTGACCCACACAACAATCTATCGGTTTAACTACGTTTGCCAGAACCGTATCAGATCCACAATCCACAGAAGGGAAGGCTGCCCAACCATATCAAGGATTGACACCACAAAAAGATAAAGAGAGTGGAGACTCACTGTATCAGATGTCGAGAGACATATAAGGATATGAATGGAGAGGGCTCGCAGCCGATCTGTGTGACAGGATCACGGAGACTGCCGGGTCAGTTAGCCAAAACTTTTTGAGTGTGTAAAGTGTAAAGAGTTTGCAAACCAGTGAGGTGGAAAACTAAGCATCTACCTATAACATTCTAAGACCACATCGTTTAGTAAAAGCAGTGCTAACCCTGATCCAGAGCAGGGTTTCAAAATCTTGGGTAAAAAGCAGTGCCCACTTAGTGTTTAGAATGACGATAAATCAGGGTTAAGCACAGTGTGAAAAGCCCTATACACTGTAAAAAGTCGTAGCCTGCAATTGTTATCTTAAAGAGCTATTTCTACCAGATCTAACCCTTAATTTTTGTTTTGTTGGTGAAACCTTATATATTTAAGTTGATTCAGTAATGCTAAATAACGTTTTTAATTTGAATAAAATAGATTAATTTAGATGTTACCACATTAAGCATTTACTTAATTTGTTGCACTACTGTATAAATAGTAAATAATCTGATTTGAGCAATGAGAAAATATTACCATCCAATAGCAGTTGGTATATATGAAGTTTGGCAATACAGCCTTACAGCACTAACATGTACACATGTTCGGAATTTTTCCTCTTTATTGTAAAGTGTGATCTTTAGAAAATACAAGATTTAAATACAATTATTATTGTTAAGAAGAAGTAGTAGTATTGGTAGTATTATTACAATACTTCAAGAAAAATACATTAAATTAAACAAAAGATATACAATGATGAAAAAAAAAAGAAAGAAGAAAAACCCCAACAGGAATCAGTAAACATGTATCATGCATCCACAAAGACAGGTGTCAGTATAAAGTCTAAGTTCTACACAAACAACATCGTACTGGGTGTTCCTTTAAGATAAATAGATTACATGTAAAAGTATGGTCACATGGTAATTTAAGAAGCACATCCAAGCTGGAAAAGTCAGAACAAGAGTTTTGTCTTAACTGTGCAAATTCTGTGACCCACTCTGGTACCAAATCCCCACAAAGTGATGTGAACAATGAGTCTGTGACAAATCTGGATAAGCATGAACAGGATCATAAGAGAGATTTGCTACAAAGCCTGACAACAGATAATGTTATCTGAAGCAAATCTGACATTTGCACAAGCTGTTGAAATAGCTCTCAGTATGCAAACTGGGGACTTGAACTACTTATAATTTAAATAAGGAACATGACAAAAACATCCTGAATATTAACATGACTTTTCTAGTAGATTTTAGGTTGTAAGCAAATAGTTTGTTGGTATAGCTTGTTCTATCTACTATCTCATGTATAGATTCAGAAATGCATTCTATACAGTGCTTCTTGTATATAAGTTCTATCCAGCTCAATCTTGCAAAGAATTAAGAAGAACTTCTTTAAAGGGTTAGTTCACCCAAAAATGAAAATTCTGTCAGTGATTACTCACCATCATGTTGTTCCAACCCCGTAAGACTTTCATTCATCTTCGGAACACAAGTTACTTACTTGTGACCAAACTTAAGGTTGAGCCACCGTAGTCACTTTGACTATTTTAACGATGTCTTTACTAACTTTTCTGGACTGGCAGATATCAGTTACCTTGTAGTCTATGAAGGAGTGAGCCAGCACTCAGATTTAATCAAAATATCTTAATTTGTGTTCCGAAGATAAACCCGAAAATACGGGTTGGAACAACATGAAGGTGAGTAATTACTGACAGAAATTACATTTTTGGGTGAACTAACCTTTTAAGGCTCTCAATGAAGTAAGTTACCAGCAAAACCTTCAAGAAGGACAAAAGATGAACCCTAAAAAGGCTGAGACGTTAAAAAAATGCAGACTCAGGGTAAAAAAAAAAAGCCCAAATGTGATTTTGGTAATAAAGGAAATGTCAAAAGAACTACATATTAAGGGATGCTGACAATGCTATTTAAAAAAAAAAAAAATTTATATCAAATGAAAGCTTCCATGGAGATATTCAGGTAATGAGAAAGTCCAGTTATAAATGAAAGAACTTACCTGACATTGTGGGATAACCTGGATGTACCAAAAATACTACTACACATATGGGGGGTGGAGAAATAGTGTGAGAATACGAAAAGATGGCAAGCAGAATAGCAGACAACAGGAACCACCCGTACATTGACCTCAGGCATAGGCAACATGGGCTCATTCCCTTACAGCTTACTCCTGATGCCTTTGATGAAAGATCACAAGACTAACACTGCAAATTGGACAAATTTAAATATGGGATACAAATATACTAAAATAAGACTTCAAGTGTCTCCAACTTATTTAGAGACAATATAATGAAGAGTAAAGAACACCAACAGCTGCACATGACTAAGAGGATAATGATCTGGTGAACTCTTTGAGAGGGCACCCTTGTAGTGAGAGTAATGACCTACTAAATGGACCCTGTGACTATTAGTTGAACAGTCAGATATCTGACCAGTCTTAGTCATAAATAATGCATGTGCCAAATTCTTAGAAATGTAATCTTTGTATTCATGTTGCTTTCATATGGTTTTGAAAATTGAAAAAAACTTTTATACTATTGTCCATAAATAATTAATATTAGACTTAAACATGTCAGATGGTATAATCATCAAGTAATACATTTACATTTTATTGACACTCTGAAAACATTTCAGTGAACACATCTGTAAATTGTGGTTTTTTTTGGTGGACTGACAAGAACTTTGACACCCTAACTATGAGAGAATCCATAGAATCAGATTGGAGCTTTCCATCTTGGTCAAAATGTTGATTAATGAATGCATGATTCTCTGTATGAAGTTCCCACATAACCTTGTCACAAAGCCTGTATTTTCCACCAATTTATGTGAATCCTCCATTTTAAACTTGCACTGTTTTTAGACTCCGCACTGATGTTCCCATATGCAAACCCAATAACTTGGAATCATGGGGGGTTGATGAGATGCCATAGAGAGACAGCCGATCACTTAGGGATGGGTATTCTCAGCACAATCAAAATTACTCTTCTGATGGCAAAACAACAGTCAGAGATGAAAATTTACTCTGTATGCATGAAGGAATTTCACATTTCCACCAAACGAGGTCTATGGTACCAACATAAACTGTACCCTCAATACAATGCAACTATTTATAATATATCATTAACATTTACTTCAAATTTCCACATCTAGCCCCATAGACATTTTAGCTGTCTCCCTATCAATATGAACTATTCTATACAGACCTTTCTGAAGATGAGAGGCTGTCTCTACTTCCAGTGTAAATGTCCTAAAAAGACGACACCTCTGCAGATGCCTATGATGATACCCTAAACCAGGGATTTTATACAAATACTACTGCTGATGTGTCACAGAATGTAGTTTTAAGAGTTATTTGGGTGAAAAGTTATTAGTTATTTAGACCGCAAATGTGCGGTATGCGCAAAATCAGCGGCTGTTCAGCACTCATGTACCCGACCAGAACAGATTTGTCTCGGCCAGTCCTTCGGGAATTTGTGCAAAAATGTGCAGAGCAGTGGGTCCTGAGGACTGGAGTTGAGAACCACTGCATTAAGCTACATTAAGTGTTTTGTCCCAACAGAAGGGGAATCCTTGAGTATGAGGTAGTGAGGGAAACCGATTATAATCCCGTTCATGGTAGAGAAAGCTGATGACGTGGGCTACACAGGGAAAGTAACAATGAAGTTATTGAATGAAACATAAATACAGCTTTTGTGTCTTTATCATCTTTTCCGCATACTGACACAGATAATCATTTTCATTTTATGAATGAATGGCTTGCTCTAACTGTTGCTGGTCTTCGTCAACAACACGCGCTATTGCACCCCCTGCTGGTGGGGTTGACTAACAGCAGATGGAGACTATGCTCGGCAATCTACTGCTTTTCCTGCAGTTCCTGGATGTCAATGTTGAATTTACTGTCGAATTTGAACCACTGAATTTGTGGAAGCGAATTTGCAAAGCGAAAATAAAATGGACCGAAAAATGCCTGTTGAATATTATAGGTTGTATTTTTAAACAGTTTGAATATTTTGGAAGTGAAATATTAAAGGTAAATATGGATTATTGAATTTTTTATAATGAAAACGTGTTTGAAATGTTTTTAATTGAAATATTCACATCTTAAATATTCAACCATGTTGAATTTCAGCCCATAAAAATGCAAGCCCTAAAAATACAATGCATTAAAATGCAAGCATGGTTAATGCAATGCCTATTTTTTTCAAGTAGTGCAATTCAACAGGCTTTTTGTTTCAAAAACATTTGGCATTATTTTGCTTCCATATATAGAATGCTGGATTAAACAATTTTGTAAGAAAAAATAAAATAAAATGAATCAACCCCATAGTGATCAAGGGCTTAGCACGTTCCAATTCAGCCTATTGCAAAGGTTCTGCCAGTAGTGGGCATTCATGCAACGTAAGCAATGACGTACATCCGAGTGAACGAGATGGAGGGAAGTTACCGAATGAAGGGCATGTAAATTTTGGACAATTTTGGACACAGCCCATAAAGGTAGATAATTAACTTTAAACTTTCTCCTTCTTTGTTCCCTTAAATAGGTGAACTCATGCATGTCTTGAGCAGAGCACACCCTAATGCTCAGGTGAGTAATGACAATTCTGCACTGAGAGGACTACTGGTATTTCAGTAACAGGGAAACTGTTACATACACCTCCCCTTAAAGCATTTGTTTAAACAGCTCCATAAAACAATTTTATTTTCTCTACATGAAAAGTTTCAACTCGTTTTAAATCATCCAACATTACTACCTGGTAGTTAAAATTGTTTAACTTTTTCAGAACTTTACCTGGACCTTGCCATTTCGTTGCCAGTCTGGCCATATATGAGTCTAAAGCCAGAGACAGAGGGTGAATCCTTATCCAGACTAAGTCTCCGTCTTCGAACGACTAAATTGTCGACCTTGTTGAACGACCTTGCTTGTCACTCTTGAGCTTGACTAGTCCTCTATTTTACCCATTCAAACAGTTCTCTCTACCTCTCAACAGTACTATAGGCTATATGATAAGGATTAGGCGGGTTTCGGATGAGGCGTTTCAAGGGTCCTTTTAACTTGCGGCCTAAAGCAATCTCTGCAGGGGTTAAACCAGTACTTTCCTGCCATGCCGTGTTTATGGCATACCGGACATCTGATAAACATCTGTCCCACTGCCTGTGGTTGTCCTTAACATAAGAGGATATCATGGTCTTGAGAGTTCGGTTGGTTCTTTCTGTAATATTAGTTTGAGGAGGATTTGCTGTTGTTAGCTTCTGAATAACACCCCAGCGCTTGTAAACATCATTCAGGAGCTGTGCCATAAACTGTTGCCCACGGTTAGAAACTTGGTAGGTAGGTGTTCCCCATCGAGTGTATATCTTTTTTATCAAGATGTTAACAATGAGGTGGGTCTTGGCAGATCTTAGAGGAAATAATTCCACCCATTTAATGCAGTAGTCTACCACCACCATCATGTATTCATTAGACGGTGAACTCTATGAGAAGGTACCCATGAGATCAACAACCAACAATAGTCTAGGCTCCACTACTGGTGTTGGCTATAGGTGACCAGACAGCTTGGAGATTCTCAGTTTATAAATCTGACAGGTTTGACATGCTGTACAAAAGCTCCAAACATCCTTACATAATATCTGGCCAGTAGACAACATTAAGTAAATGGATCTTGCTTCTGAGCAACTCCAATTTCATCCCAGCAGACAGGCAAGTCTGATCCAATGTTAGTCGCCTGACAAATAGCAATCAGACCCTTGACTTCCTGGAAAGGTATACCCCGAGAGAGTGTGTTGGGTACCATGTTACATTGTCCCTTTCAATATTTGACTGAGAAGTCAAAGCTTTGTAACCTCAAAGCCCACCTGGTTAAGCGAGAAGTTGCTCTGGGATGATTGAAAACCCACATAAGAGCAGCATGATCTGTAAATACTTCTAAATGTTTCCCTTCCAGATAGTGTTTCCATTTCTCGACTGCCCAAACCACTGCCAGACATTCCTTTTCGGGCGTGGAATAGGACTTCTCAGCTCCATGAAGAAGTCTTGACGCATAAGCTATAACATTTTCAGCTCCGTCATGATCCTGAGACAACACAGCTCCTAGGCCGACATCACTGGCATCTGTCTGGACTTTAAAACTTTTTGTGAAGTCAGGGGGTGCCAACACCCCTTTGAAAAACAGCATTTTTCAGTTTGTCGAAAGCCTGTTGGCATTCCATTGTCCATTCCCAGGCAATGTTTTTGTTCTTCAGAGCATGCAAGGGTGCGGCGATCCCTGAAAAATGTGGAATAAACCTATGGTACCACCCAGCAAGACCTAAAAAGCGTTGTACCTCTTTGAGCGTTATAGGGACAGGAAAAGTTTGGACAGCCTCTACTTTGGCAGTTTCAGTATGAACTCCTTCAGCAGACACAACATGTCCTAAGAAAGTGATCGATCATTGGAGCAGGTTGCACTTCGACAGGTTCAGGGTCAACCCAGCAGCTTCTAACATGTTAGAGCTGTTTAATGTGTTCAAAATGCTCTTGGATTTTCTTGGAATAAATTACAATATCATAGAGATAAACAAAACAGAACTTTCCAAGACAGTCTCTCCATACCGTATTCATCAGGCATTTAAAAGTTGCAGCGGAGTTTCTCAGTCCGAATGATAGACACATAAATTCATACTGTGCATTTTTGGTAACAAAAGCAGTTTTTGGAATGCTATGCTCATCCATAAGCACCTGCCAGTAGGCACTTTTGAGATCCAATGTACTGAAAATTGAAGCACCATACATTGATTCAAATGTGTCTTGGATCTGCGGCATGGGAAATTCATCTAAAGGCGCCTTGGCATGTAAAGCTCTGTAATCAATACAGAAACGTATTGTACCATCCTTCTTGGGGACAAGAACTATGGGAGCTGCCCATGGGGAAGTTGATGGTCTGATTATTCCTTTTTCCAACATGTTGAAAACTTCCTGATCAATGAATTGCTGTTTGGACACAGAAACAGGGTAAACTCGTTTACGAACCGGAATATCATCTAAGGTGTTAATCTGGTGCTGGATCACAACAGTGCGTCCTAAGGAATTGGTGCAGACTGTTGGCTGATCAAGCATGAGTGCTTCTAGCTGATGTTTCTGGGTTCTGGGAACATCCGCTCGACTTGCCAGTTCTTTAATGGTTGCCAAGGTGGAGGAAAATACTTGAGCTAAAGGTAATGCCAGATGTAGACTTATTGCTGCTGAAGAAGCATAGCCTGACGTCGTCATACTCAGATTCTAGTCAGAATGTGAGTCTGATACTGCTCCATTGAGCTTTGATTATGGGGCGTGTTTCAACCGAACCAGGAAAAAAAATGCCTCTGCACTCAATTGGATAGACCTACAACCAATCAGAGCAACGGAGTAAGTGACGTATGTTTTTCATTCATGTTTCCGATCGCGGTTCTCTGTTCCTCTTTTAAAATTAATGGCTGTCGATATCTTCTATAACAGACGCCATGGCGGAATCTACAAATGATGTTTTATAAACAAAGTTCAGGAGGAGCACATTCAAATAATCAATCCAATCAACCGTCTACGGTCTACACTATCAGCAGCATGAGAGGAAGCATATATTTATTCACTCTGTCAACTCACCTAACATTCCTTGACAGTTTTCAGCATCCCTGCACTCACTCTCGGCTTGTTCTTCCACAGCCAGGAATACGGGGAATACTTTGGGTTCGGGCCAAATACCGAGCCCGAAGCCTCTCCTCGGACAGCACGCCAAATATGCATTTATTCTATCTGACTTATTTGTAAGCGTGAACTCGTGAAATCTCAATTCTTCAGCGGCAGTCATTTGAATTCAACCCAAGCGCTCGTTAATGACGTGGATGATTACGTTACCGTTGCTCATCTGTCCATCATCGTATAAAGCCCGCCCTGACAATTTGATTGGTCCGAACAATTTTTGTTCGGGCATAATAGCTCCTCAACGGAACGAGTCCAGACCGAACTTCCCGACCTAAAAATTTTGTGGGCGGGGCTAAGTTCGGCTGGCATCCAGGCTAGAAGAAGCATACAGCATGAATGGATTTTACCCCAGTTTACCCCAGGTATTTTCCTTGAAATCAATCTGGATCCCTGAATCCATCAGAAACTCCTGACCAAGTATAATGGGTAAAGTTAGATCTTGATCTTTCATCACGAAGGCTCTGGATGGATATTGATTTCCATGAAGTGTACAATTCCAGACTACCTTTCCTAGAACTGTCTGTACATGACCATTGGCAAGAGAGAAAATCTGACCTCTGCTGGACTGCCAAGTTTCAGCGCTTGACTTTTTCCAGTAAGATTCCTGAATTAAAGAATAAGTGCTTCCAGTGTCCAAAACTGCTTGACATCTATAGTCATTGATGGTGATCGGCAGGAATAATGGGTCAAGCTGTCACTCCATAATTCCTGACAGCACCGGAATGTGACTGTCACCCTTTTGCTGCTTTATTAGCTCGATTTGACTTTGTCTGATGCTCTGCTTGTCTCCCTTTCCACCAGAGTAACAACACATACCAACTCGTCTACCGTAGAGACAGTGCCTCTGAGTATGCTGGCGACACGAGGATTACAGTTTTTGAGTGTAGCTTGGAGTATTTCATGTTCTGACATTGAAGGTTTCAATCGCAGGCACAAGGCTCGATATTGATAAGCAAATAAGCAAAAAACAGATTGCAGTGTAGATCAATCTCCTGTGGGAGATCCTAACAGTTTTCCTTTGTTTGTAGCTCTTTTGTCTTCATGTATAAAGTTCAGTCACACAGACAGAACTTTGGGTTAAGATTGTTGAGGGGTGACATGCTAACATCACTGCTGAAGGACTGCTACACTACAGACCTTCAATAAATTATTTTCTCCACAAGAACTCTGGTCAAGCTTACTTATTTTATGTATTGGAGAAATCTAATACATTGGCGAGCCACCCAAACCACTGGTCGGCCAAATACACCAAAATCGAACCTGTTTGTAGGGCTGGACTGAAGTGGGGAGTAGATGTTACAGTGTGGGAAGACTGGATTAAAGATTTCAGCTGAACATCCATTTGTGCTATACAATCCTTCATTGCTTGTCCTACTTGCTGTATACTCTTCCAAGGTTTATTTTACCTGCTGGCATTCAGACTTGAGCTCAGTGGGCAGTACCTTCTCCAGTTGCTATAAAAAGTTCTGCATCTGCTCTTCCATTACAGTCAACCTGTGATTTTGCCTATCTATATCATGCTGCACATCATTAGAAAACACACCAAAAGAGTTCTCCAGTTCATCCATTTTAGATTCTATCTCGCTCACCCTTAATTCCAAACTGGAAGTGGTTACATCTTCCTCTTGAGGAGGTGGAGGAGGTGGTAACAGCAAGTACTGAGAACTGTCATCATGCTCCACCTCATCTACCTCATTCTCTAAATACAAATGACTGAGAGATTGAATAGGGTCTTGAACTGGTTCTCATCTGGTGGTGAAAGGTGCTGTAGGATTCTCACCCTCTGTCCCGTCACGCTAGTGAATTAACTGGTACAGTGGGTACGGAAAGTATTCAGACCCCCTTAAATTTTTCACTCTTTGTTATATTGCAGCCATTTGCTAAAATCATTTAAGTTAAATTTTTTTTTTCTCATTATTGTACACACAGCACCACATATTGACAGAAAAACACAGAATTGTTGATATTTTTGCACATTTATTAAAAAAGAAAAACTGAAATATCACATGGTCCTAAGTATTCAGACCCTTTGCTGTGACACTCATATATTTAACTCAGGTGCTGTCCATTTATTCTTATCATCCTTGAGATGGTTCTCCACCTTCATTTGAGTCCAGCTGTGTTTGATTATACTGATTGGACTTGATTAGGAAAGCCACACACCTGTCTATATAAGACCTTACAGCTCACAGTGCATGTCAGAGCAAATGAGAGTCATGAGGTCAAAGGAACTGCCTGAAGAGCTCAGAGACAGAATTGTGGCAAGGCACAGATCTGGCCAAGGTTACAAAAAAATTCTGCTGCACTTAAGGTTCCTAAGAGCACAGTGGCCTCCATAATCCTTAAATGGAAGACGTTTGGGACGACCAGAACCCTTCCTAGAGCTGGCCGTCCGGCCAAACTGAGCTATCGGGGGAGAAGAGCCTTGGTGAGAGAGGTAAAGAAGAACCCAAAGATCACTGTGGCTGAGCTCCAGAGATGCAGTCGGGAGATGGGAGAAAGTTGTAGTAAGTCAACCATCACTGCAGCCATCCACCAGTCGGGGCTTTATGGCAGAGTGGCCCAACGGAAGCCTCTCCTCAGTGCAAAACACATGAAAGCACACCTGAAGGACTCCAAGATGGTGATAAATAAGATTCTCTGGTCTGATGAGACCAAGATAGAACTTTTTGGCCTTAATTCTAAGCTGTATGTGTGGAGAAAACCAGGCACTGCTCATCACCTGTCCAATACAGTCTCAACAGTGAAGCATGGTGGTGGCAGCATCATGCTGTGGGGGTGTTTTTCAGCTGCAGGGACAGGACGACTGGTTGCAATCGAGGGAAAGATGAATGCGGCCAATTACAGGGATATCCTGGATGAAAACCTTCTCCAGAGTGCTCTGGACCTCAGACTGGGCCGAAGGTTCACCTTCCAACAAGACAATGACCCTAAGCACAAAATAACGAAGGAGTGGCTTCACAACAACTCTGTGACTGTTCTTGAATGGCCCAGCCAGAGCCCTGACTTAAACCCAATTGAGCATCTCTGGAGAGACCTGAAAATGGCTGTCCACCAACGTTTACCATCCAACCTGACAGAACTGGAGAGGATCTGCAAGGAGGAATGGCAGAGGATACCCAAATCCAGGTGTGAAAAACTTGTTGCATCTTTCCCAAAAAGACTCATGGCTGTATTAGATCAAAAGGGTGCTTCTACTAAATACTGAGCAAAGGGTCTGAATACTTAGGACCATGTGATATTTCAGTTTTTCTTTTTTAATAAATGTGCAAAAATTTCAACAATTCTGTGTTTTTCTGTCAATATGGAGTGCTGTGTGTATAATAATGAGGAAAAAAAAAAATAACTTAAATGATTTTAGCAAATGGCTGCAATATAACAAAGAGTGAAAAATTTAAAGGGGTCTGAATACTTTCCGTACCCACTGTATTTGTGCCATTATTTAACAAAAAAGCAGGTAGCACTTTATTTTCCAGTCTTGTTCCCCATGTACATACTATGTACTTATTATAGTAATTACAATAACAGGGTAATTACTAGGTACTAACCCTGAACCTACCCCCAAACCTAACCTTAACCCATGTATTTATCTTATATTACTCAGTACTTTCCTAGGTAAGTACGCTGTACGTGAACGTAAGTGCACATACTGTCAAATAAAGTGAGAACAAAAAGTATGTCTCCTGTCACAGAGCAGATTCACTGGCCAACCCGAAACCAGCTGCTTTGGTTGTGCCTCTATCTTCGTATTTAGTCTTAACACCATTGCAGAAAGTAGGTTGAAGATGATAAGTTATGAGAACATGCTAGGGCTCTATTGCAGAATGTGATATTCTTACTTAAAGGCATAGATCAAAGATAATAAGTTTTCTTTATCTCAACAGCAGCCAATTATAGCAAGCTTGTGTATCTTAGAGGCTTCTGGGTACTTCCCAGCCACATTTTTGGTTGGTAGCACTACAGTACATACTGTATAGTATACGTGACATATTTATGTTTTTGTATTTGCAAACATCTAGAAAAGGTTTTGTTGTGGACCATAGAAACTTGGCTATGAACTGTAACTTAGATTATATGATACATTTTTTATTGTGTAATTTAATAATAATTAAACTTTCAGAGCAGCAGTTCTACTTTTTGAAGTGGAGTGATTCCTAAGTCATATTTGGAAATGCACTATTTTCGCATACATTTTAACCTTAAAATTAACCTTGATGATTATTGCTGTGTAATTTGAGTATCGTTTCATGCTCTGTATAATCTGATAGATTGTGATGTCGTCTTCTCACTATTAGAAAATTATGTCTCATACAAAATACAAAGTGCTGCTGCATGGCTGTGATGATTCATCTTGCATACCAGACCCAATTGTGTGTATGATTAAGACGCATACATTTCTCCATGCAGCCTCACAACCAATTATCTTCTCTCTTAAATGAGCCCATAAAGGAACACAGATTCACACATTCACAGGGACAAAGGGAAATAAAGGACGGTACTATGTCTTCCTCTGTGGCACATTTGACAATGAAATCTTTCTGAATTCAATTCAACAACTGATGCAAATGCAAACATTTTAGTTTTCTCATATGGAATATGTGCTACAGTACATGTAACAATACCTGGTTGAAGTATAATACATTATATAAAAAGCAATAAATCTGAAGGACAGACAAATATTGACAGAAGCGAGTATGAAACTTTAAAAATGAACCTAATTTTGGTTAATTTTTCTCTTTGAAAAATGAACCTAATTTTGACCCAGAAAAAAATAAAATAAAATGAAAGAACAATGGAAAGGACACACATACCATATCGGTGTCTGATACTGGTCCGAAGCTTGTCACATAGATGTTTGTCCTCACTTCAGTCACACTTTCTGAAAGAACAGGCATAAGAGCAGAAATATCTACACTGTAAAATAAATATTTAATGAATTGTAAAGCTATTATTGGTTACACTTTGCTTCAATAGTACACTTTAGACATTCTAAGTAACTTTTCAACAACATGTCAGCTAACTCTCATTAATTTGCAACTACATGTCAACTAACTTTCATTAGAGTATTAGTAGACTGTTAGGGTTACTGTTAGTAGAATAAGTTGACATGTACTTGCAAAGTTACTTATAGTCAGAAGAATGTCTATTGGGGAAGAAACAAAATAGTTTTAGCAGATATCAGACAGTCTACTAATACTCTAATGACTGCCAGTTGACCCTCAAAAAGGGTCTGGGTCATTATAGTCCACTAGTTGACTGTCCAACAACCAAGCTGATTAGTAAGATTTATTTTAGATATTTTTGTTTTGTTTTGTTATGTTTTATTATTATAGCATGAACAACAACAACAAAAAAATAAAAAAAATAAATAAACAGCAATAAACAATTGTGAACCATCCAGTTAATGACACAGAATAAAATAATCAAGCATATGTAAACATTTGAAGGGTGGTGGGGGGAATTTGTCATTTGTACAGTATATTCAGTTTGTATTTGTATATATCATTTGTATATGTGTCTTGTGGCTTATATGAAAACACCTGTTATGTGAAATAGCTTTTTCAGGGCAGTACTAAATAAAAAAATCAACATGCAATTTTTATGGTCCATCTTATTTTTGTTAAGATTAGGGATGCACCGAAGCCACTTTTTCCAGAACGAGTCGATACTTTTATTTTTAATACTTGCCAATACTGAGTACTGATACCTGTATTTTCATTGCATTTTTAATTTTCTAAAATACTGGGCAGAGAAACCAAAAGAATATGAATCAAATTAGTTGGCTTAGCCAATAGATATTTCATTCAGTTATTTTCTTGCCTAATTATGCCTATTAATATGTTTTGTAGGAGCTATTGTTACTTTCACTGTTCATATTATTACTCTATCATATTTTATCTTTAATTTAATAGCACAGTGAATATTTAGAGCTGCTCCAGCAGGGCCCAACCAGTCAAGAGCAGTGAGTGATTTTCTCTGTCATTGAGGATAAAGACAGCAGTAGGTTTATTAGGCTGCTGTCACTTGAAGAGCTGCACGTATCCAACATACTATTACACAAAAGCTTTCTTTTCAACTGGTCAAACTATACGTTCACTTAAGACATAACCGACTATGTTTCACAAGGATACTTGCCTATACGGGCATTTTGACATACTTTTGTGTGAATTTGTCCGTTAGAGCACAAGAAGACATTAAATAGAATTCAATTTAATAAGCTATTCACATGCTGTCGGAGAGTCAACATTCTGGGTGTGTGCTTTGGATGTTTGCGCACAGAAAATCAAATGTCATGTGATTACTGTACCGCATTCCTGTAATAATGTAGGGAACCACTCGTTATATATAAATCATGTAACAGTTCATGTTTTAATTGCACATACAATTTAGTTTTAATTCAAATGATGCATGTGTGCTGAGTGAACGATCAACAACCACGAGCATGCAACAGAAGTGCTTTCTCTTCTCTTTTCTTTTTGTATTTTAATTGCATTTTAATCGTGATAACGATATCTGCCTCTCTGGATTCATTTTTAAAAATCGTCGCGATATTTGCCCGCTCGTTTTTTTATCCTGAAAACGCTTTTTTTTATTAGACATTTGCATTATCTTGCATTGTTAATATGTCCCCACTAGCATTGATGTTTGTGGTTGCCAGATCTAAATAGCTTAAATCTCCCAAATCACCCAAACAGAGCTTTTCTGTTACATTTTATGCCCAGTGTTTTATTTAATCGGTGCAATCTGGCAACCCTGCGCACGCTCGATCTACACTGCGGAAAAAGCACTGATCTCCAAAGCGATATTCTGCTTGCATGAAATTGTTATACAGCCAGTCTGTTTCTTCACAAGCCACTTGTGCTGTTTGTGTGACTAAATATGTTTCTAAATGAGTTTCACTGTTCTATTTTTTGAAGTTTAAGTTTTTACCAGTTTTCATGATGTGAATCAGTTGAAAACGACAGCCACTGACCGTTTTCAGTGTGTATCAACAAGTAGACTATTTTTCCTTGCAGTACGAATTTGCTGAGCGATCTGGATCTGTACTTTGTCTCATTTGCAACCGAAATGTGTTGCTTAGAAGATCTAATGTGAAGACGCATCACAAAGCGCTCATCTAACGTTAAATCATGTCATTTGTATTGACTTGCTGTCTGAGGAAGTTGTCATAGTTGGTTAAATGAAGTCTGATGGTTTGAAATTAACACCCGCCAACCCGCCAAATGCGGCAACGCTGTCAAATCACTGGCCAATTTGGCATGTTATTATGTTTACTCACTTTGCTGGGGAAATTCGTGTAAGCCTAATCTGCGCGGATATTGCGCAAATACTCGCGAGTTATCATGATCTATTAAATACAGCGTATTGCGCAAAATCTGCGCATTTCTGGCTTACTTGAACACACACGTCACTACACAAATAACGGTGTGCTTGTTCACTTGCATTGAAGCAATAGCGTAGATTAAAAAGCAATAGCGTAGATTAAAAAAAAATATATATATAAACCGTTAACTGTCCCTTCTCTTTCTCTGTAGTTTCTCAAATGAGAATAATCGTGATTAATTATCGCGATTATAATTTTGAGCAAAATAATCGTGATTATCAGTTTAACCATTATCGTGCAGCCCTAATTCAATATATTTACTTCATAAACATCCTTCTCTGATAAATCTGTTCTGCTCTCTGTTTGCTCTGTTGGTCTGTGTTTCTTTGTCACAAGCAGTGTAGGCTACTGTACAGGCTGTGTGATATCGGTTGTTGGTATCTGTCACCAGCTGGAGTGCCCTTGAGAGCCGCCAGAGGGCAGTCTACATCAGATTATTGCCATTCCCCCATATAAGCCTGGTTTTCACATTCATTCCCTTCGAAGTCTTGTTAGTTGTTTACACTGCATCACTGAGCATTTTCCTCTGTTTTCCATGTTCCTTGTTTTTGATATCTGCCTGTGTCCTGGTTTTCCCATTCCTGTATCACCCTCTGGATATGTTTGTTTGCTTGGTCTGATTTACTGTGCTCTGACCTCTTGCCTGTTTTCGACTAAGATTGTGGATTACCCTTTCAATAAAACTGCATTTGGATCCTCAACCTTCTTGTCTCAGAGCAGTACGTGACAGTATCGGAGCATTTTAATGAGTACGAGCACGAATACATAAGCGCAGTAATGGGCCCGATACCGGGTGCATCCCTAGTTAAAATTATTAACATATTGCAGATTCTGCAAGGTTTATGTGTAACTTGTATAAAATATTCTAAATGCTATAAATATATTATGTATGCAATTTATTATATACACAGTATGTATTGCTAATTTTTAAGTGTGACAGCATTTTAGAGGATTACTTAAAATGCTGTCCTTTATGTTGATAGGTTTCCACACTTAAAAATTAGCAATACATACTGTGTATATAATAAATTGCATACATAATACATTATATATAATGTTTTAAAAATTTGCTCAGTAGTTTCTTGATAAAATGTGTCCACCACTACAACTGTTGCAGCTGGATTTGAACCTTGCTCAGCTGAGCAAATTCAAATAGCATATATTTGTTAGTAGATGTATATTGTTAGTGGTGGTGTATTTGGTTGTTTATTTAGTGAATACACTTGAATGGAGATTTTCTGATTGAGAAATTGAGAGTTCATCTGTGACAGCTGTGCATGGGGAGGAACACTCACACTGCTGCCTCATGTCACCTATGACTGGGTCTGCCACTGACTAGTGGGAAGGATAATACTTAATTTAATGAACTATAAAGTTGTTAATGGAGAAAAGAGGGATAAGAAAGCTTTCCCTTTCCCTTCGTGTGTAATGTAGCCATTTGTGCATGTAAATGATCTGCAAACTATTACAAAGCACAAAGTCATCACCAAAAGGAATTAATCTCTCCAAAAGAAAACTCTTGCCTGAACCAGTCGTTTGTAGTTCTGCCATTATTTATGTGACTTAGCTATGTCATCATGTTATACATTTGCATAATGCCCACCTGGCTGCTTTGGCCTACCGTCAAAGAACAATTTCGTAATGTTGAGGAGACGTTGATTTTTTTCAGTTTTTTTCCTTTCTTTTTTTTGGAGGGCAAAACACATGGAATTCCAATACTGGCATCATAGTTATCATCGATATTATACTGTTTACAGCAGCTCATGAAGCCTCGGGAGCCTAAATACACGGTCTAAGAGGTTGACCAATCACAACAGTCTGGACAAGCTGACCAATCAGAGCAGACTGGGCTTTTCGGAAAGGTGGGCTTTAAAGAGAACGGAACTAAAACGTAAAAAGAGGTGCTGCAGCAATGTACAGTATGTGAAATTTATGCGTCTTTGTTTTTTACATAAACCATGTTAATGTATTCTGGCAGACTTGTAAATGAGCATAATATGGGCACTTAAAAATGTGTCCTGTGTATAATGCACTGTAGGCCTTTAAAGTCATCTGAAGTAAGTCATCATGTTCCAGTTAGCAAATTTGATGTGATGAGTCCTGTATTACACATCAGCATCTATGTAAAGCAGGGTGGAAATGAAAAGATTTGATCGAGCTTAAGAGAGGTGACTGGAAGGTGGCCAGGATGGTGGAGACAGCAGGACTCGGGCAGTTGAGTAATGGAAGCCATCCAGCTCCACAGCATCAGCCCACAGCTCTCGGTGTGGCAATGTGACTTAGTCCATTTATCAAAAACACACATCTTGATTTTTGACTGCCCAGCAATGGGATCACAATTTAGGTTCTGTACTTTCAGAGGTCACCAGGGATTCCCTCTGTGAGACCTCTGTGGAGAAGGAAAAATGTACACAGAGGGAGATGAACTAATGGACTTTGGTGGGCCATTTCAGCAAATGTCATTAGGAAATAGACTATAGTTTATTGATGCTCAGAGACCAGCATTTAACAGTAATGCACTGAATCCAAAATGATCGGGGGATCCAATCTTCTTCATTATGATTAAGTGAGCAATCTGTGGGTGCACCATTACAGCAGTGGTCAGGACTTCCTCTTTATTTTATTTAAGTTTTTTTATTATTATTTTTTTTAACAGAGATGTATAACACACAGTACTCCTGGGGCTTCTTAAGCTTAGGATTTGTAAGTGATCTCAGGAGAGCATTGTGGAGAGCATCTGTTATAGATCTGAGAGGTGTGAGACTTGTGGCAAGAAGTGTCAAAATGAAAGCAAGACTGAGAAAGATCATACTCCATCCACAAGCTAACAGTAAGGCCAGCATGTGGACAATAGAGACAATAAGGAAGGAAATATGTACATGTATTCATCGTACCTCCTAGTCCAGGACGCAATCTGTTGTCATAACCATCCAGCAAGCGGTCCAAGATCCGGGTAAAGATGGTGATGTTGTCTTTGCTGTCATCAGGAATTGGTTCTCTGTGCCCAGTTACTGCCCTGTGGAGAAGAAAAAAGAAAGAGATTCAGGTCTCGTAAAGGAAGTAAAGGCCCCAATATACTCACGGCAATGTTCTTTTTTGTTCTTTGTTTAGGGGTAAAAAGTTGTTAAAATTTTGCAAACTGTAGTACACAACAAAAATAACAGCTACGAGAAAACAACAGTTAAGAAAGGATCTGATCATAGCGATGTGGATTTGTTTGCATAAGCTCTGCAACTCGGCATTCCAGTCTAGTCACATTACGATTATGTTTACCACTTATACAATATGTTGCTTTAAAGCAAACAGCTTTACAACATTAAATATGAAAAACAGTTTCAGTTAGAACTTTATTTTCTACTTTAAAGCTGCTCTCCTGTGTGTTCCTTTTTTTTACACTTTACACGTGGACGTCTGACTCTGGACTGAACAGAAGAAATTAACCTGAGAAGATTTCTATGTCAAATAAGTCGGAACCCCAGAGCATACCTACCCATTACGTAATCGCCATGGACCAATGGTAGTTTGAAGGTGTTTACCAGCCGGAGCAAATTTTTATCTTTTGGTTTCAAACTTCCGAAACAAACTTAAAACAAACTTGATTTTGAAATGACTCCACACAAGATCATTCTTCGATTTCGCACATTCTTCGAAGTATATCGGAGGATTAAGGATGCATTACAAACAAAGATATGAGTCAAAATCGGCTAAGGGGTAATTAAATGTAACAAATCATGTAAAGATGTGTAGCAAATTAGCTCTAAAGAAATATTAATAATCAATAATAACTTGTTATAACTGATTATGAATATTTGGATCAATTAATAGAATTAACTTAATGTACTTAATGTAAGTTAATGTACTTAACTTAACTTGCTGTAAATTAATACTACTATCAATTAACTTGTTTGTCCTGTGAACATTCAGTGTTAATTGTTTATTAATTCTAAGAAATGTACATTTCCGGGGTATGGGAAATGTCTTTCTTACTTTACAGTACAACTAAGAGCAAGTAGTCAAAATCTATGATTAGAGACTCCAGTATATGAGCTTGAGACACAGACAACTTTACGTGTGACATTAACAAGACTTTATTAACCAGACTAAGCATTTAAACCACTCAAACATGCACATACATACATAGTTTACCAAGGGAAAGAGAGCTGAAGCAGAATACAGGAAAGCAAGAAGTTATAGCATTGTTTGAAATTCAGCAGATCAACAGCCTTGAGCAAACCATCAGTTTAGTTCTGACACGCCCTTCTTAAAAAGGGGTAAGGATACTTAATCAAATAATGAGACTAAGGGCCCTATTTTAATGATTTGAAACGCAAGTATCAAGCGCGAAACGCAAGTAACTTTGTGGGCGGGTCTTGGGCGCTGTTGCTATTATACCGGCGGGATTAATTACTCTTGCGCCTGACGCAAATCTAAAATGGGTGTGGTTTGGGCGTAACGTGAAATAAACCAATCAGAGCGACATCTCACATTCCCTTTAAGAGCTTGTTCCATGGCGGATTGCTATTATAACGGTGGATTTGCCAGGCGCACGCCAGGAGCGGTTCACAGCCGAGGAGACCGACATTCTCGCCAGGGCCGTAAAGACAGAGAAGTGACATTGTATGGGGATGGGAGAAACCCACCCAAATTAGCTTCGGTTAAACAGGCGTATAAAACCTTGGGTAAATGTGTAAGCTAGATTTATGCCTATTTTTTCACATCTTCATGGACACAACAATGATTTCTCTCGTGTGTTAATATTTTTCCTTGTAATAATGTATGGTTTTCTAAAAATTAGAACTGCTGCGTCTGTGTGTAGATGAGATAAGCAAAATGCATGCGCGTTGTGCACACGTTACTGTTACAGTTCTGTGTTCCTGAGTTCTGTTTTTGTTTCAGTTTCGGTGTTCCGTTTCCCCCTGTCTTCTGTGTATTTTGGTCTAGTCCTGTTTTCCCCGGTCTGTGTAATTGATTCCTCGTTAGTCTCGTCAGCTGTGTCTTGTTTCCCTGATCTGTTCTCCTGTGTATTTAAGCCCTGTGTGTTTCAGTCTTCAGTGTCGGTTCTCGTTTATATTACGTTAATGGATAGTGTGTGTTCTGCCCGTTGTTCCTGTGTTTTGAGATCTTTTGAATTAAACTCCTTGTATTGAAGAGCTCTGTCGTCTTCACCTTCCTCCTGCACTACACTACCGTAACAGAAGAACCGACCCAAAACAGATCGACTAACATGGACCTAGCAGCGGGATGGAAGATTTTACGGCCACGCCTAATCCTGGTACCCAGGGTGGCCGCCTTAACATCGCCGGTGAGTTACCAGCCAAGGAGGCGGCCACACCTAGTTCTTATCCCCAGGGTGGCCGCCTTCCCACCACCTGAGATTCTCCACGCCTGCCCGCCAGAGCCAGAGCCCGTCGCCTGCCCGCCAGAGCCAGAGCCCGTCGCCTGCCCGCCAGAGCCAGAGCCCGTCGCCTGCCCGCCAGAGCCAGAGCCCGTCGCCTGCCCGCCAGAGCCAGAGCCCGTCGCCTGCCCGCCAGAGCCAGAGCCCGTCGCCTGCCTGCTAGAGCCAGAGCCTGTTGCCTGCCCGCTAGTGTCTGTGAACGTCGAGACAGAGCCTTCATCTCCGCTGGTCCCGTCCAGCATAGTGCTTCCATCTCCGCTGGTCCCGTCCAGCATAGTGACTTCCTCTCCGCTGGTCCCGTCCAGCATAGTGCATTCATCTCCGCTGGTCCCGTCCAGCATAGTGACTTCCTCTCCGCTGGTCCCGTCCAGCATAGTGCATTCTTCTCCGCTGGTCCCGTCCAGCATAGTGCTTCCATCTCCGCTGGTCCCGTCCAGCATAGTGACTTCCTCTCCGCTGGTCCCGTCCAGCATAGTGCATTCATCTCCGCTGGTCCCGTCCAGCATAGTGACTTCCTCTCCGCTGGTCCCGTCCAGCATAGTGCATTCTTCTCCGCTGGTCCCGTCCAGCACAGTGCCTTCATCTCCGCTGGTCCCGTCCAGCATAGGGCATTCTTCTCCGCTGGTCCCGTCCAGCACAGTGTCTTCATCTCCGCTGGTCCCGTCCAGCACAAAGCCTTCTCCGTTGGTCCCGTCCAGCACAGTGTCTTCATCTCCGCTGGTCCCGTCCAGCACAAAGCCTTCTCCGTTGGTCCCGTCCAGCACAGATCCTTCACCGCTGGTCCCGTCCAGCATAGAGACTTCTTCACCGCTGGTCCCGTCCAGCACAAAGCCTTCTCCGTTGGTCCCGTCCAGCACAGATCCTTCACCGCTGGTCCCGTCCAGCATAGAGACTTCTTCACCGCTGGTCCCGTCCAGCACAAAGCCTTCACCGCTGGTCCCGTCCAGCACAGATCCTTCACCGCTGGTCCCGTCCAGCATAGAGCCCTCTTCGCCGCTGTTACTGCACAGCTCCGAGCCCTCTTCGCCGCTGTTACTGCACAGCTCCGAGCCCTCTTCGCCGCTGTTCCTGCACAGCTCCGAGCCCTCTTCGCCGCTGTTACTGCGCAGCTCCGAGCCCTCTTCGCCGCTGTTCCTGCACAGCTCAGAGCCCTCATCGCTGCCCTGCACCGAGCCCTCTTTGACACCCGGGACTTTGCCCAAGTATTTTTTTGGGGGGGGCCATATACCTCTGTCCTGGCATTCTGAAAAAGATTCCCCGCCATGGCCGCCCGAGGGGGTTTCCCCGCCATGGCCGCCCGAAGGGGTTTCCCCGCCGTGGTCACACCCACAGCCTGCTCCGCCGTGGTCACACCCACAGCCTGCTCCGCCGTGGTCACACCCACAGCCTGCTCCGCCATGTCCACGCCCACAGCCTGCTCCACGCCCACAGCCTGCTCCACGCCCACAGCCTGCTCCACGCCCACAGACAGCCTGCTCCACGCCCACAGCCTGCTCCACGCCCACAGCCTGCTCCACGCCCACAGCCTGCTCCACGCCCACAGCCTGCTCCGCCCTGGAGGCTTCCTATTGTGTCTCCCTTGCCTGGTCTCCCCTGTCAGCCTCCAGGGCGCCCACCCTCCCACCCCTTTGGATGTTTATTAGGCGCGAGGACGCGCCTACCGGGAGGGGGGAGTAATGTTACAGTTCTGTGTTCCTGAGTTCTGTTTTTGTTTCAGTTTCGGTGTTCCGTTTCCCCCTGTCTTCTGTGTATTTTGGTCTAGTCCTGTTTTCCCCGGTCTGTGTAATTGATTCCTCGTTAGTCTCGTCAGCTGTGTCTTGTTTCCCTGATCTGTTCTCCTGTGTATTTAAGCCCTGTGTGTTTCAGTCTTCAGTGTCGGTTCTCGTTTATATTACGTTAATGGATAGTGTGTGTTCTGCCCGTTGTTCCTGTGTTTTGAGATCTTTTGAATTAAACTCCTTGTATTGAAGAGCTCTGTCGTCTTCACCTTCCTCCTGCACTACACTACCGTAACAGTTACATTGATTATGGCCAAGCATGCGCCCTTAAAATAGCATATGAATAACATGCACAACTGACTTTAGACTAGGTTTTTCCTGGTCAGTGGCGGAATTGTTTTCTAAACCTGCAAAATTGCACCAGGGAATGTTTGCGCCGGAACACGCCTCCTCTTTGTGCTGAACCGCCCCCGGGAGCGCAAGTTAATTTCCTAATTTACCGACGTGCATCTGTGGAGGGAAAAGTCCGCTGTGCACGGGTGCAAAATAGGAATGATACATGCGTCGGTGTACAAAGCCAATTGCACTGGGTGCAAGATAGGGCCCTAAGTCTGATACTTGCATGTCTCGGCCATTTGAATTAAACTGTCCTGATGCAATTTGTTGAGGCTCCAGTTGATCTTTGCTGATGTTGTCTTGATGAGAGAGAACCAGTGGGAGTCAGAGGATCTTTGGTGAATGGAAAGACAAGGCTGCAGTCTGGCACAAACTTGGGAGTCCTTAGAAAACTTCTAGTTCAGCATCATCTTCACATCAGGATTTCAGAAAGGGATTAAGAGAGTAAGCGAGTAAGAGACTAAGAGACGTGATCTTGTGATCAGTGATTTTTAAAGCATGAAGATGTCACACCCTCTGGAGGGTTGTGAGCCAATAAGAAGTTGTTCCCTTTGGAGGGAATTGCTTTACGACCTTTTGTTCAAGCAGGCCTTTGAACATGTCATTTGATTGGGTGTTTAACAAAATAATCTTTTAATACTAATGTGTCACATAGTTAGCAAAATGTAATGTAAATTACCAAATGGGGGACGAAGATTGGAGTTTATAGAGACTAAACATGCTACACATATGATTTTGGTTAACCATAGTATGCAAGTCTGGAACATTAATCCAAAAAAGTTTAAAAGAGAGAATGGATACATTACAATGGAAATTAGATACATGTTTATACATTTCTCAAGTGGTTATATATAGAATATATAGGATTAAAAGGGTTTATTTCTCCTTCTCAGCAATAATTAAGTGAGAGTCACAACTCTGCAAACTCCTTTTGGGGTTGTAAAAAGTCTTATCGGTCTTAATGTGTCCTGTAACAGGACACTGGGTTCTGTCAGTGTGTTAGCTTCATTTGGGATGTTAGTTTTGGGGGAAGTTTCATAGACCTTTGTTGGGAGAGTGAGTTTGCTGGATTATGCATTAAATATAATGAATAATTTGTTTGTGTCTGATTGGTCCAGATGCTACAAATGTTTTATTGGAAAATTATACAACATTTGACCAAACTTTGATAATAGCCTTAATCGTTTAAACAAAATGTAGTTTGATCACTGTCAAGCTTATATCTATTACATCAGCATATGAGAGTCAAATCGGATGACTACAGGGACTCATCTCAAGATCACTCATTTAGCAATTAATCTATTGCCAAAATTCAGAAAACAAGATCAGTCAAGAATAGAAAATTATTGAAAATTTCAACCGACAGCAAGCCTAAGTTTTTGACGAACGTGACAACATGTGCGAGGGGTGAACTATGTTCGATTTTTGGGTAATTATAAAACGTGCTGAAGATGTTCAAAATGCTTTTTTTGTGTAGTTCATTATAGTTGTTTTACAGAATTTTGTGACTTAAATAAATTACATGTTACTCAGAGACTGACATGTTTGGCTTGTCAAAAATGCTACATTCAGCTGATGCAAATTCATAGACTTTTGAAAATCAAGTTAATTTTTTGTTTGTCTTTTGGCTTCATAAGCCAAGGCGATGGCATCCACTATCCAGTGGGCCATCCTCTGCTTGGAGACAGCCTTTCCCTTCTGCTGGCCTCCGTAACAGACGAAGAGCTGGTCTGAGGCCATGAGGTTTTGCGTTCAGTCCACGTATAGGCGCAGAGCACGAACGGGACAAAGAAAAGCCAGGGCTGGGTCTGCCTCCTCCGAGGGCAGCGCTTGCAGGTTCACCACCTGGTCCCGGAAGGGAGTGGTAGGAACCTTGGGCATGTATCCGGGCCGGGGTCTCAGGATCACATGAGAGTTAGCCGGGCCGAATTCTAGGCACGATTCGTCGACCGAAAATGCATGCAGGTCCCCTACCCTCTTGATGGAGGCCAATGCAACCAGAGCACTGTCTTCCAAGACAGAATTTTTAACTCTGATTGCAAGGGCTCGAAGGGTGGTCTCTGAAGTGCCAAAGGACCAGAGACAAGCCCGAGAGGGTATCGAGAGCGGGTGAGGCAGATTCTAGTCTCCACAAAGTGACCTCAGATGCTACTAACTCCATAGGAAGAGATGGCGGACGAGTTGTGACATGCGGTGGGAGAGTAGATCACACTGGCGGTTGATGTACGCAATGGCCGCAGTGCTGTCTGTACTGACCAGTACATGCTTGCCTAGTAGCGGCATTTTGAAGCGGCCCAGCACAAGGTGTACTGCTAACAACTTGAGGCAGTTGATGTGCCAATGCAGTTGAGGCCCCGTCCACAGATCTGAAGCTGCATGCCCATTGTACGTGTCTCCCCAGCCAGTGGCAGAGGCATCCGTGGTGACCATAACATGCCAGGACACTTGTTCTAGGGGAACACCTGCCTGAAGAAACGAATGGTCTGACCACGGGCTGAGAGTTTGGCGACAGTGCGGGGTGATAGAAACCTGGCACGAGTTGCGCTGCCACGCCCATCTCGGGACTCGACCATGGAGACAGTGTTGAAGCGGCCTCATATGAAGCAATCCAAGCAGCGTCACCGCGGCTGCAGATGCCATATGCCCCAGGAGCATCTGAAATAGTTTCAGTGGAGAACTGAACTGCAGAGAACCGCTGGGCACAGTCTCCAACAGTTTCGCCGAAAGGCCAGCTTGTGAGATGGGAGCATCGAGAAAGTGAACTTTGGCGATGTCTCGCACCTCTGCAAGATTTAGCCAGGGGGTGCTTCTGGACCACTAAGGTGGACATCATCTGGCGGAGGGCCGTAGCTGTGACTTTAACCCTCTGGGGACCAAAAACGCGCCCGCGCGTTTTGCTCGTTTTTTTTTTTTAGCAATGAAAAATAAACACAAAATGCTCTGTTAATTTTGATCTTTAATTTTCGTGTTATACATCAATCGATCCTGTTCAGTTTCTATTTTTTTTCTGTATACTCACAATAAAAATAAAGTGTTTTGCTTTTTGACAAATAAAGAAACTTTAACATGATGCGATTTCTGCCTTCTCTCTGTCAGTAAACTCCCATTTGAAACGCGTTCGAAAATGATCTATAACTCCGCGAAAATTCAGTCAAACAGGCAAACAGACCCACGGGCATAAAGCTTGAGATCGCAGCTTTTAAATGAAGTAATTTATATAAAAAACAAATATTATCAGCTTCTGTAATCTGTATAAAAAGAGAGCGATTCCAGTCGAGCTCATTACGAGCTCATTGACTTTAATTCGTTCACGCCTACTCACGGAGCGCGCTATTCACAAGATAATGTGTTAAGCCATCTATGCAAAACAGGTAAACGCCCCCAAGCAAATGCATTAAACGCTTCAAGTTTCATCATTCAGTCACCTGCGCGTTGGGAAGATGACACGGTACACCGGTGCGGAAGCCCTTCAGCTCGTTCTGGATACTAGCGACGAAGAGTCCAGATTTTCATCAGAAGAGGAGCGCGACTACTCTGATGACGACCGTTTGTATTTTGAAGAGCGAATTGATCCAGCCGTGGATAGAATTTCGGATGAGTAAGTATTTATTCTTACTTGCATTAGTTGACAAGCTATTCAAAACATGAGCTTACATATTATACTGGGTGGACTTGCCATCCAGAGTATTGACATTTGATATCTACCTATATTCAACACGATCTAATGAAAGTGCATATCTATACCATGAATTTAATATCTCGTACCATTTCAACGTCAAAAATGTTTTGTTTTGTTTTTTTGTGTACATATGCTACACCCCTTGGTTAAGAAAATTTTTATTTGTATGTGTAGCCTAGCAGTAAATGATATGTTTAGATCATTATGTATGAAAGATAGAATTTAGAAATTATTTTAGAAAGTAGGCCTAGTAGGTGTTTAGATTATATTTTGACTATATAAATGCTGCCTCATTATCATTAACGATGCATGCTCGCAAATATCAGTTGTAAATGTGTGTAAATGTGCTGAAATGTGTAAATATACCCAGTTAATGAAGTGCACAAATGTGTTAGGCTAATGTTTGCGGTGTGCCTCTCCGGTAATGGCCCATTGACACGCATATAGGCTTATTGCACGCGTCTAAAATTATTTACATCAGTTATTCATTATAGACTAATGCTACTATAGTTATATTTATGTAATAATATTCTTCAACTTTTTTAAAAGGAATGTAGCTTCATCACTACCTCCGCCTGCAACTCGGAGTGCGCTTAGCAACACAGTCAGAAATCAGAAAGAGTAAGTAGCCTACATATTTACCAACTGCCTTTACTTTTGTTTATTTTCCTCACATTTGATTTGCTTAGAGCCCGCATCAACGGGGCATAAGCATTTACTGTGAGATACCTGCCTTTACTTTTGTTTTTACAAAATTACAATAAAACAGATTGAAAAACAAAACATTTGAATCTCCTCATTCTTTGTTAAGGCTGCCTCACTTGATGGCCCATTAGCACTTGGGGGAGCGTCTATGTCACACCCCTGGTCTGAATCTCATTAATATTGATGACCCATTACCACTCCCACGCATAAACCTCTTCTGACAAAAAAACTGTTTTACAATGTTTAAATCAATGTAGTGTTTTATGTGAAAAATTAGGCAGGATGATTTTCACATAATTTTGAAGCTAGAATTCAAAGGGACAACATCCATTAGTCAAAAGTCTTGTGGACACATATTTAATATGTGTTTTGTGTTCTTAAATCAGCAACTTTCATTTTAATTTTTTCCAATAACCACGCATAAACATTATTCTCTTAAAAATACAAACATCTACATACACGTTGCTCGCATATTATGGTAGCCCTGTTTGTGCTATATAGAGTGAATTTACACCTTTGCCATTAACATGTTTATAAATAACTGAAAAAAGCACAAATGTCAGAGCATGTCAGAACATCTCAACGACCCCAAAAACAGCTTGGTCCCCAGAGGGTTAAACATGGTCAGTCACCACACACAGCTCAACCCCGACTCAGAACTACCCTCATGCATTATGACTGTGTGGCCTTCCACAGTTTTTTTTTTTTTTTTTTGCAGGGTGGCCGTCACATGCAGGGAAGAGGCTGCCCCACCAATGAGGGTAGTGAGAGAGGAAAAACTTTTTCTGCTGCTTTTGCCATGTTTGGCTTGCCATATTGGCGCCAAAATGCTTCCATACTGCAAAAAGTTCTTCACACACATCCATGAAGGCACGGGGCGGGGCAAGGCGATTATGCGTCACACTGCACCCCCAGTGTAACCCGGGCAAGCATGGCTGTCAAGCCTGAATCTGATTCAGCATGAGCACGCACACCATATAGTGGGTGCTCAGCATCATCTTCATTTCCAGAGCGTAACAGCCCTCTCTCTGATTCAGCGATCGACATCTAATCCTCCCCTGGAGCCCCGAATGAAAAGCTAGGTCCATAATGAGAATGACCAGCAATCCCATCTAGAAGCTGCCAGGCATGCAAGACAGTGAATGTGGCTGTCATCTCAACGGCACACGGCATGCTGATCGCTTAAGCCTAAATGAGAAAGGCAAGACAAATAACATGCTGATGTGGTCTTGTTCTCATAAGAGAATATAACCACCCACAAACACAGTCTCAACATGTTTGTGATGCGATAGAGGAGTGAGGGGCCCACAAGGATTGGTTACCGAGCGGGGAAGACCTCACCAATCACTTTAGTTCAGTGCAATTTCATCAGTGACTGAGTTCTGCACAGTCCTAACCCTATATATATATACAGTGGGGAGAACAAGTATTTAATACACTGCCGATTTTGCAGGTTTTCCTACTTACAAAGCATGTAGAGGTCTGTAAGTTTTTATCATAGGTACACTTCAACTGTGAGAGACGGAATCTAAAACAAAAATCCAGAAAATCACGTTGTATGATTTTTAAATAATTAATTCGCATTTTATTGCATGACATAAGTATTTGATCACCTACCAACCAGTAAGAATTCTGGCTCTCACAGACCTGTTAGTTTTTCTTTAAGAAGCCCTCCTGTTCTCCACTCATTACCTGTATTAACTGCACCTGTTTGAACTCATTACCTGTATAAAAGACATCTGTCCACACACTCAATCAAACAGACTCCAACCTCTCCACAATGGCCAAGACCAGAGAGCTGTTAAGGACATCAGGGATAACATTGTAGACCTGCACAAGGCTGGGATGGGCTACAGGACAATAGGCAAGCAGCTTGGTGAGAAGGCAACAACTGTTGGCGCAATTATTAGAAAATGGAATAGGTTCAAGATGACGGTCAATCTCCCTCGGTCTGGGGCACCATGCAAGATCTCACCTCGTGGGGCATCAATGATCATGAGGAAGGTGAGGGATCAGCCCAGAAGTACACGGCAGGACCTGGTCAATGACCTGAAGAGAGCTGGGACCACAGTCTCAAAGAAAACCATTAGTAACACACTACGCCCTCATGGATTAAAATCCTGCAGCGCACGCAAGGTCCCCCTGCTCAAGCCAGTGCATGTCCAGGCCCATCTGAAGTTTGCCAATGACCATCTGGATGATCCAGAGGAGGAATGGGAGAAGGTCATGTGGTCTGATGAGACAAAAATAGAGCTTTTTGGTCTAAACTCTACTCGCCGTGTTTGGAGGAAGAAGAAGGATGAGTACAACCTAGTGGTCGACCGATATATCGGCCGATATTTGGCACTTTTTTAAATATCGGCATCGGCCGATAAGTTTTTCTGATTGGCCGTTGTGTTGGAAGCGGTACTTTTATTTTGACGGCGCTCCGGACTTTTATTTTGACGGGCGACACTGAGAACACCAGCGCCAGAAGAGAACGGCAATGGCAGCTCCTCAGATCACACAACGCTCACTCACATTCTCCGTCTTCATTAATTTATGATCTCTGTCAGTCATATGACTCATATCTAATACTTTGTTTGACAGAACTGGTAAACAAAGAAAGTAAATGGTATGCGAGGTAAGTAAAGTAAAGCGTTTGCTTTTATATTATTTGTAACAGAAAAGGCAAACAATCAGGCTAAAATACTTTCTCATTTGCCGTCAACATTCAGCAAATGCGCATCTACATCATTTAAACAAATCTCTGATTATCTAATAAACATTTAATTTCACAAACCTTGCAGATTGAATCGAATCCAGCTGTGATATCTTGTGAAGTGTGCATTACTGTCTGCAAGTGACGGTCGGTCCGTGCGAAGTGAGTGAATGCGAACAGAAGATCAGCTTCACAGGAGACGCGATCGAAAAACTTTAAATCCTTCATTTTAAAATATGCTGATATATAACCAGTTGCCAACTGTGTCATATTCATATCTGTGATAGGCTATATCCAGTTGCCAACTGTGTCATATTCATATCGCTTTCACTGTGCTGTATGTGAAATTAGCGTTACCTTGTCTTTATTTGAAAAAATATGATTACCAGCACGAAATTACCAGATTACTGAGTGCCCTGTTACAGTGTTTACATTCTTTTTATTCACATATTCATATATTTCTAAACAATTACTTTGTGAAAAATACTGTAATAGGATTGCAGAAGTTGCCATCTAAAGTATAAAATCATGTTTATTTTAAAGATTTGTTTTCTAATTTATTTCTAATTTATTCAATATTGATTAAAATAAATACATATAAAAATATCTGCTTTATATCGGCCATCGGCCACCCTGCTCTCTAAGATATCGGCATCGGCCATCAAAAAACCAATATCGGTCGACCACTAGTACAACCCCAAGAACACCATCCCAACCGTAAAGCATGGAGGTGGAAACATCATTCTTTGGGGATGCTTTTCTGCAAAGGGGACAGGACGACTGCACCGTATTGAGGGGAGGATGGATGGGGCCATGTATCGCGAGATCTTGGCCAACAACCTCCTTCCCTCAGTAAGAGCATTGAAGATGGGTTGTGGCTGGGTCTTCCAGCATGACAACGACCCGAAACACACAGCCAGGGCAACTAAGGAGTGGCTCCGTAAGAAGCATCTCAAGGTCCTGGTGTGGCCTAGCCAGTCTCCAGACCTGAACCCAATAGACAATATTTGGAGGGACCGGAAAGTCTGTATTGCCCAGTGCAAAGTGTGTGCAAAACAGCCCCGAAACCAGAAGGATCTGGAGATGGTCTGTATGGAGGAGTGGGCCAAAATCCCTGCTGCAGTGTGTGCAAACCTGGTCAAGAACTACAGGAAACGTATGATCTCTGTAATTGCAAACAAAGGTTTCTGTACCAAATATTAAGTTCTGCTTTTCTGATGTATCATATACTTATGTCATGCAATAAAATGCACATTAATTACTTAAAAATCATACAATGTGATTTTCTGGATTTTTTTTACAGACTTCTACATGCTTTGTAAGTGGGAAAACCTGCAAAATCGGCAGTGTATCAAATACTTGTTCTCCCCACTGTATATATATATGGGGTTATATATAAATGCAGCTCATGACCCCTTTAAGTAAGGATAATGCCGTGTTTTATTTTTACGATTACTTTATTCAGTTTCTGTTTTTTTACTTGAATACAACTGCTGTGTAGACCTAACTGAACACATACTCAGCAACTCAACGCTTACATTAGACTGTGGACAGTTTCATAGCATTAGGGCATGCAGACCAAGTCAGTAGGAAAATTAGTTGAAGTGAGAAAAAGGAAAGAGAAACAGAAAGACAGGCAGAGAAGTGATATAACTTATGTAAGTCCAAGTGGATTAGTGAAACCTGTCACACAATTGAATATGGCTTTGCAGAAATCCCTGCTCTGGGATTTGGCAGCATTATTTCCCAAAAGTTGCAAATGGGGTCTAGAATATGCAGCCAAGCGCTGTTTCTTTAATTACCTGAAATATGCAGAATAATTATGTCCTGCTGGGGCTGTGATTCCCTGATGAACAATGCAATGGCACGATGGAGGGCATGATAGACAGAAAGCTGATGAGATGAGTACTGTCCTCAATCAAGGGCTGCGCTGGAAGCGACCTTACACCAATTACATGCTGACCTTTAAAGGCCTTAAAATAGCATGTAAACTGTCTAAAATGCATGTACTGCATGTGACAATGTTCCATTAGATTTTGCTTTGTCCTCTTGTGGCAGTCAAAAAAAAGTTGTTTTAGATTTTCTTATGTTGTAGTCATTTATGCACAACATTGGTAAGTCATTTGTGGGAAGAATGACACGGAGAGAGAACACTGAGATAAATTATCCAATATTTTCAGCTGAAATGTATTTGTACATTTATCATTATATATCATTACTGTATGAAAAATATGTTTGTGTTATGAAAAAAACAAAACAATTTAAAGTTCAAATGAATGTCTAGTATGCTGGAGTTTGGTCAAATTAGAAAATCTAAACAGAATTATAATAATACTAACAAGCTGCTCCAGGAAATGTTATGTAACATAACTATAATTGTAACAAAAATAATAATAAAATAATAATAATAATAATAATAATAATAATAATATATATATATATATATATATATATATATATATATATATATATACATATATATATGAATCAGTTTTTTTTTAAACATGCATTCAAATAATATTTTAATACATTTAAAAATTATATTCTTAATATTTTTATTTTTGTTTTTATGTTTGAGCTTATATATCTCCATATTAATAACAGTCTGAGTAATTCTGAGTCTTGAAATGTAAACTCCCAAGTTTTGGCTTTCTAAATATATGTAGGTATTGTGTCTATTCAGAATGACTTCCTTTTTATTTTTGGTATGTCATTTATGCCCCACTTGCCAAAATGGGGGTGGGGGCACTTAAGGCGTTAAACGACAGAGTGCCCACATAGCTACAATATACTTTGCAACCTGCAAGTTGATGAAAACGTAATGCTGAACATTAATGGTCTGCCTCGATGTGACCATTAATGAATGACAAAACACAAGTCTCTTACATTCGCTGGTGGAAATAACCTCGAAACATTTTGGGAAAATGTTAATAATATAATGACACACACAAGTGTTACGGAATATCAGACTCAGATTGTTAGTGGAAATAAGGAATAAAGATTTGTTGCATAAGATGAGCAGATTGTAATAGCCGGTAAGCAATTCAGAATTATAGCAGTTTGTAGTGATAGATAAATGCAAAGCAGGTAAATAGTCCTTTCTCTAAACGAGGCCAGACAGTAAGGGTAGGCGAGGTGTGTGCTTATATGTGTGTCTTAATGAGGTGATGATCAGGATGATGGAGTGTACAGTAGCAGTGAAGGAAAACCGGTGCACTTTTTTTCCTGCATAGTAACGGTTCTACACTAACCTGCATTTGTCGCTGCTTTTTAAAAACAAACACAACGCCGGGCATGTATTACCTACAAATCATTTTCATAATACTTTTAAAGGTTGGTGACATATCCTCCAACGAACGTTCGCAAACAGCATCGCAAACTTGTGTGGTTGGAACGACAGCTCTCGAGCTGTGGTTAGAAGCATAGTTTCTAGTTTACATGAGATGTAGACTGAATAAATCCTTATCTTTAGCAAAATATGCAAGCTGACATTCAGTACAACCCGTGTTATTTATTTAGAATATATACACATGTAATTTACGTCTTTTAGTTTGTCAAGAGATTTAAAGCACCGTTTTTGAAGACTGCGCATGTGCGAACATGCTCTACTATGTAAGAACGAGCCAAATATTGAGTCTGGTAATAAAGCAAAATAACTGAGACAAATTAGAAATGGTCTTCAGATGCCATGTCTGTAGCTTATATGACAAAATCTAGCGTTAATTCGATCTCAAACAGATTAATTAAAATAAGTTATTAGTCCACCACGTGCGAGACGTCATAAACCAACGTGATTGAACGATACTTTGCGACATACGGTTTCGGGAAACAGTCGTGAACTAGCTAGTTGATTTCTCCAACGATGCATCGTACTATGGTAGTTAAGCAGCGAGCTATATAGTTGTACGGGAAACGCACCCCTGATTGTTTGTTTATAATCTCTGGACTGAGGAGGTTAAAGAGGCTGGAATTAATCATTTTCGTCGATGCAATTCTAAAAAATAGTCACAAGAGCCCATTATAGAGATCATCATGCTGAAACATGAGCAAGATCCTTTTTAGTGTTGCAGCAAATAACAGAAGCTACTAGTGTTGTTATGGTACTGGAATTTCTAACTTCGATACGATACTTTGAATTGTATCATATTCAATACCACGAGGGATTGTTTTGTTTTTTTTCTTCAAAATGAAAGACAAGTAAACAGTAATAAAATAAGAACAAATAAACAAATTACTAACAATAGCACAAATAAATACAATATAATAAAGATACAAATTAAATAGACTGCTTTATTATTTTCAGGTAGGTCTTACAGTAGTATTCAGGTAAGAAACTAAATAAAGAAACACATTAATCAAATTTAAAATAACATTGGATAATTTAATTAAAAAATTAAATACAGATTAATCAGTCAAGAGCATTAAGTGATTTTCTCTTTGTCTTTTGTTGTCTTATTAACATTAACAACATAGAGAGTGGCACGTTAATTAGGCAGCTGTCCCTTTAAGACCTGACACTCGCATGGATCCAAAATACTGTTACACATTCTTCCTGAACTGTTTATGACTGTGTTTTCACTGTTAATACTCACTAAGATGGACTTTGTGACATAATTTTTTTAGTGTATTTGACCATTAATAAGCCACGAAAAAGAGCTAATTTTGGCACTTGTATATCAGAGGTGGCTTTGTTATGTGTGTGTGGTTCGGATGTGAGCACGAAATCTGTGGGAATGAGTAGAATTATGCGCAATCCCACGCTGAAATTCAGACCCGGTCACACCAACACTATTTAACCGGAGTGAATGAGACGGCTGGATGAGAGGAGGCGGGTGTGTGTCAACTCATTGTCGGAGAGGAGAGCAAGAAAGCACAGCTGGTATCAGTCTATCGATACTGCAAAAAGGAATATTGGAATCGTTTCAGATATTTCAGTATTGATACATATTAAAATATCAATATTTTTTACAACACTAGAAGCTACAATAAACAATTCTTTCATAGTGCCAGAGTGTTTGTGAGCTGTTTTTCTCCATCAGAGCATATTTTGCACTGAATCATCTCAAGAGGCTGTCTACTCTATTGTGGAGCTGGAGCAGCACAAAGAGGTAAACATGGCGGAACGACTGCCTTCAGCCCACAGCAACAGCAGAGCAGTCTCCATCCAATGTTAATTCATTTTCTTTGGGTTTAGTTTATGTTAGTTTGCACCGAAATTCAGAGAATCGTATCTGTCGGATTTACAACACATCCCGAAATGCATGAAAGTGAGTGTCCGGTGATGTGGGAGAAGAATAGAGTAAATTTTATAGTTACCTAATACCTACACAACGTGTACCTGATATGAATAAAACACGTCGTCAATTTATATAGTCTGTGTGGTGCACTGAACGTTCTAATCACACCAGTGTGATCATATGCCAGGCTGGACTGATTCAAAGGGTTAATGACACTCCGGAGCACTGTTTGTATACGAAAACTGTTTCCCTGCATATTCTGTCTCATGTAATTTTCACTGCTGCTTCTTTGTATATCAGCTCATTGATATTAATAAGCAGTGGATGATGCAGCCTCTTTCTTTTGTCAGAAAAATGGCAGCTGTATTTAACAACTCACGTTATAAATGAAAGAACAATAGACACTGTCTATGACCGTTCTTTCTGTTGTCTGTGTGTAGAGAAGATAAAATGTACAGGCTTCCAGGAGAAACCAATCAGGTAGAACAATAACAGCTAATGCCGATTGATTGACTGAGGTGACAGAGTGAACATTGTGGCTTTTCATGGTGTGATGTGTCCACATTGCATTTTTATGTATTGAGTTGAAGCTAATGAATGTCTGGTGCTTGCCAAAGAACCTCATCCAGTGAACAGGGCCATTAAGTGAACTCAAACCAGAGGTTTATTAGAGGGATTCATGAGGCTGCAGTTCAGGTCCTCCTTCACGTTTGTTTCCCAGCCTCTTCAGTGGGTTTATGTAACCTTGTGAAGGCGAAGCTTTAAAGGTAATTTACAGCCCATTAAAACAAGCAGAGGAGGATAAGAGTGAGTGCATGGTAGGGCAAACGTGAAATACTGTATGGAGTGATTGCCAGAGGGAGAAAAAGTCAGGTGAAGAAATATGATACAAGCTACCAGGTTTCTTTGCCCACGCATCTTTACAATACAGTCCTTAAGAAAACCTTTGAGAAGTATCTTTTCAAATGCTTTCCAGGGCTCTAGCATTCATTGTTTACCTCAAACAAGCACTTTCAACTAGAAGTTTCCCTTGGAGCTGTGGCCTAGTGGTTAGTGAAACACGTGTGGTCGACACAAGATTAAGTCTCGCTCATCATTTTCTAGTCGCTTCTCTACTCTCAATATGAATTGTAAAATGCAAATACAAAAGAGCCCACCCTCGTGTCTCTAAGAGATTTTTCTCCAAGATATGATCTTTGGTTAAATTTCAAATTTTTTTGTTTTATTGTCCACCAAGCAATAGAGTAAATGCGTCCAAGATTTAATAATAATAATAATAATCATAATAATAATAATTATTATTATTTGGGGGGGTCCACGTTTGGGTCCACAAATACTGCCAAAAAAATGGCAACAGATTTGCTTGATTTGAGTTGACAAGGTCAGTCAGATTGGACAGGAAACATGTATCATCTGTGCGCAGCCAAACATAAAACATGTGTGTTCCCATCTGGTGTTATGTGAGGTGTATGAGTGGATTGGAATTTCTCTCTCTTAGATGCCAGGCTGGAGGATCATGAGCCCTGGCAGCAGCTGCTTCATCCTTCTTCATTACCACCACATCATCCCTAAAAAAAAAAAAAAAAACTTTTCCTCATAACACCCTTCCTCCACCCCCATCCCTACACATTCTCTGTATTGGTATCCTTGAAGCTCTCTTTCTCTGTCTCTCCCCCTCTCAATCTCATGTCTCCTTTTTTTTAATCACCTCCCTTATTCCTCTCTCTTCACCATATTCCTCTTTCTTAGAAAGTATGTGGCAAAGAAAAATATTCAGGAGGCCAAGACTGTAGCAAATGTGATTAATTTCACATTCATATAGCCGCCCCTATTTCGTATAGAAACAGTACACATAATATTTCAGTAGAATGAAGTGCAGCAAAGACACAGGGCCCTATTTTAACGATCTGAAACGCAAGTGTCAAAGCGCAAAGCGCAAGTAACTTTGTGGGCGGGTCTTGGCGCTGTTGCTATTTTCCCGGCGGGATAATGACTCTTGCGCCTGGCGCAAATCTAAAAGGGGTTGGTCTGAAGTAGCTTCATTATTCATAGGTGTGGTTTGGGCGTAACGTGAAATAAACCAATCAGAGCGACATCTCACATTCCCTTTAAGAGCAGGCGCGCTTGTTCTAAAGCGGATTCCTATTATAACGGCGGATTTGCCAGGCGCACGACAGGAGCGGTTCACAGCCGAGGAGACCGACGTTCCCGTCAGGGACGTTGGGGATGGAGAAACACACCCAAATTAATTTCGGTTAAACAGGCGTATGATAATTTGGGTAAATGTGTAAGCTAGATGTATGCTTTTATAATAAACTGTCTATCTATCTATCTATCTATCTATCTATCTATCTATCTATCTATCTATCGTAATAATGTATGATTTGCAAAAATGATAACTGCTGCTTCTGTGTAGATGAGAGAATCGAAGTGTATGTGCGTTGTGCACACGCTACATTGATTAAGGCCAAGCATGTGCCCTTAAAATAGCATATGAATAACATGCGCAACGCGCCACTGACTTTAAACAGTTTTTTTTTTTCGGCCAGTGGCGCAATTGTTTTCTAAACCTGTAAAATAGCATGAGGGAACGTTTGCGCCGGAACACGCCTCCTCTTTGCGCTGAACCGCCCCGGGGAGCGCAAGTGTATTTCTTAGTTAACCGACGTGCTTCTGTGGAGGGAAAAGTCCGCTTTGCGCGGGTGCAAAATAGGAATGATACATGCGTCCGTGTACAAAGTCAATTGCGCTGGGTGCAAGATAGGGCCCTAAGTGTTGAAATTAACTCCTGAATATTGTATAATGTTTTTGAACACAAACTGTTCAGATTACGCACTTTACGAAGATTGGTTTTTATAATGCAGGAAATGACTTTGTTAGCATACAATCTCCTTCTGAAGCAGAAAATATATTAATAGAATTGTTTAAATCATTTCCAATTAGTATTTCACTACACAACAAATAACACGACAACGCAAGTTTCACTAGAGAAAATTATGTGGTCTGCTGTGGACACTACCAAACCTGGTAATTGAAAACAATTATCAGCCAATTAATTTTTTTTGTAAGAAATGGAAAAATGCACATGACACAATAACATTTAGAGAATATAACAGTAAAATGTAAGTAAAACATCTCTTAAGTACATTAAACAGCACAATAACTCGGTAAGCCCATTTAGAGATTATTGGCTGATAACCCATTCAAAAAACAAACAAACATATGATTTGGTAGCACCATTATCAGTTTCAAATTTACTGATAGAATTGTCAATAAATAATAACCTAAACATTTTTTTTTTTTCTTACAGGCCCCTTTTAAACAGGCCAATTTAAGAGAATATCACCAGCAATATTTAAAAAGCCTCCAACAGCAATTATCACAAAATATTAATAACCCCTAAAAAGCCAACAGAGAGACACCTTGCAGTACACAAAAACTTGGTTGAATATTGGGCAAACTATGACAATGTTAAAGGGATACTCCACTTTTTTTGGAAATAGGCTCATTTTACAACTCCCCCAGAGTTAAACAGTTGAGTTTTACCGTTTTCGAATCCATTCAGCCGATCTCCGGGTCTGGGGGTCCCACTTTTAGCATAGCTTAGCATAATGAATTGAACCGGACAAGACCATTAGCATCTCTCTCAAAAAAATTAACAAAGAGTTTAGATATTTTTCCTATTTAAAACTTGACTCTTCTGTAGTTACATCGTGTAGTAAGACTGACGGAAAATGAAAAGTTGCGATTTTCTAGGCTGATATGGCTAGGAACTATACTCTCAGTCCTGCGTAATAATCAAGAAGCTTTGCTGCAGTACCATGGGTGAAGCAGGCGTAATGATATGGCGTCATATTATTACGCCTGCTTCACCCATGGTACTGCAGCAAAGTTTCTTGATTATTACGCAGGAATGAGAGTATAGTTCCTAGCCATATCAGCCTAGAAAATCGCAACTTTTCATTTTCCGTCGGTCTTAGTACACGATGTAACTACAGAAGAGTCAAGTTTTAAATATGAAAAATATCTAAACTCTTTGTTAATTTTTTTGAGAGAGATGCTAATGGTCTTGTCCGGTTCAATTCATTATGCTAAGCTATGCTAAAAGTGGGACCCCCAGACCCGGAGATCGGCTGAATGGATTCGAAAACGGTAAAACTCAACTGTTTAACTCTGGGGGAGTTGTAAAATGAGCCTATTTCCAAAAAAAGTGGAGTATCCCTTTAAAGGATTTGCTTACCTATATATATATATATATATATATATATATATATCTCCTTGGTAAAAGCTTTACGAGGCATAAAGAGTTCTCACTTTAGATGAGCTCACAAAATAGTTAACTGACAAATACTAAATGTTTTATAACTACATGAATTAATCATGAATTACAGTAGGAATACATGTTAATAAAGCATTTAACACACTGAGTAACTATTACTATATGTCTAAATAAAAAAAAAGATGTATAAATATACATTTAAATAGTTAATTAATCATTTACTTACACTTTGTAAATGATCTTATGAACCACTGACAACTAAATAACTTAAATATTGTAATACATCATTTAGAAATGATAAATTGATCATTAATAAAGTATGAAAATACAATTATTGAACACATTATAGATATGCTTATAAATCAATAATAAAGCATTTATAGTTGTATTTATAAACTGCTTATTAATGTCTATTGTTAAAGTCAATTAAAGTCTATTGTGTTTTGTTAAACTCTTGTTAAGTAAATTTTTACATTCTGTCAGTGATAATTAACTCAAGGCACTGTATCTACAACCTTAAAACATTTAATGAAACTATGACAAGCTCCTCTGAAAGTGTATTCAAGACCATATTCAGTTCTCTCTAAATTTGCTCCAATGTCTCCAGGAGTAGAAATCTCTTAAGTATTTTAGAGGAAGTCATTCTGAACTTGCACTTAATACTGTGCAACCTTTCAACCTTGTTCATTAAAAGCTACTTTTTTCAGAGGTTTCAGCTAAATGAAGAGATTCTGCATTAGGCCCCCTATGAATTATAAATCCACCAAATATAAACTCAGAAAGAGCATAATTTAGCTTGTAGTCTAAATAATGTTTTGTACATTTTCTGAATGTGTCTTCTAGCCTTCTCATACTTTAACTGTATTCTTTATTTTACAGACAGTTTGTAGCTTTCACTAGATAGCCCAAGGTACTGTGAACAAACATTGATTTTCCACCTAGACTCAGACAGGTCAAGAATGCACTGTAATATTTTATTGGAGTCTCAAATTCTTGCTCAACTTGCTCCGGCTGTGACAACTTTCATTTTAGGCCGATGTAACCTAGGCTGCACAAGCTATTGGTTAATGTTAACCAATGGCTAATTTCAGATTTGTTCTTTTAGTGGATAGCAGGTTGGGGCTGAAAAAAATAAGACATTGGTTCTCATTCACTAACCGTGCGTATGCACACATGTGTATGTGATATCTGTGTATGAAAGTTTTCACAAAAACATAATTTATCAATAACTTTCATTTTGTTTTATCATACAATAAAATGTAGTACAATAAAATGTATTCTAAATTTCTGAAAAAAAAAAAAAAGTAGGAACAACAAATCACATACCCTGAATGGCGTTATAAACACGTTAAGATGAATTTGTATACAAAGATATAGATCTTAAATATATTTCATCATATGTAATCTGGGTCCATGTAAAAGGTGTTTATTGCATTAAGACTTGTTTTGATGATGGTACACTCTGCATTGCACCAGGATCTTACTGTGTGTGATCTCAGGCGAGAGCGCATCTTTAGAGAGGGTTATGTTTGAGCGACAAAAGGAAACGGTGTGTGGAAAGCCCTTATATTGACATGGTTTGGGTGCAAATGACTGTCTTTGGGCGCACGGACACTCATTTAGAATACTCCAAATTCATTAATGTTAAAACAAGGCTAAGAACAAATTCATGTGCGTATGCACGTGTTGTGAATCAGGCAGAAGATTTTTGTGAGAAGTTCTCCTGTGTGTATAAATAAGAATAATCCATGAAATCGTTAGTGAATGAGACCTAGGACAAATGAGGTCTTGTAGAAATGGCCATTTTTCACAGTCCAATTAATGCCCGATGAATAAAATCAACTCCCAGCATACATTTTCACTCTTGAATGCATAATACTATTAGGTGAGTGCAATATTGACAAAAATTATATCTCTGTAAATAACGATAATTAGCCAATATTTTGCTGAATGTGTTTTTGTGCTAGTACCTTCACTGGTGTATTTGTCATGGACAGCTAACTGAGTGGTGGTTTACTCGCAGCAGTGTCAAAAATGATGTTTTCCATTATGAGGCAATATTTTTAAACCTTTTTAGACGTACGCATCATCTTTCATGTCATATTGTTACATTTAATCAACAAATTCAATTATAACTAGAATGCATTTCCGGAGGAACTGCGAAGTGTGCTTGCTCGGGTGCGGTTCACTAACGTTAGCAGGTAGTGGATAAGGGGGCGTTGAAGTTTGCTTGATATGAGAATTTCAACAATAGTACTTTTTTCAAGATTGGGCAAAAAGGTGAAAAGTTATGTGCATTAAGAGACATGTCTGCAATGTAGACTAGTGCCAATGGCATTGTTTATGTGGCTTGGTTGTTGGTTTTGAAATATTTGGTTATGAATATACAGCAGAGAGTGGGAGTGTTTTGGGTGATGAAATAGTATTGAAAAGAAGTTGACAGTCTTCATTTACTGTATCCAATAAGCCAATACAAAACTCACCCAGCTGTTCTGTGGTTTTGATTAGGAACAAATTTACTATCTCAAATTAAGGTCTACCGTAATTAACGCGATGCTTTGATTGCTGCTGTCAAGATGGTTGTCATCACCTACACAGAAACGCTGATTTTTATAGCCTACCGTCAGTCCTCATATTGTAATTAAATGAAAAACGCTATCAGTTTCACTATTAGCTTACTCTAGCGATACAATCGCAACAACATGAATAACGCTGTTTGGCCTTGCGTAAATGTATATGACATATGCGCCATATGCTAGAGTTACACATCCCGCTGCCATTTCAGGGCTTGACTTTCGTTGCGGGAATGTGGGGATTGCGCATAATTTAAACCATTCCCGCAAGGTTAGCTTTTATAGTGCGAAAAATTCCCGCATAAATATATTCGCTTCATCTCAGAGCAAATGATTAAAAAATAAATTCACAGATGCGAGAAAAAAGATGTCAAACTGTCTTTTATTTTCTAATTTAATTCCTCAATCAGCGCTGGACCGGCATTTTCTGTCTTCCGCTGAGCCCTGGCCGTAGACAGATCATATGTGTCACGCTGTCAATGCAGTGGTCTGCGTTGCACTGATCTTATTCACACTATCGAGTGTAGGTGCAGCATTCTAACATTTTGAGTCATAATGAGCTGTTTGTGAAGAAATTATCCGCTTCCAAATTATGTCATTTTAATTACGAAATTGAAACATTAAAAAACATTTTGCTCTTTATGGTGTGCGAGTGATAGAGCGTGGCAGCAACAGACCAACTGATCAGCTTGCAGCGTAACAACATTGAATGCTCAGCCGAACAGCTGATCATAGCCTTATTATTTTTCATCTCCATAAATATATCTAGTAGTAAAGCTAATGCAAGGGCTAGAAATCAATTCATCTTTTGCTGATACTTCCTTGTCATCATGGAGAGCGCAGTTCATGGTTGCATAGCAACGACAGACGCCACGGGAGAGCGAGCGCTTGTGGAAAGGAGACAGCGGCGCGCCTGCGCTTTCCACTTGTTTTTACACATCTAGAGCGACGTTGTTGATTGTTTGAGCATGTGACTGCGTGTTTCTCCTTGTTTTCTATTGTTATGCGCAGCATATTTCCCGCGCGCACAAACACAGCCACAGACAATGAATTGTTCGGTTAGCGAAGAAGAGCATGATGTATTTTGTATAAAGTTTTGTTTTGTTTTGTTATTAACTGTTTTGAGAACTGGAAATGCACAATTCATGCATACAAATCTGTAGATATTAATAAATGAAGATGATTAAATTAGACCGATGCATCACAAGTTACCCCCCCTCACATTGGAGTCCCGAGTTCATGTACAAAGTTTGGTTTCGATACGTGACAGTGTTCCTGAGATATGGACGACTTCCTGTTTGGCGACTACGCCGCCAATTTCGTTTGGCTGTGACGGGCAAACGCTTCCGAAAATCAAAAATCCTTCTAGTAACTTTAGTGAGGCTTGGTCCAAGGATCATGTATGTCCAGTTTCGTGAAGTTCGGACCAAATTTGTGACCTGTGAAAATTTAGTTTCGCTTTCTGTTCAATCCAATATGGCGGACGAACGACATGGACTCGTGATGTCATCTTCGCGAGCAACTTACACCGGTACTGACCGGACATTTTAAAGTTGGAACGGTGTCTCTGTCTCAAAGGGCCTAGGTGCAGGAGCTGGCCAAAATGTATCTCCCGGGAATAATAATAATAAGAAGAATAAGAAAACTTAAGAAGAACAATAAGTGTGCTGCTTTCAGCAAGCACACTTAATAATAAGACACTGTTACTAATTAAATGAAAGAAGTATCAAATAAATCTATCTTTGCACTGCAGAGGTGACACAGAAACTGCACTGGCATTTGGATGTATTTATACAGACTGTTTAATGCAGCTCAGAGGTGACTTAAATGCATTTACACTGCATGTACAATTGCCTAATGCTAAGCAATTGTTTTTTTGTTTTGTTTTTCTAATTGAATATTTAATTATGACTTTTTTTCCATTTTTATTTCAAAAATTGACACTTTAAGTATGAATCTTAACTTTCAAGTTCAAGTTCAGTTTATTTGTATAACACTTATACAACAGCCACATGACTGACCAAAGTGCTGTACAGAGGTTCAAAAGGAAGGAAAAAGGTAAACAAACAACATAGCTAAAACACCGTTAAAACAGTTAATTAACAATTAAAAGTAATAATAATTATAAGCCATGGAAAACAATTTGAAATCAATTCTAAATTTAATAGGCAGCCAATGAAGGGTCCTCAGAATTGGGGTGATATGGGCGCTTTTACAGCTATTAAGAAGGAATCTTGCAGCAGCATTTTGAACTACAGTAGTTGAAGACAAGCAATTTGAGACTTTGAAATCCTGCAGTAAAGTGAATTGCAGTAGTCTAGACATGAGGTAATAAGACATGAACAGCCATCTCTAGAGTTTTATGATTTAGGAAATGTTTGACTTTAGACAACAGACGAAGTTGATAAAAAAAACTAGAGCCAATTACAGAGGAAATGTGTTTGTCAAGGTTTAAAGATTTATCTAGCAGAACGCCCAGGTTCCGTACACGTGAAGATATAAACCGGATAAGATCGAAGCTGGTAGCCTGAGAATTATCAGTGGGCCCAAAAACAATCACCTCGGTTTTGTTTTCATTTAAAGATTTTTTTTTTTTGAGCTAGCCAAGATTTAACTTCATCTAGGCAACAAGTAGGTGGTGACAAGTCATTAACTGCATTCCAATTCAGAGGCTGCATCCTTTGAAGGACTCAGACTTCAAATGCCTAGCCGTTGAAGGCTACGAAGGTCGGACCAAGCTTGTTTAATGGGACGGTCTAGCCTACAGAGGAATGTTTTTGTCTCCAAGCAACTCTGACAGCTGCCTTTAATGAGTGGCAGTAACGTTTATACTGGACTTTTTATGTTCAATTGCCTAAAAACAAAACAGGGTTCGAAACCTGTCAAAATATGTTCACCTTGGTGCATTTATGAACATAGTAAAGAGCATTACTATATAAAATTGCATCTTGGTAAGATATAAGTCAATATTTGAACCCCTTTATGCATTTTTTTATATTTTACATTTGTATCATTAGATACATTAGATTATTTGAGTTAGAGTAAACCCAATACTTATATTTAAACGAGTAATTTAAAAATCCTGTCGTCACCACCGTGCATTGAATTCTGGGTAGGGGATGACACAAAGGATCTATCCGTTCTATCCTATAATGAAGAGCCTTCGAATTGGCACGGCCTTTGTTGCGCAGTGGTGACGCAATCATCCTTGAATGCAGCCTTCTGGATTGGAACGCAGCTAAGTCATTCATCCATACTATTCATTCAGTCACTAAATCATTAATTAAACTGATTCATTTAACATGCGGATTCATTCAGTATGAAGCACCGCTACGTGTTGTTCAGAGACACAAAACAGTTCTGCTGTGGTTTATTCAACTACTTTATAAAATGAATATGACATTTTCAATCGTGCTGACTTTTGGGGAAAAAACAGCTCATATGATATTGCTTAACTATATCATTTGATATAAATCAGGGTTAAAAATGGCCCTGGGTATCTTGAATTTCAGGGGAATTCTAACAGCATTTAAATAGGCATCATGCAGTAAAAGTGTACATTCTCTGGAAATTCTATGGTTTGATTTTTTTTCCCAATGTGAGTGACAATCCAAAATGTCAGCTTGCACTTCGTTAAAGCAATAATTATGATTATAACAAACATTATCGCAGATGATATCACATACACCTTTATATACTATGCAAGTAAATTGGGTTACAAATACTATTTCATGTTAACCTAAAAATGGTGCACGTGTTGGAGACAGCATAGACATTGAAACTACTTTCAATGCTGCTACACCCATCATATACAGAGTGTTATAATTTCACCACAAAAGGTGAAACTCTGCTGGTCTAACTCTGCCGGAAATTTACAGTGGTCATCTTATCTGGTATGCACATCGCCTGACCATCAGGGTGACCCTTGTCATTGTTTTCTGATAGACTATGACAAAGCTCTCCATCAGTTCAGCTAAGCCTCCTCACGTTTGAGTGTCAGACACATTTATCTTAAAGACAATGAGGAGTAATTTCAGGAAGGGCAGGATATTGAGGACATAGATTCAAAAAGACAGTTAGAAAGAGAAGCAAAAATGTAAAAACAAAATGCTTTTTTTTTTTCTTTTTTTTTTTTTACAGTATCATGATTCAGCTTTTTATGGCATATAAATAGAATATAGAATATAGTAGAATATGGTGGTCACACTCAAGAAAAATAAAATAAAATACAAATTTATTCAGAGGCCCAAACTGAGCAAAAACATTCAATTTGGTGCAGTTTCTGAAATGTAAATGTGATGCGATCTGGGAAAACCCACCACATGGTGAAATTTTACCGATTACGGGTTTTGATACCATATTAAAGCTGGTTTCAAGCCCTTTCCAAATGTCACGTCCTGCTAGCGGGACAACTGGCGGTCTTTTGTATTGCCCTTTTTCATATCACATATTTTAGTAATCATCAAAGATTAGGTATCATTCGAAAGCTTACGAACTCAAAATTCATCCTGTGAAAACAGTTTTGAAATTGGACGATTGAGAGGCGAGCAAGATCTTTTAAGCGAGCAGCTACATCAGACTCCGTTGTTCTCTTGTGCTCCGCTCCACATCTCACAATAACGTTGGATAAAAAAAATACTTGGGTGCCGTGTTTAAACAGGACTGGTGGGAAATGCCATTGATACACCTTTATTCTAGATGCTATGTGGTTTATTTTGATAGGTGAACTGTCTTTGTAGTGTTAAGAGAAGGAGAGTTGTGGGCAAATTTTTTTTTTTTTTTTTTTTTTTGCACCTCTGCCGACGTGTGTGTTCTTAAAGAGAAAGACAAAGTCTTTTCAGCTTGCCACTATAAATCACTATTTGTCTGCACTAAGCTAGTGAATTTTGTCAATATACATTCAGAGATGAGGAAACACTGGGCTATAAATACACTGAGTAAACGGGGAAGTAAATAAGAAATAAGAAATAATTCCGTCGAATTAATTCAGAAACCTTGTTTTTCTTCTTTACACTCTTTTACAAACGAACTTTTTCATTTTTATAGCGTGTGAACATATCTGGAATACTATTCTCCTTAAAAAACAATCGGATTGCTCTGATATCGCTACATATATCCAACCTTTCGAACTTCCGCTACTAGCCTTAGCCCGCTAGCATTACACGCGTGGTCGCGCCTATCGATCGACTTATTTACACCCGTATCACTGAAAGCTATAATTCGCCATTATAGCACATCTGCTATAATGGCGAATATAACGGATGTGTGTCTAACGTTACCTTTGAGTGCAGGTGAGGACACCTTCGAGCTGCATTCTGTGCAGTTAGAGCTGGAATCCGTGGAGAAGCAGATCCGCGACCTACTAGAGAGACAGGCCGAGCTACGAGATCGATGTTTCGCGCTTGAAACATCACGCGCCGATGCTCAAAAGTCAGTGGTTAGTAACCTTTTGACTCCGACCTCGTCTACTCCATGTGTTTCTCTGCCCAGGATGCGATCATCCCTGGTTTCATTCACTCCGGCACCGACACAACAACATGGACCCTGGATGATTCCACTGCGGAAGACGCGGGCCAGGACCAGAGCTAGGACCTCTCCGCCCCTCCCGGCCTTCGAGATCTCCACCCAGAACCGCTTCTCCCCTCTACGCGAGACGGAATGCGACGCTGTGATCATCGGCAGTTCCATCGTCCGGCATGTCCGTGCTACCATAGGTAAAGGTAAGGTTCGCACTCACTGCTTTCCTGGTGCTCGTGTTCTCGATGTCGCTGCACAGGTTCCCGGGATTCTGAACGGTGACGAGCCCGTCGGAGCTGTCGTGCTGCACGCGGGAACGAACGACATCAGGCTACGGCAGTCGGAGGTTCTGAAGAAGGACTACAGGAGCCTGATCGAGACGGTACGCAGCACATCGCCTGAAACAACGATCATCGTGTCTGGACCGCTTCCCACCTACCGACTAGGACACGAAAGGTTCAGTAGATTATTTGCTCTAAATGAATGGTTAATGTCATGGTGTAATGAACAGAGACTGCTCTTTGTAAATAATTGGAATCTTTTCTGGGAGCGACCTAGGCTCTTCCGTGCTGATGGCCTTCACCCCAGCAGAATCGGAGCGGCTATTCTGTCGGACAACATCTCCAAGACGCTACACACCATATGACTAGTAAGTCAAAGTCCAAATCACACTCTTTGCTGTCCAAACTTAATTGATATAAGTACCAATGTAGAACATTATATTGAAACTGTGTCTATTCCTCGTTTAGTGAGATCAAATAATAAATCTACTGCAGGATCTAAGAAAAATCTAATTGTGATTAAACCAGAAAATCTCAATATTAGTGAACAAAAACAATTTATAAAGCTAGGTCTTTTAAACATCAGATCGCTTACACCTAAGGCGGTTATTGTAAATGAAATGGTCACAGATAATAGTTTTGATGTACTTTGCCTTACTGAAACCTGGCTTAAACCAAATGATTATTTCGGTCTTAATGAGTCTACTCCTCCTGGATACTGTTACAAGCATGAGCCCCGTCTGATTGGTCGTGGCGGTGGTGTTGCTATAATCTATAAAGATATTCTTACTGTTACTCAGAAAACAGGTCACAGGTTTAATTCGTTTGAAGTACTTGTGCTACATGTTACTCTCTTAGATGTAAGAAAGAAATCCATATTATCTCTAGCCTTGGCTACCGTATATAGACCGCCTGGGCCTTACGCTGATTTCCTAAAAGAGTTTGCAGACTTTCTCTCAGATCTTTTGGTCAATGTCGATAAAGCATTAATTGTTGGAGATTTTAACATACACGTAGATAATTCAAATGATGCTTTAGGGGCTGCGTTTACAGATTTATTAAACTCCTTTGGGGTCAAGCAAAACGTAACTGGTCCCACTCATCGTCTTAATCATACGCTAGATTTAATTATATCACATGGAGCCGATCCAACCGATATAGATATTATACCGCAAAGTGATGAAGTCACTGACCATTACATGGTCACTTGCATACTACGTACCGCTGAAATTTGTCATGTTGCGCCGCGTTATCGACCAGGCAGAACAATCCTTCCAACCACTATAGATAGATTCTCAAATAGCTTACCTGATCTGTCTCAGCTGCTCAGTGAACCCAAACAAACAGATGAACTAGAGGAAATGACTAGCACTATGAGCACCATTTTCTCTAGTACATTAGACATCGTTGCACCAATTAGATTAAAAAAGGTTAGAGAGAAAACTAAAGCACCATGGTACAACAGTGTTACGCATGTTCTAAAGAGAGAAACTCGTAATTTAGAGCGTAAATGGAAACAAACTAATCTAGAGGTCTTTAGAATCGCATGGAAAGACAGTATGTCACGTTATAAAAAGGCCCTAAAAGCAGCCAGGGCTGAGCATCTCCGCAAACTAATAGAAAACAACCAAAACAATCCAAGGTTTTTATTTAACACCGTCGCTAGACTAACAAATAAACAGACGTTACCGGAGCAAAATATTCTGTCACAGTGTAGTAGTAATGATTTTATGAATTTCTTCACTGAGAAAATAGAAAGCATCAGAAACACAATTGTAAATGTACAATCTTTAATGGTGTCTTATGATTCAGCCTCAATTATCACCCCGCAAGAACAATTACAGCGCTTTGCAACTATAGGACAGGAAGAGTTAAATAAACTTATCATTGCATCTAAACCAACAACGTGTTTATTAGATCCAATACCAACTAAACTACTGAAACAAGTGTTACCTGTAGTGGAAGAGCCTCTTCTCAATATTATTAACTCGTCTTTATCCTTAGGTCATGTTCCAAGAATATTCAAGTTGGCAGTTATAAAACCTCTTATTAAGAAACCACAATTAGATCATAATAACCTAGCAAATTACAGACCCATTTCAAATCTTCCATTTATGTCTAAAATACTAGAAAAAGTGGTGTCCGCTCAACTGTGCTCTTTCTTGCAAGAAAATGATATCTATGAAAAGTTTCAGTCAGGATTCAGGCCGCACCATAGCACTGAAACTGCGCTTGTTAAAATTACAAATGATTTACTTCTAGCTTCTGACCAAGGCTGTATCTCAATACTAGTTTTACTTGATCTTAGTGCTGCGTTCGATACTATAGATCACACAATACTCTTAGACCGACTACAAAACTACACTGGTGTTCAGGGACAGGCATTAAACTGGTTTAGATCGTACTTATCAGACCGTTACCATTTTGTCTGCGTAAATGGGGAAAAATCGAAGATAACGTCAGTAAACTACGGTGTACCGCAAGGATCTGTGTTAGGCCCTCTGCTATTCTCAATATATATGCTGCCACTTGGTAATATTATAAGAAAACATGGAATTAATTTCCACTGTTATGCTGATGACACTCAATTATATATTTCATCACGACCAGATGAAAACGCTAAATTATCTAAATTAACAGAGTGTGTTAAAGATATAAAATACTGGATGACATGTAATTTTCTGCTATTAAATTCAGATAAAACGGAGGTATTACTTATTAGTCCAAAAAACTGCCCACAAAACCTCTTACAATACAACTTTAATTTAGAAGGGTGTCCTGTTACTTTATCCTCTACAGTAAAAGACCTGGGTGTTATATTAGACCGCAACTTGTCTTTTGAAAATCATATTTCATATGTTACAAGAACAGCCTTTTTCCACCTTAGAAACATTGCTAAGCTACGTAACATGCTATCTGTTTCTGATGCAGAAAAGTTAGTTCATGCATTCATGACCTCGAGACTAGATTACTGTAATGCTTTATTAGCTGGTTGTCCTGCATCCTCAATAAACAAGCTACAGTTAGTCCAAAATGCCGCCGCTAGAGTTCTTACTAGATCAAGAAAATACGATCATATAACACCAATTCTGTCGTCTCTACATTGGTTACCTATAAAGTTCCGTATCAATTACAAAGTATTGCTACTGACCTATAAAGCCCTAAATGGTTTAGCTCCCGTGTATTTAACGGAACTTCTATCGCCCTACAATCCATCGCGCTGTTTAAGATCACTAAATTCGAGGCTTCTGGTCATTCCTAGGATATCTAAGTCCACTAAAGGAGGGAGAGCTTTTTCACATTTAGCTCCTAAACTGTGGAATGGCCTTCCTGATATTGTTCGAGGCTCAGACTCGCTGTCCCAGTTTAAAACTAGATTAAAGACGCATCTCTTCAGCCAGGCATTCACATAATACTTACATTTTATACTACAGTTGAGACGACTCGACGCGGGCGATGTTTATGCCCTAAATCAATACATGATTAACTAACTGTATTTCTCTATGTACATTTCTGAAATGCACTTTCTGTAAAGCTGCTTTGAAACAATATGTATTGTGAAAAGCGCTATACAAATAAATTTGAATTGAATATACAAGATGTTATAGAATAATAATTTAATGAAAACCCAATTTTGACAAAAAAATTACATTCAATCTATTTTTAGACCTTACTGAAAACGTACCAGCGTGACATCTGACAAGTTCTCTCAGATCGCATCACAAATTGCCAAAAAGTGAGATATAAGTCTGATATCTTGTATTTTAAATCAATTAGGCTAAATATTAATAGAAATTGCAGGCTATTTTCATAAACTGCATATAAATAAAATTTGTATCAATATCAATAACACTCTCTCTGTATCACACAATAAAATGTCTTAGTAAGATGATATTTAAGTACTTAGTCTTAAAATCACAGCTCTGTAGTTTTTATTGTGGGGGCAAAACATATAATGCGATGCAATATGATGATTGAAATACAAATAAACGTTTCTCAAAATACTCATGGATCATATTTGATATGGATGTGATACATGAAAGAAAAGAAAGCCTGTGTCTGCAACAAAAGTCGCACAGCTGTTTTAAACCTGTGATTTTCCCTCAGTGCAATTAAGAAGCAAATCAGCGGGGAGGATTAAAACATCCACAGCTGATGGTCCATTTTTGACAGGCCTTCCCAAGTTCCACTACACATTTAAAAAAATCCTGCAGAGCACCCTGGAGAAAATCCTAAAAAGATAACTAAAATGCTTTCCATTCAAAATGTTTTGAAGAGTACTTGAAATGTCATTTTCACTATGAATACATTACGGCCACTGACAGAGTAGGATTTATGTTGAAACGTATTATTTTGTGTCCTTTCACCTCTTGTATGAAACAAACGTGTAAAATCCTTCTTCAAAATAAAGGCTTATGTTGCGAGTGGAATGAGATAGTGTTTGTTCCATGCACTAGGATGGTGACATTGATTTCCTCCTTTTGGCCTGCAGCCCTTCAGAAATACCCTCCGCTAAGCCAACGGGGAATGTAATCAGTTTCCCACAAAGCCAGCTGAGACCATCAGCCACTTAACGTTTCTGATGTTGACAATGCTATTACTCAGTTTATCAACAAGTGTAGAAATGCTACAGTGAGACAGGGAAAAACATACTAGCTAATTAGCATCAGTATCAGCAGTATCACAACATGGGGAACATACTGTATGCGCTACTTGTAATAGACAAAGAAAAAAATAGTTCTGCAGTTACATTTAAATCATTAGATCCATTAGATTATTTGAGTAAGTCGAAACCCAATACTTACATTTAAAAGTGTAATCCAGCAGTTTAAAAAAAAAAAAAATCCTGTTGTCACAATGTTTTTTAGGAGTACTTAGTGTTAAGTAACTTAACTAAGTGGAATGTTCACTGAAGTAATGCAACTGCAAATCCTGATAAATTACCCTGCTGGAGGTGGCAAACGTTGAAACTCTTGGTAAGTGATGCACGCTGAGAAATTGCTAAGTGGACTCCTGCCCCTCAACTACCCTTTCCCCCAACCCTCTAACACATTAACCATGACAACTTCACGGCAGCCATTGACAGCATGTTATTTGTTGGCTCAGTCACATCTCTGAGTGCCACCCATTCCTTCTGAAGCCTGTGAATAATGCATGCATGAAGAGCAGGAGGGAGAGAGGGGCCGGAGCGCGAGAAGTTCAGAGGTAATCCATATGGAAGGAGTGTAGGAGTGACTCTCTCCCCTTCTTTGTTATTGATTTTATGTCACTTTGGACAGTTGCACTGATACTGATTCCAAACAAAACAGAAAACAAAAGAGGTTCGAGCTATCCACAATCGTTAACCCAAGATTGCACCATTAAGGGGTGGGGTGTGTGTTTGTGTGTGAGCGTGACGGAAAAGAGGCTGCAGCACTCCGTCTGGGAGGCAAAACACAAGCGGCTCATTCATATGTAAAAGATGGATTGTTGTGAATAATAGTTTAATCAAACCCTGCCTATCGGTGCACTTGCGCACAGTGAGGGATGGCTGCGATGCGTAGAGTGACATTAGCTAATATGGGAAATTTGTCTGTGACAACTTTATCCATTAGCAAAGTCTTCGGCCTGTGCTGTTGCAAAAGCCGATTTAGAGTTGTGTGATAGTATCGTAGTGCATCAGCGAGCCTGCAGGACTCGTTGAGCGACAACTGTGCTGATTCGGAGAGATACTCATGAGGTATAAGCACTCTGCTGATCTGAAGTCTAAAGGGATTATGCCTAAACTTGGTCATGGGTCTTCCGGGCTTGCTGCATTTTCAAGAAGGCACGCAAATATCCACGGAAATTAGCCATCCACACAGATTGTTTCTATCTGCAGCATGGGGGAATAAAAGAGTAGCTAGTCAAAGCTAAAAGTGTGTGACGAGGTCAACGTCAAAGAGCCACTCTCTTGTCTTTCTTGTGATTGAGGTTGCCTTGTTAGTATGCGCAGAGCGTTTCAGCTGGTTTGATCTGCCATCCAGAATAGACAAATATAAGGACCTGGCAGTCAAAATAAGAGTGTCAGTGGTCATTTAGACTTGTTTAACAACATATTTATAGCTCAATCAATCTCCTGAAGCTTAACAGGCAAGTATCTTTGAAGCTGGGGACAATAAGGACACAAGATGTGCTATTATGTTGTCTCCAGCAGTGCCTCTGATATGGCGGAGTGAGTTTGATGATGGAGATAGTGGGTTGCTGGAAGAATTACTTCACCATTCTCAATGCTTATTAGTATGTGATACAGATTGCAGATGCTTGCCCAGATAACATTAAGCACATCTAATCTACACTAAGACATGTTTTTTGTTTGTTTGTTTGTTTGTTTGTTTTCCCCTGATATAAGACCAACTTTAATGCTAACATTCAGCCTTGGTCCATTGGCTCGCAACGCCTCATTTCTTGGATACTTTTCTGCCTTTTTTTTTGGCCAAGGTTTTATTTTGTACATGCATGAGAAGGCTGAAATTAAATTTACTTGGGAAGAAGCTAAGCAACAAAGGGCTATGGATCACAATAAAAGCTTATCAAACCCAAAGAACCCTCTCTCACTGTAAGGGAAATGGGTCAGCTGAATAAACAGCACTTTTAAGTCTCTCACTTTAGTCAAAAGGAAATGTATTCAGCACAACAAAGTAAGTAGCACCATGAAGCATGCTGTAACAAGGCCCTGGTTTGTCCATTTAATAGTCTTGTTTATTCTGTTTTATTTTTTTATTTGTATTTTTTGTATTTATTTATTTGTATTTGTATTACAACCATTTAATGAGCTCATGTTTCTGGGACAGACCAACAAGCAGACACACAATTCTTAAAGAAACAACTTGAAGTTGAAGTTGTCAACTCCCAGATAACGGTATTGCTCTGAGCAAAAGAACAATCTATTGTTCAAAGTATCATATGTTTCTCTTTAAATTGCTTATAGCGCTCTTCCTTGTAGTGCTGTAAAATCAATGATGATATAGTTCAGATAACTTGGTCTTCATACTGAAAGTGATGCACCAATGTAGCATCACCACTAGGGATGCACCGATCCGATACTCAGTATCGGCATCGGCTCCGATACTGCCATTTTTGCCGGATCGAGTATCGGTCAGACGAGGCTGATCCAAATCCGATATTGTGCGTATACTATTCTGTGTTATTGTTAAGCCCCACAAAAGGCACACAAACATTATAAAGCACCATAAGTTTTCGTGCACAATATTATAAGTGTTCTGAAGCCATTATATAGTATACTGTGAGATAGAAATTAATATTTAAGTCGTTAAATTCAAGATCACGTAAACGTTTCCCTCAGCTGCGGCTGTCAATCATTCTTCATTCAGCATTCAAACAGCGTGTCGCATTCGGTTACGACAGTTAACACGATGAAACTCTCTCCAAGATGATTCAATCTTACTATTATTATACTTGATCTGTAGATAAAGGTCTATGGTTTCGCATAAAACAACTTTATCTTGCTGGACTTTATTACTGTACCTTAATCATGTTACTTTCTACCGGGTATCTGTTTGATCACAACACTGGAGTAAAGTCAGAGTAGTTCTTCATGCGCACAGAAACTGAAATTTAAAACTGTTAAAAGAAAATGCTGAATAGACCATTGCATAGATAGATACTGTATAATACAATATGCATCAATATGTATTTTCTTTGTGCTTTAAACTTTTCAATGCGGACTCGACGCGCTGCGCGCTGTGACTCATGTTGCATCAAGCGCATCATTCTGCGCTCGGGATGCGCATAAGCGCTGAGTGCCGCACTGTATTCAGGGTTCGTACGGTCATGAAAAACCTGGAAAAGTCATGGAATTTTAAAATGGCAATTTCCAGGCCTGGAAAAGTTTTGGAAAATGAATAAACTCAGAAAGTTTTGGAAAAGTCATGGAAATTTGTTTTTCAAAATATCCGTGTTCTTTAATTTGTTTAATTAATATTATTGGTGAAACAAATTGCAATACTTTTTTCTTTAGGGTGATCAGTCGAATCACGTGACTCACTTGCGGCGGATTTTGATTGTAGGTGGGCCTCCAGAAAACTAGATGGGCCAAAAGAAATGGGTTCCCCTTCATGTCCGTTTCAGCGCTTTTCTGCGGCACTGAGGACAGCGACTAAGTAGCCATACCTGTGTGGCTCTTGTGTCGCTGTCCTCAGCTCAGTGCTTCAAATGAAGATAAGCTGCTTTGCGTTTTCATATTAGCTTTAGCTACCGTCTGTATGCGCCTTTCCATTACAGATTTGAGCAAAACTTTTTTTTTCCTTCTAAATATCGATAAATAACTATTGCAAAATGACGGCGTTTCCATTAACCGATGTTAAGCGACTAAAACGTTCTTTTTTCCTCTCGCGATCAGTCATTCCAAAAAGCATGGCAACGGAGGACCAGGTAGGTTTATATCTCAGCCACCGGCCTACAAATTATTATTATTAATGGAAGGAGACGTGTCTTATCCAAGCATTAATGTCAGGGAAAGACCCTTTTATGCGAACGGCACATATAGTATATAGTATATATTTAGTTTATTTTATGAATTTAATAAAGAACCCTGGCTGTCATGTATTCTTTCTGTCCAAAAGGTCCGTGTTCTTTTGTGTTCACTCGTTTTTCCTTTAACCCCCAAATGAAAAACGAAAAATGAAGAGTTGTTGTAAGTAGGCTATTTTTAAAACGCAAAGTTGAACACCAACATTTGAATTTGAACTGTAGGCTACACCAAATACTGCGCGAAAAAATATATATATATATCGACGAATTTTCTGATTTTTGTTTATGACTTTTTGCCTCTTTGTTAAACATTTTTAATACATACAAATTAATATGGATGATTTTTTTCTTAAAAAAAAATGTCTTTTATTTTCCGTGTTCGCATTTATGAGGAAAAAACAATGTTACATGACCGTTCTCCATTACGGTAATGAGTGCTCTGAAAGCGGCACTAAAAGACTTTAAAACGTACACAGAGACCTCAAACAGAAAGCACAAAGCCTTTCTAAACGAATTTCGTTTTGTATTAATTGTATCTTGATTTTAAAATATGTTTCATTAACCAATTGCTTAATAAATAAAAAGTAAATTGCAGAAAATAGATAGGCTAATCACGACACAGAGGCGCCGGAGTGAACTGGAGCTTAAGCTATCATCCATGAACCGAAACTCAGCGTAAAAGGTAGACTACTCGCCTCACAGACCTAAACAAAACTTAAATAGGCCTATAGAGGGTTTTCACCTACGTCACGATTTGGTCAGTTACCCGGATGCGCGGCCATATTGGAGGTACTCGGATGTAAACAACAGCATGGATTGCACTGTTTATGTACTACTGAACACATTGTTACACTAATTTCTGATGTCTAAACCACGGGAACAACACATGGAAGCTGCGAAATCATATAGAGAAGGACTTAAAGCAGGAAAGAGCTCAACATTTTGACAAACTTAAGGTAATATGTGGTAAAGATCTGAACGAGCTAGCTCCTCCAACTAGTCCTTACTTCTATTTCGACATTGGCTACGTTCAGATTGTCAGTCCAAAAAAAAAGCACATGAAATCCGTTTCAAGCTACATCCATATGTGGTTTAATATCCTATTCAAATCACATATCAGGAAATCCACCAGTCTGAACGCTCTTTCGCGTGGTTTATGTGACTTTCTCACGCCACGTAAAATGTAAACATCAGACGTTGTTATTGAGAATGAGGAGATGTCGTCACGCCACAGCGCCCCCGCCCTCAGAGACCGCGTCATCCTCCCCTTTCCGCCATTTTGGGAGGATACCCGCCAGCACCGTTCATTGTTTGTATTGGTAGTAGAGGAGGTTGTCGCACTATTTTAGAATGCCTGGAAAACACTGCTGTGTAAAAAACTGCTCCAGTGTCTCACACGATCGTCATGGAAACCGTAGGAACCATGTGTTACAGTTTTTTCATATTTTAAAATTTAAGTAAAAAAAAAAAAAAAAAATTTTGTTTGGCATTGGTAGTAAGTTTCTCCCTGTGAGGACCCTTCTCTTTTGCCGCATTCTTCTCCATTTCTTCTTAATTTTCTCGTAATTTCTATTATAATTCCTCGAGCCGTCTTTCCTGCTCCGTCTCTGTATTGCTCTTGCACTGTTGCCCCTGGCAACCGATAGCGTATCCTCCCAAAATGGTGGACGGGCTCAATTCGTCACGTGACAGCAAGCTACCTATGAGTATGTCCTCATTCTCAATAGGGAACATGCTGAAAGTCGCTGCCGAAACAAGGCTGTGTTGTTGCAAAGTGCCGGACAAGCAGAAAATTATTATTTTTGAAAAGTATTTTGAAACCGGCGCGGAAAAAGAGTTGTGCATACAGTAACCTACCAGCCTCCTACAGTTCTGCAGCTCGAGACGCAGTAGTCCAGCGCAGCGGCTACACATCTCCATATTGTAAAATTTAAATAAGAAAACATTTATATTGCAAATGCAAACCCCTCCATCAACGCAACATCATTGCCGTGTTGTCAAAGAGCTGCGTGGACACACAAATCGGACCTGAACAGTTGCAATACAGTGTGGACATCATTTTAGATCATATTCCAATCGGATACAAAGATAATCGGATTGACAGTGTGTATGTACCCATAGTTAACTATTTTACGTCAAAATTTTAGCCATAGTTAACGCTTCATTTACACATGTGGCTGATGCTGTGCCTCTCTCAACCACAAACGCCATCTTTCATCAGTTTTTTGCACTCTTCTCTTTAACTTTCGGCAGTCTATAGAACTAGAAATGTTTTTTTCTCGGTGCGACCGATGAGTACAGACCAAAACTTGACCATTTTTCAGAAGCAATAATCAGCCAAATTTGCGAGTCCGTTCAGTTCAATGGCACTGTTTACGTTCAGTGCCTCCAAAATGGCCGACTTCCGGATTGATGACGCGTCGTGAAAACCCTCTATATCTATTATCTACAGAAATCTCTACTTTTAAACAGAACCATTCAAAACAAAATAAAACGATGCAGCCTAATCCGTATGAAATGTGCATTTCTCTCCGGCGTGTTCACTACTAAGAAGATCGCGAGTCAGTCAACTTCGTCTTTGCAGTCGACACAGAAAACACTTGTTTATTAATAAACAATTAAAATTGAGAGAGAGAGAATATAAGATTAGTTTGACTCATTTTGAGGACTGTTAAGATAGCGAACGTTCACCGAATTCTGATTAGTCGAGAGGATTTATCCGTTTAGGCTAAAAGGTCGGCGCTTCGCGGTTTGGAAAGAAACTGCATCTTGCAGTGGCCTACATTTTAAACAAGGAAATATAGCGATTTGGCACATTTTTCATCCGCTACTAACGTTACCCGCCCGCATCCCCGCCCGTGAATTTTAGGAATGTCACAATCCAAATTTTTATTCTTATTTTACATGTATACACAGACGTTTTATGGGACATTATGTCATGAATATTTACCTTTAAGTCATGGAAAAGTCATGGAAAAGTCATGGAAATTTAATGGTAAAAATGTGTACGAACCCTGTGTATTGGAGCCTTTCATATCATAATATACAGTGACGCAATGAAAGATTATTAATAGCCGTTCTTATTCTGTCCTATCTATCATATGTTGCTACCTCATTAAACAGCTGTGCTATACATTTAAAAAATGTCTCAATTTTATAGTGGGCTATACAGTATATAAAATAATTTATATTTTAGATTTTTGTTATCTTGTTTTTCATGAATGTATTTTACAACAATACAAAGAGCAATGTGTTAAGTTTTACCAGATTTAGTGTTACACTTATTGTCTCTAATTTGTTCCCCACTAAAGGTTTTTTTTTTTTTTTTTTTTTTTATGTTCAGATTTTATACAATTATTGTGCACTCGTGATTTTTCTAGACTAAATTTTACTGCTGAATTATCCACTAATCTAGTTTATAATAGCATTTATGTCAGATTATGATCATATATTTTGTTGTTGTTGTTGTTTTTCTTTATAATGAAGTTGTCTGTATTAAGTAGATTCTGTTTAACACACAATAGTGATTATCAGTTCAACACAGAGTTATAAAAATTCTACTTGATTAAAAAAAAAACTGCGCTGGTATCGGTATCGAATCGGTATCGGTCGATACTCCGATTTCTGGTATCGGATCGGATCGATTCTGAAAAAATTGTATCGGTGCATCCCTAATCACCACATTAACGGTGTTGTATATGGTCTATATATACAACACCGTGTATAGGAGTGTACAGACAGAGCAGATCGGTCAGGTACTGAGGGGCCAAATTGTTAAGAGCTTTATACACAAAGAGTAAAATCAATTCTAGATTTGACAGATAGCCAATGGAGTTTGAATAAGATAGGGGTGATCGACTCATACTTTCGTGTCCCAGTGAGGAGTCTAGCTGCTGCGTTTTGCACTAGCTGTAGGCGAGAGAGAGAAGACAGAGATAGACCAAAGTAAAGAGAATTACAGTAGTCTAGTCGAGATGTTACGAATGCATGAATCACTATTTGAAGATTACTCTGAGTTAAAAAACATTTCACTTTAGAGAGTTGGCGGAGGTGAAAAAAGCATGACTTTACAACAGCACTGATCTGTTTCTCAAATTTTAAGTTGTGGTCAAACAGAAAGCCCAGATTTCTTGCGCAGTGGGTTTCATACGGTGTGAGAGAACCACGGTCAACATCAAGCGCACAGTTTTCCCTGGGCCCGAAGATAATTATTTCAGTTTTATTTTTGTTTAGGTTTAGAAAGTTACTTGAAAGCCAAAGTTTAAGATCACTTAAACAGGCAAACAAGGGTTGTAGACCATTTTTATCATTATGTTTTAACCCCCTGGGGTCGGCTATCGCGCCGGCGCGATAGGCTCGTTTTTTTTTCCGTATGAGTGCAAAAAAATAATAAAATAAAAATATTCATTTTTATCTTATATGCTTGTGTTATACATCAATCGATCCTGTTTAGTGTGTATTTTTTTTGTGTATGCTCATAATAAAAACAAAGTGTTGTGCTTTTCGCCAAATAAAGAAAAATAAACATGATGCGAGTTCTGCCTACTCTCTGTCAGTGAAGTCAATTCTGAAACGCGTCCGAAAATTAACTGTAACTCAGCGAATACTAAGTCAAACAGGCTAATGATGATAATATGTATGTAAAGAGAGAGATGTCAGTCGTTCTCATCTCAGCTAATTAAGTTTTAATGTGACTCCGCCTACGGAGACCGCGCTATACAAACGCAAATGTGAGGCGATCCATACAAACCTGTGAAACGCCCACATCCGCTGGATAAGGCCGGTGACACACTGGATGCGTGGCGTAAGCGACTCAGCTGCGTGGCGTGTCCGTTTTTATTTTGGCTCCCATGTTAACAGTTTAGAGTTTGCGCACTGCCTGTGTGAGACGCGCGTCTGGAAAACGTGTGCATGCTAGAAATAGAACCGACGCCTATTTTTCACGCGACACGCAAGCGTCTTGGAAGCGTTTCCATGCAAAATTGAATAGGAAAATCTGTTTATTTGTCATTTTGACACGAATACATATTAATAAATGTCCTTTTGATGTTTAAAAGTGTCTAGGTTTTGACATAAATGCAAATATAAATGTAATTTTACAAAATATGATCGATTTTCAAATACTGCTGTATTGAATGAACAGCTTTTAGCAAACTCTATTGCTATACTGAGATGAGGAATATATACTGTATGTGTTTTGTCAAAAATAAAGTCATCAACTAACTAATGAATCCTTTACTTTGAAATACGTATGATAAAATGTATACTTTAGTTTTGAAAGACGTTGACTAGTTTTGAAAAGATTATAAAGTATGTATGTGCATGCATATATATATATATATATATATATATATATATATATGTGTGTGTGTATATATGAAGAGTTCAGATGCAAAAGCCTCAAAATGCCATCTGAAATTTTCTCCTAGAATGATCATTTTTATGAAGCTTGTATATTTAAGTTAGCTATAGGTGACACACCTGAATGAATGGCTCATTAACCTGTTAAGCTGCAACCCCACTTTTGAAAAATCCCCAGAAATGACATACCCAAACTGAAACAGATACAGTTCATGAACCCTTGGTACTAAAAGAACAAGTATGATCTCGTTTGAAAGCTGACACCTGGCAGTTTATTGTAAATGTAGAATTAATTATTGTCGTAATGACAAATTTTTTTATAAATAGCTTCAAAGTTTTGTAAAGTTATTAGAAATTATTTTTTATGAAACATCCTCATGAAAATAAAATTGAAGTTGGCACTGCAGCAATCTAGAAATGCACTACAGCTAAAGCCACATGTCTAAACATTTTATGTTTAAAATCTAAAGATAATAAGTCCAAAACTCTGTATTTAGTTAAATGTTTTTCAAGACCATGTCATGTGACTTTATTTTGATTTGACGCTAAAATGCTACTGATGTTTATTTTCATCTTCTAATCATCTATCCAGTATATTGTCTCTATTGTTTTGTGGTGCAAACGATCCCCATTCAGTCTCAATCTCCCCCTGCACACATTCACACCTCTCCAGCCTGGTTATGGCTCTAAATATGCACTTCTTTTGTCTGCATTATAGTTACTAACGACTGGCTATTCACAGGCTATTCATAGGGTTTCAGTCCCTAATTTCTTTTCTAAGTTCACCTCACATTTTAAACTGTATCAAATGCATTTCTTGAATAAAGAAACAATTCAGTAAGCATTCAAAAAATCATAAAAGTATAACTGCTAGTGGCAGGTGCACCTAGGGCTAGCTAGCATGTTAGCCTAGCACACCATCAATACACGACAATTTATGAGATTAAAACCATGTTTGTGTTCCAAACTAACTTTATAACGCAAGACAAGTGTTTTAAATAATCTTCTGTGATCTAATTTGGCTTCAGATAAAAAATCAGACAGAAAATATACTATTGTATAGTGTTCTGCACAATGATAGTCTATATAGATTAGCATTACATTATAAATATAATCTATTATTATGAAAATACCTGGCATGGCTTGAAAAACACAGGTAACTCAAATATCATTGCAAACATGTTTATTGTCTGTATCTGCATGTTACAGCGCGATCTCTGTAGCTTTGTGTGTATCAGTGACGTCCTGGAATGTCACATGATCATGGCTCTTCTTCATGTTCCATATATGGACTATTATTGTGCATGTAGCGCCCTCAGGCTGCTGGTATGAATTGAAAACACAGTATCAGAGTACCAAACGCTCATAAAGATTACATCAACGCATTTGGGTATAAATTCAATAAATATTATTCCTGTCTATAGAAATATGATGTAAATCTATGAGAATCTATCAATATTTCTCCAAATCTGCACAGTTTTGAGCTAAAGCCCTGAGGGACGTTGTTTTGTGTATCGCTGTCATGACGACAGCACGGAGTTTTTTATGAATGAAAGCGGCTGACGCGCATAATTCATATTAAAGGTATCGACTCATTTTTTCATTTCATAACTCCTGACACAAATTAAGACATAACTGTCACTATGAGTTTCTCAGAATACAATAGTGGTCAAATACTGAAACTTGAGTATTATATCTTTTTAATTATGTATAGATTGTCAAGGTATAACATTAAATCTGATAGTAACTTTGAATTAAATAAATAAAAAACGCTTCAGTGCGCGGGCGCACTGGCAACGGTTAACAGGTTAAGTATGCAGGGGCATTGTCTCACCAGGTGTGAACTACTAAATATGCATGATGCTGTTGGAGCGTTTACGCCCCATCCGCATATTGGCTTTCCAAACTAAAAGTGTTTCACAAAACTAAAATCAATGTATCGTTTTATGTGAATGATTAGGCTGGATAATTTTCACATCATTTTGAAGAAAAAACTCTAGGCGACGACATCCATTAGTCAAAAGTCTTATTGCCACATATTTAGTATGTGTTTTGTGGCCTTATTTCAGAAACTTAAATTTTTTGATAAACATCATAAACATTATTCTCTCAAAAATGAAAACATGTACATACATGTGGCTCACATATTATGGTAGTCCTGTTTGTGCTATATAGAGTGAATTTACACCTTTGCCATTAATATGTTTATAAGCAACTGAAAAAAAGCACAAATGTCAGGGCATGTCAGAACATCTCAAGGACCCCAAAAACACCCCAGACCCCAGAGGGTTAAAGGAAAATAAATCTGAGTATCGTCGGCATACAGATGAAAGGATACTTCATATTTATTAAAGACGGAAGCCAGAGGTAACAAATACAGAATAAACAATATGGGGCCAAGGATTGATCCCTGTGGGACTCCGCAGTTCAGAAGTACACTAGAGGAGGATTGATGACCAATACGGACACTAAAACATCTGTTGGTCAAATAAGAGCGGAACCACTGCAAGACTACGCCTCGAAAGCCCACGGATGTCTCCAGACGTCGCAACAGGACCTCATGGTCAACTAAGTCAAATGCAGCACTCAAATCTAATAAAACTAAAGCCATTGATTTCCCAGAGTCAGTTTCAGTGAAAATATCACTTGACACTCTTAAAAGAGCAGATTCAGTACTGTGTAAAGCTTTAAAACCAGACTGAAATGTTTCGTGGAGAGAATTTGCGGATAAGTATAATTGTAGTTGAATCAGTACAACTCTCTCAAGGATCTTCGAAATAAAAGGTAGATTAGAAATAGGATGAAAGTTAGAAAGAGTGGAAGGATCGAGATTAGTTTTTTTAAGATATGGCGTCACCACAGCAACTTTCAGACTGTTAGGGAAGGAACCAGTTGACAGGCATTTGTTAATTAAAAGTAACAGGCCAAGTCCAACTGTGTCCATAATTTGTCTCAGGAAAGAAGGTGGAATAATATCCTGTGGACAGATAGTGGGTTTTAAGTGACCAACAATTTCATTACATGTGTCCAGATCAATCGGCTCAAACTCAGACCAGATGGAAGAACATAATGGAACATCATGTATATACACAGAGTTAGACAATTGAGACCTTAAAGTTGTGATCTTATCAACAAAAAACTTCGCAAAATTGTCACAGAGAGCAGTAGAGGGCTCTAAGATGGGATGCACAGAAGGATTTAAAACAGAGTTAATAGTAGCAAAGAAATATTGAGGTTTATGACAATTATTAGATATAAGTTCAGAAAAATGTTTGCATTTTGCAGACTTTGCAGCTTTCTGAAACACCTTATAGGCATTTTTCATGATTTCATACGAAACCTGCAGATGGTCCTTTTTTCCATTGGCGCTCCGCCTGTCTACATACCCGTCTAAGGGTACGTGTAGTGTCAGTGTGCCAGGGCACTGGTGCAGGCTTGTGATTTTTGTACCTCAAAGGCGCAATCGAATTCATAATATCTGCGCAGGTGGAACTAAAAAGATTAAGATGTGCATCACATGCAGGTTATGCAGGGTAGAGTCAGATTCCAGGCAGTTACGTACGTCATGATAGGCTGTGGAAAAATCTTCACTAGAGCGTTGGGTAAGACAACGAGTTAAACGTGCCAGCGATGGATTTTTAAGTGTGCGTCCAGTGAGAGGAACAGTAAAAAGTACAGGCATGTGGTCAGAGAAAGATGCGCTGCTGATTTCTATATTCGATATAGAGAAACCATGGGTTAAAATCAAATCAAGGGTGTGGCCATGGATATGTGTTGGACCAGAAACCCACTTTTGAGTAAAGTCAAAAGACTCAATCATATTTAGAAATCCAGCTGAATATGGTTTGGAAGCACAGCAAACATGAATGTTGAAATCACCCAGCAGTAATATTTTGTCATGCCTGATAACTAAATCACCTATTAGTGCAGCAAGCTCACTTAGAAAGTCCTTATTTTGCTGAGGAGGACGATAAATTAGAGCTATGGAAATGGGGTTAACTAAGACTAATTGTAACAATTGCACCTCAAAACTGTGATAGGAGCCAGTAGATAGAGGTCGACAGTGAAGAGTGTTTTTAAAAACAGTAGCAAGACCTCCACCGCAGCCAGACAAACTCGGGGAGTTTAAGAAGTGACAGCAGCGAGGCACCAGTTCCGAAAACGGAGATACTTTGTCCAAGTCTCAGTAACACACAAGAAATCCAGCGTTTGAGAGGCAAAAAAGTCATTTAAAATGAACGTTTTGTTTACCAGAGACCGGGCGTTAATGAGGGCGAACTTCAGCCGCGATGAAACAGTCGCTGGCTGTGTTTCTCGGCACAGCGAACGAAGGTTGTAAAGATTAGCTCCACCACAGCGAGGGTGACTGAAAATCCGAGCAGGTGCAGAGAGGAATCCGGGTATAATAGGGTGCAGCCATCGAAAAGGGCCATCCAGAGAAGACTGGCCAGCAGTAAAATTGTGAGCAAACTCCAATCCCCGTCGAAGCAAGGCGAGCTGCGGATCACGACTCCGCAAGAGGGCCGATCTGAGTCGTACAGCGATGCCACCGCGCTTGCCGCGCCTTCTCCAGCATGGTAGATCTACCTGGAGCTGGTACAGGTATGCAGGGGGGAGAGATGGACAGGGTGGAAGCTCGAAACGCGGTCCACAGACATCGCACCTAACGTTAGGCAAGGCAGTGACTGTGCTACGGATGTTTAAAAGTAATAAACGGTCATAGACCAATATAGCATTACAATATAAAACTATAGCAGGTGCAAGAGATAGCAACAGGGCGGTCTGCAGACGGCATGCCAAAGACATCGGCGCCATCTTTTGGGACCCAGCTCATTGCACGAACCTAAGCGACCAGAATGTGGACGGGACAATCCATTCCTTCAAACTCCTCTAAGATGCCCTCTGTGACAATGTTGCTGGCTCTCACACCTGTTCAGACTCCGCAATGGGCTTGGGCTCCAGGATGAACATGGGCTCTGGCAATCAATCTGGTTCAATCTTCGTGGATGGCTCGGGCTCAGAGTCTGCAGTGGGCTCTGGATAATTCTCTGTAGCGGGCATGGCTGAAGGCTGGCTGGGCTCTAAGTCTGGAGTAAGGCTAGTGTTGTCCTCATCCGAAATGTATATGATAAATGGAGAGTCAATTCGAAAGTGAAGTGAAGCAGAATGACAGTGAACAATGAATTTTAATGAACATTAATGCAGACCTATAAACTGAGGCCTAAATACAGAAACAGGGAATCAAAGAAACAAGGAACAGGTGTGAGCTAATCAGAAACCATAGTAACAAATGAGAACTCAGGCAAAACCAAGACTATAAACTAAACAAAACAAGACCATGAAACTATAAAAAAAAAAGACACATCATGAATGTTACACTGCTATGATTACACATAAAAAAAAAAAAAAATGAAATAAGGGTCCCGCTTTATAGTTAGTGTCTTTAACAGCTATGTACTAACATTTAAATTAGTAATTGGGGTTATACCTTTATTTTAAGGTGTCCTTGTTACAGTGTAATTATACATTTAAGGATTTAGTAATAATTATAAAAATAACAAATTTATGTAATTACATCTATAATTGTTAAAAAAAAAAAGTTTTGCAATACAAAATGAATACAATAAGCACATAGTACATTTTATTTTATTGACTGATTTATTGATATTAAAGACACCTACGTGTGACCAAAATATATTACAATTGGAACTGATTGTGCAAAGTGTTGATTACAGCATTATATTTAGATCTACCAAAATGTAAAGGTGACTGTTTAGTCCCTGGCTTGATTTACCAATGCATAAACAGCAATAAAAGTTTTTGAAACTATATAGTACAATGACCTCTATATGTTAAAAGATCAAAGGAAATGTGATCCCTTTAAACAAAAAGCTCTGTGATCTGTGATCTGTTTTGTGAATTAAATTATTTATTTATTATGAGAAGGACATAATAAATTATGTAATTTAGCATGCGGATGCCCTGGAGTCACAGGTCGCAGAGGAGCTAGAGCTGCATCCACACACTTTGTGAAAGTGTGGGGTGATAAAGCTAGGCCGATAGGAAGAATCCAATAGGAACTTTCTGTGTTGAGGAAGGGTGGAGATGTGGAAGCATGCATCCTTGAGATCTATCGTGACAAACCAGTCCTCGGACCTAATTTGTGACATGATTTGCTTCAGAGTAGCATCTTAAATTTGAGCTTCCCTACAGAGCGACTTCCCAAAGCACACAAGGTGGCGGGGTTGGCAGAATGGCCCCCTGAGGGCACTGCCCTCGGAAACTCCCTCTTAGAAGCAATAACAGTCCTCAGATCTGTTTTGCCCTTCGAGGACTTCGACTGCGAACGTCTCCCCGATCCTCAGTCTTTCTGGGAGTACGGGTAGCGATGCTCTGCTTCTGATGCGCCCTATGTGAGGAGCTCGAAGATGGCTAGCTAGGGATGCTTCCGCTCAGCAGCCCCAGACACCTGAGAGTGGCCAGGGAGGAATTTTTGCAATGCCGCCGCTTGCTTTTTTGCCTCCCGGAACCTATCGGCGACTGAATTTACAGCATTGCTGAAAAGGCCAGATGGAGAGAGTGGGGTGTCCAATAAAAAGCTCTTGTCTTTTTCTTTGAATCCAGACAGATTTAACCACAGATGTCTCTCCGTAACCACGAGAGCTGCCACAGAGCAGCCGACTGACTTGGCCGTCTCCTTGGTGGCCCGGAGAGATAAATCTGATGCAGCGCTTTGATAGTGTCAGAGCTAACTCCCTCACCCTTATCAAGGTCTCTAAGCAGGTTAGACTGGTATGCCTGCAAGATGGACATAGTATGCAGACATGCCACGGCTTGACCTGCAGCTGAATAAGCTTCACCAGACAAGCAAAGAAGTGGCTTGGTGACTCAGGGGAGAGATAGCTCACAAGCGTCTCTTCAATCCTGGGCATCGCCTCGTAACCCTGTTGTTTTAGCTCCAAGATGTTTGAATAGTTGGAAGTATGAGGGTTAAACACACGATATGAAACCGGCCTCTTTCACGACCTCGACATCTCAGTGTGGAGGTCGGGAAAAAACGGTAAGCCCCAATGAGGAGGTTATAAGTGTGATGGCAGAAAGCGTTTGTCTAATTCACTTTTATGAAGAAGCTCCTATTTCTCGGCCGGCCAGTTGATGTTTAACCAGGCTACGGCGTGAGTCACAAGATCCTCAAATGCAGGGGTATGAAGTGGCGAGTCTCTAGTATCTACATCTGTATCCCCACCCCATAATACAACGTGGGCAGGGATGAATACACTTCCTGAATTGTTGTTCGCTTGCCACAATAAAGCCACCTACACAATGGTGAAAAACTCCTGTCTAACAGTTTTATCTGAATATGCTGAGACAGACAAACACCAAGGGGACAAATGGTTTCACTAAGAGTGTTTGCTAACACTGCCTGGTTTAGGTATGCTTTATAGTTTCCAAGTTGATGACATCACCTGCCTATGATGTTCCGTCACGCAATTGGACTGATTTAATAGGTGCTTCCCACATTCCCACATTCCCGCAGAAGCATTCCCACAGCGTTTTGACGCAGCACGAGTTCCCTTGAAAGGGAAACTTGATTCTTTAACTTAATACTTGACAAATTTTGTGGAACAAAGGGTAAAACAGGGGTGTTAAATGCTGATTCCAGAGGGGGAAGTATGTCAAACTTGTGCCAGCCTCTTCAACAACTGAAATCATCTTCTGAAAAAAATGTGGTGTTATTTATAATGGGGGTGTTGGAGTGATAGATGTTCCAGAAGACTGGTGCTGTGATATCACACTGAATCAAATTCAGTACATTTTCAATCTGCTGACATAGTGGAAAATGAATTTCTGCTCCCAAAGCAAGGACATCACATTCAGTCACCCCTACTGAATATCTTGTGTGTTGTGGGTGGAGGGAGGGGGAGCACTAAAATTAACGTCTGCTATCCTTCCGCTTTCATCTCAGATGCTTCTTTCATCACTCTCTCTTGTGCATGTGTCTCTTTTTTGCCTATGTTACTGGCAGATGGAATTGGTAGATTCCAATCAATGTTCTTCTTTGACTAATTACTCTGACAAAGATGGTGAGGATCCAGATGAATGCGCCTACTGCGCATATCTGGCAACACACACACACACACACACACACACACACACTCGCTGTACCAAGAAAATGCCAAATATATCCTGATAAGCAGCTAGAAATCTGCAGTATAATGATTCTCTATTAAACACTTACCAAGTTATGTTCTGGTATGATGGCTCTGGATTTAGGCCACTGTTAAAGCTCTGTTATGCTCACTGCAAAGTTCATTTATGGCCTTCACCCAGGGCTAAAAAGACATTTGAAATGGCTGAACAATGATATACTGTTTGTAAAAACTCTGACACCACTGCTGGGAACTGTGTTTAAATGAATTTTTAAATGTGCATAGCAGAGGTGGAAAGTAACTAATTACAAATACTTTCATTACAGTACTTCAGTACATTTTTCAAGTTGTTCTACTTTCTTGAGTACAATTAAATTGTGGTACTTTTACTTTGACTTCAGTTGAATAAGTATTCAACTTTGCTACATTTATTTTTCACCAAAAGTACAAAGTACAAAAATGACAAAGGTGCTGACGGAACAACAGGGCGAGCTGGCATTTGACGGGCACTTTTCAAACTGCGGCTGAGCCCTGCGCCTCAGGCAATAAACAGGTCTGACTCGAGTGCAAAACCAATCAAAACTTCCAGTTCAGTTGTGGGGCGTTTAAACCACACTTTGACATTCAATCACTGTCGTTGTCATTTGGAATCAGTATCCCTAACGTTTCAATATTTTAGTGAATGTAAGTGAGATATGCTCATTTTCTAATTTTAAATTGCAATTTTTGCAGCTCCTGAAATGGGTCATATAATTAATATTACCAGAGCACTGAGCAGTTGAAGTAAATACAAAACTCTGCTCACACAAGGATGCACGTATTGCATGGTTAGAGCAAGAACATATGTTAGTGTCTAAAATGCAGGCGCACAGTTCAGTTGAATAGTACAGCATTTTTGGTAGAATGAAAAAACAGCATTTTATTTTAGGGTTAGGGTTAGGTGCACGTATAATGTTAATATGATTTTTACATCAAAAATGGTCAATTTAAAAATAAAAGGCCCTTTTCTACCCTGATTTTAGCCCTCTGATTAGAACGCTCTGTTATATTAGAAAGCGTCTGCTGTGAAACTTAAATATAAACACCCACTGCTATGTTTGGCTAACATCTTAGCATCTGAAATAAGTATTACATGTGGAACCCTCTTGAAAACTTTTACTACATTTGAAAAACAGCGACAGTGTCACAGAATTATATTATAATTACAAAAATATGATTACAATTCCAACTACAAAGCAGCTCTCCAGTGTGCTCATGTTTTTACTCGTGTCTCACCTCGACGGGCTGAACAGATGAACCAGAGAAGATTTCCACATCAAAGAAGGTGGAGCACCAGAGAACACCCACCTATTGTTTGTCTTGGTCAGCGGTTTAGAACGACCCAAACAAACTCCAAACAAACTTCAATTTGATCACATTTTGTTCTAAATGACGTCATACCAGTTCGTCTTTTGATTGAAGTATATCGAAGCCTTTCTGATTGCGCACTTAAAACACTTGGAATCGACCAGGAAAGATGTATGTCATGACAAGGGGTCATGTGTTGTAATTTAATGTTGTATTTTACTTTTAGAAGACCATTAGCTATGGTACTTGATTGCAAGCACAAAATCCCTTTTTACCAAAATCCCTGTCTAGATGTACCTTCACAATGCTGACATGTGTGAGTGAGCTAATGAGCAGTAAAAACCAACTGGCATCACTGTAACACAATCTAGGCTAAACTCGTCTCGGAATCCCACAGGTTTTTCCAGCGTCAGTTTCTTTCCAGGTTATTGAGTCACACTTGTAACCAAGCCTGCTCCGCCACTGAAAATCCAATTCATGGCAGTTTGTGCGAGCGATTTACAGCCAACTACGGTGGGCTCCAATGGCATTTTGCAGATCATAAAAGACCCTGCACAGTAATACAACCTTATTAATGAATGTATTAGTTGCAATGCATCCCTAGAGCCTGCAACATGGGAAAAAGAGAGGCTAGATGGGGAGGGTTGATGAGTCATCCTACCCGCTTTGTGAGCTGGGGTCGAAAAGCATGAGGAAGATCCACACGCAGGGGACACGTGCTGTGAGCTTGTGGAGAACGGCAGCCATATCACTTCGAGTCCTGAAAGCCTGCATAAAGAAGAGAGTAAAGATGGTGAGAACAAGCAAATTAATAAAGTGGAGAAATTTCAGAATATGGCATTCAAGCTCTGCCCCTTTGTCATTCTGAGATTCAAATACAAATTATGCTCTGCAGCCTGCAGGTGATCTGTACAAAGCAATAATGTGCCATAGGAATGCACAATACCATTTCTTTAGAGAACAAATACAAGTACTGATATTCTTTTTAGTATATGCCAATCTTCAATTTAAAAAAAAAATTTTTTTTAGTAAAGCTATAATTTTTAGTTTAGTTTTCAGTGTAACAGTTCTTAATAAAAAAAAAAAAACATACAATTAGTCACTCATGGTAGTACGCATTTGTAAACGTGGTTTAATAACACATCTGGAGTGTTTTTTTTTTTTGTTGCTCATGTTGGTCATGAGCAGTTACTGTAAGCAGACATTTCTTGAAGCAAGTGCCATTTACAACAAATGATAAGCTACCTACACCTCACAACTTTGAGAAAACACACAAGATTAAAACATTGAACTTTAGAACATTGACTTTGAATGTATGTTGAATTTTAGGACAAAATTCTGAATTTTAGAATTGGTTTTCTTTCTACTCATGTAAGGAAGTATAAGTTGAAATCGAAGATAAATTAAAATGTCTGGAAGTGGAATTTAATGGATTACAATTCAGATAAATTTAACAGGTAATAGCATTCTGAGAAATAAGTTATCCGCTCAGCTTGGTCCATAAAATGACATTTAATTTAATATAAAGAAATACAAAGAACATACATTTCTACAGGAAGGCATTTTAAATAGATATTTGTGTCTGTCTGTCTTTCTGTAATTCCTTTACAATTCTAAAGACTTAAGTAAACTTGTCAAGCGATTGTTGAAAGATTAACTTTTCTATTCTAGGTAAAAATTCTGCAAATCCTTGCTATCTCAATTCATATATTCATGAATTTAATTTGAATTTAAGGTTATTAAATATTATTTTAAGGTTGTTGTTGTTTTTTTAGTCAAAATATTTTTTTTAATAACTGGACAAACTATAGATATTATAGGATAGATAGTATATAAAAACAGTATACAATATATATATATATATATATATATATATATATATATATATATATATATATATATATAGTATTTTCTATACTACAACTCTATATATTTTTATCTAAACATAAACAGATTCATGCCTTTAAAACAGGGCTCCAGACTGCAACGATTTTTCCTGGTGGTGCAACCAAAATCTTTATATAGGTGGGGCTGGCACGACCAAAACGTTGCAGAGCATCAAATGACAAATTAAATGAAAGCGGAACGAAACTGCGCTACTCATTTGTGCTTAACGGACCGTTTATTAGGTCAGACCAAAAATAGGTAAGTGCAGTGCATTCGAACTACTCGCCAGTTGCGGGCCAATCTGAATCACACGACACGTTTACTCCACAGCGCTAGGAAATACAGTGAAGAAATCCATTGAATTAATAACATCGCTGTGAGGTCTAGAGAGAAGCATTCAGATTCGGCACAGAATTCTCTGTTATAAACCTTAGATATCAGATCAAACAGTGCTGACATGGAAACCAAAAGAAATATTGTGCCATGATTAAACAAGTTATAGAAGGCTTTAAATCCACAAATAAGCAGCATTCACCATTAATTTAATGTAGTAACACTAACTGTAAATATGATATTGTGATAGAAATAGTCAAACGCTTACAAGTACTACACATCTTTTTCCAGCACTTCAAAACTATAATATCATATTTAAAACATTATTTGTTCATCCTTCAAAGATTGTCCCCAATTATGAAACTAAAAGTTTCAAGATGTAGGAAAACCATAGACTGTAAAAAATATGGACGTAGTGTCCGTGACGTCACCCGTAGGTTTCTGAAGAGCATTTTTGAAGCCTAAAGTGGGCGGAGCCGGCCGTCGCCATCTTGGCCTTGCGTCACTCCCGGATAACAGAAAATAGGCAAACAGGCGGGGCGTGAGTGGAGCTGAGGAGCCTGGCCTGGCTATCTGAAATGAAATCACCTAGCTGATGATGTAAAGCCAATTAAACGTTCCTATTTTTGCCCTTCGAAATATTATAATAGTTAAAAGACATGGCTACAAGTGAGACTGTGTATTACTTCGAGAGTGTTTGTGTGTGACAGTGCTTTATGTGCATACATGTCCGTCACTCTTTCATGGTCCGTCATCGCGGCATCGCTCAAGTTCGTAGAGAGCTTATTCAGTCCATTTTAAATTCTGATGTTGGCCGTCTCTCAAATGGGTTATGGTACCGTTAAACCATAGATATATTGCCTTTGAAGTGCAAGTAAATGCGCTAGAAAATCCGCGCTCATTCACGGACGGAGAAAGCGCCGACGCCCGCATGATTTCATCTGACGGTAACTTACATAAGCATATTATAATCCATCTGTTCCATGAGAGCAGAACGAACGAGCATTTATTGACGTTTTAAATTTGAAAACCCCAAAAAGCAACGAAATTGTCAGACATCCATTAGTGCATGTTCACAGAGGAAAACAACTGAAATACAGCGCTGGTTGTTCTCTCGAATGATAACGACGGAATCCAAAGACGTGGGCTTTGTAACGTTACCCAAGTATGAAATAATAATCCCGAAAAAAAGCACAAACACTGCAGAGATGGCAAATTCAGCAGCTAACATTGCTGAGGTGAAGTGACGGCTAGTAACAGCAGACAAACGGCTAGCACTGACAGCGGCAATCCATCTGTCACTCAAGTGGCTTGGCCACACCCTTAAATTTAAATATTAATCAACTAAACGGACGAGTTATAAAATAATTCACCCCCCTCACAGTTGTTATGAAGGGCAAAATTAGCTGTATAGACCAAATCCACATATAGACACCAGGCTTTAAACACGTTTTTTTCTGCTGTAAAATTTGGCATTTTAACATGGGGGAGATACAGATTTGACTCACTTCTGACAACAGCCTCAAGCGGCCAGTCAACGAATTGCAGTTTAACTCACTTCCGTGTTGGTTTCAAGAGAGAGACGGGGAGGTTGCCGCTTGAGGAAAACTCACACTTATTTTTTTTTTATTTTTTTTTTTTAAATAATTAAATTGCCATTGTAACCAGTAGGTGGCTGCAAAGAAGCGCTTATTGGCTTATTAGCTATTTTCACTCCCTAATATCTATTTTTTTCACTTGTTTTGCTTTTGAATAAATATTAAGATATTATGAATGATAATAATTAAAGTTATCCCCACAGTATTACCAAATACTTTCTGTAGAACTGCCCTCAAATGTTAATCTGGACTGGAGCCCTGTGAACTTAAAATTAAACATTGTCATTTCTGTACGTTAAGTCTATTTATTACCAAGGCATTGTTCAGTAATACAGTCAAAATGGGGGGAAATGTGAATAACTGCGTTGCAGGTTGATTTAAGGTGTGCCCCTAAATTTTCTGCTTGTGCGTCTAAACATTTTCAGTTAAGGGCTACAGTGCTCCTAGTAAAAAAAAGTTAGTCTGGGGCCCTGCCTTGAAGCCATGATCAAAACAAGAAAGGTGAACCATTACATCTAGAACCAGTAACTCCACTATTATTCAAAAACACAACAATATAGCTGATCACCAAAATTTATTTATTTGTTTGTTTGAAGAAAAACAAATGTATTGTTAAAGATCATATATAGAAATAATATCAGTTCAGTCATGACAATGTCTGAGGGTTTAGCATGGTGATGGATATGACAATGTTAATGTATTTTGTCTTGGCGGCCGCGGAATAGATCTGCTACGCTGCTGTTAATAATTGCTGCTGCTGCTGCTGCTGCTGCTGAGCAAGTACAGAGACTTGCTACTGCCAATACATCCACAGACATGCTGCTGCAGCACATATAACATACATGAAAATACCCCACAACAAAGCAGGGGACACATTAAGTTGACAATACACGCCAATATATGCATGTTGCTGAGTGTATATCACCAAACATGGGATGACTGTAAATAGGTAATGGCAGGACAATAAGCAGATCTACCATAAATCTAGTAAAAAGAATGTTCACTTATCTTAAGACGGGTGCACACTGTACGATTTTGGCCACGATTTGGCCTTCTAGGGTTTCCTGACTGAAATTTGTTTATATATTAGTCTTGTAAAAAAATAATATTATTTCTATGTCTAACAATATATTTGGTAAGAACTTATGTATGGGATCAATCCCTAGACATGTCAGCGTGAAAATGCAACCTGTTTGTGACAAGTATTTGCTGGAACTTACTATGCAGAGCAGTACTGCAAGAATTTGATAAAACTGTCTGGAGATTTTTTGCTCTGATAGCCTTCCAAATGGCAGCCTGCAGTCACATTTCTTTGCAGAACTTTTTTATAAATATATACTATATATCTATATCTAAAGCTGCTAGGGGCAAACATGTCTCTGATAGGAGGCTTGAAATTGTTTTCACTTGTAAAATTTTGAGAGGAACATTAATATGAACATTTATATGCAAGTTCCTCTAAGTGCATTGAGAATTAGGAGCGGACTTTAATCTAATTGCAAAGAGCCAAAAACAGAAATGCAATCCCTTTGCAAAGCAGTACTCAATAAACACAAAGTAATTTATTTAACAAAAGTAATCTGCAGTAGGCAACTGCATTCAGAGCAGGCTGTTTTTTTTTTTTGTTTGTTTTTTTTGCAAGTACTTACGAAGCCATTTTTGCTATGTATTGCTAGTGGCAACACCTGTGTATGCTGAATACATTTCAAAGGATTAATGAAACACACATACACAACTTTGCATACTTTGATTCAAGAAAAAAAGAAAGAGCTGAACTGAAGTCTCAGCACCTTTGACTGATCCACAATCAACAACGAGGAGAAATGAGATATTGGCATCCATGTTGGCCCGCTGCTATGGCTTATCTTAAATTAAAAGGTGAAAATACATTAGGTTCCAAGGTGCTTGTGGTCTTTGCAGCAGTGCTACCCTTGATTTTATAGTCTGCTGCAAGACATACACAGTAGAACAGTATAAGCACAAGGGTAGCATGATAAATAAGTCCTTCATCTACCCTATTGATCTGTCTTTCTTTTCTCAAAGCTGTGGCAACTTTACACATCATGTTCCATCTACAGCACTAGTACAGAACAGCAGAAATTCCTTCTCTTGTCGTCTGATTTTTCATGTTGACTATAATCTGTATTAAAGAAACAGTTGGTGTGCATTCCTTGATCCTAGTATTCTCTGGTTCTTTGTGTTCCTTAGTTTCTAGTTCCTTCAGTTTATGCTTGTTTGTTCTATAAACCCCTTGCACTTAGATTCGCTCTACACCTGCCATCTCTTCCGTTCATGCCACAGATTACATACTGTACCATGACTGTAACCCTGGTTCCCTGAGAAGGGAACAAGATGTTGCGTCATCATCATCATCAATGCTTTGGGAATGCCTCCGTGTGATTACGGAGCACTGTGTGAAATCAGTCCAATGGCATGATGGAATATCACAGGCGGAATGACGTCAGGACCAGGAAGATATAAAGTGCACCCAGACCAAACATTGTCAGGAGGATCTGGTGTGCCATTATATATATAGTGGGCACAACCTCAGACCCCCCTGATGGTTTATGTAAGAGACCACCGATGTGTTGTCTGTCCGAACAACCACATGATGACCCTTCAGGTCTGGGAGGAAGTGTTACAATGCTAGGAAGACACCCATTATTTAAAGCAATTTGTGTGCCACAAGAGGGTCTGCCTCTGTGAATTGCATTTGTAGCTCCGTATAGCTTTGTTTTTAAACTCTATTTTCTTCCTTTCCTGCCATTTATATTGCTTAATATAATTTAATCATCAATATATCTGATATTATCTAATATTGTCTGTCAAATTGATCTGACATTGCTAGCACAACGCGTTAGCATTTTGCTAGCCTGTTAACCTGCCATCCGTGCTTACCGTCTTTTTTCTCTAACGTACTTGCACCTTTTACGAGTTCATCAAACAACTGTGGTAAGTCGGATCAGTTAACAAACACAGTGAGTCATGTCATCTTCTCCTATTTTCGCTTGCCCTGCCTGCCACATGTATAACATAGCCTTCTCAGCTAACAGCTGTCATTTACCCTGCATAGTGCATACCCAGCTGATGCAAAGCGTAGGTGAATATATATCTACACAGAAGAAAGCCCTGTCTAGTCTATTCCCCAGTACTTCCTGTTCGCTGGAGTGATAAGATACTTAGCAGACTGTCCTCACTCGATGGCTGGCTGTCTAAGTGGTGTCCGCTGAATAATATAGGGTTTCATAGACAATTGGAAAAGTTTTTGGGGCAGACATGACCTGTTGAAAAGAGATGGTACTCATCCCTCCTGGCGTGGTGCTGCTCTTCTCTCTAGTAATATGGTACATAGTCTTGGAGTTGAACCTTGACTAACTGAGGCCCAGGTCAGGAAGCATGACAGACTGGCTAAAATGACTGTCTGCTAGCTGTCTCATGTCACAGAAGTCATATAAATTTCAACACATAGAGCCTTTTACACCTAGATATCATAATAAAGAGACTATGTCTTTTCCACAAATTAGTAAATACAAACAACTCTCAAACCCCATTTAAGGGTAAAAATAACAAATAAAACAAATACAACAAATATTATTCAGGTTGCTGAATATTCAATCCCTTTCTTCAGAAGCACTTATTGTACATTATATGATTACAGATCATAACCTAGTAGGGGTGTAACGATTCGTTTTAACAACGATTCGATTCGTATCACGATTTGTGGTTGACGATACGATTCAAGGACGATATTGGTTCATTTAGAACGATACGATCCGAAACGATTCAGTGACCTGAAATCGATTCAGTGACTTTTTAGCCAAAAATGCTTGTAAGGGAATCAGGTATCAATTAATTATGGATATAAACAAACAGGTAAACAACAATTAATGTCAAATGCATTCACATTTTATTTGAATAAAGTAGGACTGAACGATTATGACAAAAATTTTCGATTATTCCCTTGAAATTGTAATTGCGATTATTAATTATGATTATCACAACATTGAATGATGTTTTGAATAGTTTGGCCATGCATGGGACCCACATTTCCCCATGGTCATCAAGCCGCGACCCACCTTTTTAGGAATTATATAGGCCTATTATAATACATTTGTTTACACAAAAATTGTTGACACACAAGTTCTGTCCCCCTTTACTTAACATACAAAAAAAATTGTAAGAATATGACAAATACTGATAAACAGTAGGCACTGCAAGGTTAAGCTATTAAATAGCAGTCCCAAACTAGTTTTTGTTGAGCCACCACAGTCATATAAAAATATACAAAATAACCAGTAAGTGGCATTTTGTTATGGAAACAATCAACAATTAGGCTACCATGGTTATACACAATACTTAGAAGAACTGGTAAAGAAACATGGAAACTGCTCCTGATAAATAGCAACACACATGACGTACCAATAACGTAATTTATTGGTATTTTACTTTTATTTCTTAACTTACTAATTTACGACGTTGCATTCTCGTATGTCTTTTGCACTTTAGTGAAGTGATACAGCGCGCTCCGCCGCATTTGCGCGTGCAATTGAAGAGTGCGCGCTACTGCAGTATAGCAGCTGAGAGGACAGGAAAGTCTGTTTTTCTGAGGTGAGAGACTTTGCGCTGCTTGTTGTCTTTGCGCTGCTGCTGGCGCGTCACGCATGGCGACCACGTCACAGATAGGCAGACTGAATCGAGTAATGTTTAACGCCTTTATCATTAAAAGTGCTAAGAAAAAACATCCATATAAAGTCTGACATGCTTAAATCCAATGCGTTATTTCCTAGTATCGATACAATCGATTCATTACCTTTTAAAACGATGTTAGATCGATATATGTCGTCCGGAAGACCAACTTGCCGAGCACAGATCGATGTAGTTGGATCGTAGGAATATAAATCGATACATCGATGTAGTTGATGAATCGTTACACCCCTATAACCTAGATGTGCTATGTTTGAACCTGGCTAAAACCAGACGATTACATTACTTTAAATGAGTCTACCCCCCAAGATTACTGTTTTAACAGTATTTTTTGCTGTAATTTATAGTAATATCTACAGCATTACTCGGAAGTCTAGTTTCAAATATAATTATTTTGAAGTGTTGGTGCTTTATGTAACTATCACTATCTATTGACATTTGTGCTGACTACTGTATACAGACTTTATCAAAGAATTTGCTGATTTTCGATCGGACTAACTGGCTTGGTTCATTTGGGAAGATGGCGCCATTGTGTGTGGCTTGCCGTCTCTCACTGTCATTGCTGTGTGTGTTTTTGCTGTGTGTTTTGCTTTTTGCCCGGGATGTCGACTCTCTACTGGTGTATGATCGCCAAACACTGCTGGATCTGCGATTTTCTGCTGAAAATATAGTAAAATTGGATGATGGTGGACGTGAAACGTTGCCCCTGCTCCTGGCGAGGCTCCCGGCTCACCTTCGGCGCGCCCCGGCTCCACCTTCTCGGCGTGAGCGCCGACGAAAGCGCACGCACCGCCGGGGAAAACGCAGCGGCCGGCTGGTGAGGTTGAAGGCCCGTCTTGCATGTTGTTCTACGCCTTTTTGGACTGAGTTTGGAGTCGTGCCTAGCCTCGTTATTCCTCAACGCTCGCTGGACCCTGTCGACGCCTGGCTGATACCTGTCGTCGGCCCGGAAGAGGTGTTCCAGCCCCGCGGCCCCTGCTCTCCTCGTCCCCGCTGGCGCGGAGTGAATCACAGCAACTTGCGGTCTCTGTGTCGGGTTTCACGAACATCCAGCGCCGTGGACCCGCCGGTTCCTGCCAGGTTTGGGCTGGTAAATGCTAGATCTCTAGCAAATAAGACTTTTGTCTTAAAGGATTTTTTCACGTCCCGAGGATTGGATTTCCTCTGTGTAACTGAGACATGGCTGAGTGATGGTGAGTCCAGCGCTTTCACTGAATTTTTACATCATGATTGCTGCTACCTTAACTCCCCGTGAAAATCTGGCCGAGGAGGAGGAATAGCGACTGTATATAAGAGTCATTATAAATGTAAGCAGATATTGCTGTCATCCGCTTTCAGCAGCTTTGAGCTGAGTTTATTTGAGATTGGTCGCTCTCACACAGTGTTGTGTGTTGTGGTTTATCGGCCCCCCAAGTACAATATTATTATTATTATACCTTTATTTTTACAGGCAAGTCATTAAGAACAAGTTCTTATTTACAATGGCGGCCTGACAAGTGGAATAACCACTTAGGGAAAGGGAAGGAGGGCTAAAATAAATACATTAGAAATACATACAGGATACAATTTCATAAAAATACAATTTAAAACACAACACAGGAGACAACAGACACTTGTAACCAGCTAAGTGTACAGGTACATAGAAGTGATAGTGGGTGAGTCATCAAAATCTATTTACTGAAAAAAAGAAATATATATTATGTAGAGAAGCAACTGCAAATATCTGTGAACAAAGATGATATAATAGTTTTGAAGGATGAAATTGAAAGTAATGTATCCAGTTTAAGAATATTTTGCAGAGCGTTCCAATCGCGAGCGGCAGCAGATTGAAAAGATACAAGACCAAAGGCAGAGATGGTTTTGGGAACGCTTAATTGAAGATGAAGTGAAGACCGGGTATTGTATGTGACGGGCTTTAGCTGCAGTAGGTGACCTAAATAAGGAGGTGAGCGGCCGAGAAGGGTCTTGTAAATGAAGGTGAACCAATGAATTTTACGGCGATTGTGAAGGGAGGGCCAGTTGACAGATGAATATAGCTTGCAGTGGTGTGTATTGAAAGGAGCATTTGTGGCAAACCTGATAGCGGAATGGTAAAGAGTGTCAAGTTTTGATAGAGTGGACTTGCAAGCAACCCTATATATAGTGTCTCCATAGTCTAACATGGGTAGAATGGTCATTTGAATAAAAGTAAGTTTGGCAGAAGGGGTGAAGGAAGAGCGGTTTCTGTAAAGGAAACCAAGCTTGGCCTTGACCTTAGATTGCAGCTTTGATATATGGATGGAGAAAGAAAGTGAAGTTTCCAGCCAGATGCCCAAGTATTTGGCTTGTTTCATGTCCGGGGCGCTCCACCTGATGTGCGGCCCATGAGCAGCGTGAATGCCGAACGCCTGATTGTTGTTGCTGTTGTTTTTTTTTATGTTTTTTTAAGTACATTTTTACGTTGATGTGCACTTTTAAACTCTAAAACATTTTTGTCAACCCGGAGCCATGAATTGCATCTACTTGATCGTTTTGATTACACTTCTTAATCGTTCTACCTGGGGAAACAATGACGACGGCGGGGCTGGTCACAGGATTATCTACTCCCGTGAGCTATTGCTCGAACTCCGTCCATTTGCACCCGCTACTAGGGACAACAGCCCATATCTGGCTTGCAGCAAGGACAGTGTGGGAACAGAGGATATTGACAAAGCTCCCAAAAATCATCGAAGGAAGAGAGGTAGGAGAGGGGGTGTCCAACGCCGACTAAGGAGATGCGGGTTGGCTGATAGACGCCGGCTCCCTCCGCTCCCCTCCATCCTTCTCTCCAATATACAATCCATCCGTAACAAAGTCGATGAACTGGAGGCTTATGCTAAGTTTAAGCGCGACTTCAGAGACACATGCATGCTGGCTTTCACGGAGACGTGGTTGGGAGAGGCTGACAGGGATGAGGATCTGCGCATTAGCGGCTTCGGGTGCCCGGTGCGCATGGATCGGTCACCTGTAATAACAAACAAATCCACCGGGGGAGGAGTCTGCTTCTACATCAATGAGAGGTACTGTAACACCGTTACTGTTCGAGAGGAAATTTGTACTCCGGATCTCGAGCTACTCTCTATCTCTCTTCGCCCCTTTTATCTTCCAAGGGAGTTTCCCCAGCTTTTCTTCACCCTGGTGTATATACACCCGCGCGCAAACGCCTCCACAGCCGCTCACTTAATCTCAGAAGTGACTAACAGACTTGATGCGATATCACCCGATGCTCCTAAATTTATTATGGGAGATTTTAACCATTGCCAGATTCACAAGACACTAAAAACTTACGAGCAGTATATCACCTGCGCAACAACTAAGAACAACACTACTCTTGACCTGTGCCTAGGCTCAGTACCTGGCGCTTTTAAATCTATGCCCAAGCCTGCTTTTGGAGCATCGTACCATAACAGTGTCCTCTTGATACCTACTTATAGTCCCATCTGCAAGCAACAGGAGAAGACTGTAAAAACAGTGAAATGCTGGACAGAAAATAGCATTGCTAGCTTACAGGCATGTTTTGAATGTACAGATTGGGACGTGTTTTACAGCTCCTGTAATGATCTAAATGAACTAACACAAACTGTGACATCTTATATATCTTTCTGTGTAGACAGTAATATCCCATGTAAAAACATAACAATATTCCCTAACAACAAACCATGGGTTACTAAAGAATTAAAGAGCATTCTAAATAAAAAGAAACGTATTTTTTATACAGGGAGTAGCCAGGAAAAGAAAGAAATCAATAGAGAAGTAAGGAATGGGATAAGGAAAGCAAAAAGGGCGTATAAGGATAAGATAGAGTACAAGTATAGCAGTGGAGACCTTCGGGCAGCTTGGAGGGGAATTAAAGAAATGTCCTCAGTCACCCAGGGAAATGGAGACAGTAGGAAACCTATAACAATTACGGGGACAATTGATGTTAATCTCCCGAACGCTTTTAATACTTTTTATTCTCGCTTCGAAAAAAATGACTCTTCTAGAAACGTTACTTGTATAGGAGAAACAATATTGTCTCAAAATGAGATCACTATCAGTCAAGAGTGCGTTAGGGACTATCTGAAGAGAGTAAATATAAGGAAGGCACCTGGCCCTGATTTGCTTTGTGGGCGGACACTGCGCTATTGTGCTGATCAACTGAGCAGCGTATTCCAGCACATCTTTCAGATATCACTGAAGTGGAGTGTGGTACCCACTCTTTGGAAATCATCCATAGTGATTCCAGTTCCTAAAAAGATTAGCAAACCAGGGACATTAAACGATTTTAGGCCTGTTGCTTTAACTTCGTTAATTATGAAGGTATTTGAAAAAATTATTAAACATTTAGTGCAAACATCTATAGAGGAGAGATTAGATCCCCTGCAATTCGCTTATCAAACAGGGAGGGGAGTGGAAGACGCAAAGCTGTTTATCTTGAACAGCATATACAAGCACTTAGATAAACCAAAATCACATGCAAGGCTTCTGTTTGCAGATTTTTCATCAGCTTTTAATACAGTACAACCATATATTTTAATTAATAAGCTGTTAAGTGATTTCAACCTGCCTCATCAACTTGTTTCATGGATTTTAGATTTTTTAACCGCCAGAGAACAGAGGGTAGCAGTAAATGGCAATCTATCAGATCCCTTACTGCTCTCTACAGGACTACCTCAAGGGTGTGTCCTTTCACCCCTTTTCTTTATTATGTATACAAATGATTGTAGAAGTACCCAGGAGAACAGCTACCTGGTTAAATTTTCCGATGACACTGTGTTGCTGTCACTATTACAAAGTCCAGCATCGGATCATGGAAAAGCTCTAAATGAATTCATCTCATGGTGTGATAACCACTGTTTAGAACTAAATGTATCTAAAACTAAAGAAATAATTATTGACTTCAGGAGAAATCGAGATAGTGTTTTTGAGAGCACTATACATAATGCAAAGGTTGAAATTGTCTCCTCATATAAATATTTGGGCACTGTCTTTGATGAACATCTTAGATTTGATCTTAACAGCGCTACCATCGCAAAGAAAGGGCAACAGAGAATTCACCTTCTTCGTAAATTAAATACTTTCTCCGTTTTGCCGGTCATTCTGTGCAGATTTTATCAGTCTTTTATTGAGAGTCTTTTAAATTTTTCTTTTATCTGCTGGTTTCATAATTTGAGCATCAAAGACAGGAATAGCCTGAATAACATTGTAAAGATCTGCTCTAAAATTATCGGCGAAAAACAGAGAGACTTAAATGTCTTTTGTAACCAGCAAATACTGCGGAAGGCAAAGAGCATCCTGGCTGCTCCTGGTCATGCTTTGGCAGGTGAATTCTCTCTGCTGCCTTCTGGGCGTCGTTACGCGCTCCCGGTATGTAAGACGAATCGTCATTCTAAATCTTTCATTCCTTATGCGATTAAACTTTTAAATTCCGCATAGAGTTCCTGGAGAAGGGAAAAATTGCACATGCTGACGAATACTGTGTACTGCTGTACGTTATGTGGGTGTGTGTGTGTGATGGACTGATGGACTTTGTTACTTGTGTGAATAATGCGTGTGATTTGTATTATTTATTGTTATTTACATGCTGCTCTTAATTAATTGCCCCTTGTGGGATCAATAAAGTTGATTGAATTGAATTGAATTGAATATTTATATGCAGTGACTTGTTCTAGAATAGCCCGTGGTGGTGTTAAGAGCAGGAGGAGGCGTAGTACCCTTACGGTAAAACCACATGATTTTTGTTTTGGAGGTGTTGAGAGTGAGTTTGAGTTGTGTAAAGGATTGCTGTAGTCGGAAAAAGCTATCTTGCAGGGTAGCTTGAACAGCTTCTGGGGAAGAACCTGTGGCATAAAGGATTGTATCATCAGCATATAAGTGAATGAGGGAATTACCAACTGCCTGGGGAATGTTATTAATATAAATTGAGAAAAGTGTAGGGCCAAGGATGGAGCCTTGGGGGACACCCCTGGTGACCGAGAGGCAATGGGAAAGAAGGTTTTCAAATCTTACATGTTGAACCCGGTGAGAGAGATAGTTTGAGAACCAAGCCAGTGAGTGATCAGTGACACCAATGCTGCCAAGTCTGTGGATGAGTGTGTTGTGGTCCACGGAGTCAAAAGCCTTTGCAAGGTCAATGAATATAGCAGCGCAGTGTTGTTTGCTATCTAACGCGGATGTAATGTCATTGAGCACTTTAGTGGTAGCTGTAACACAACCATACCCTGATCGGAAGCCAGACTGTGCCCCAGAGATGATACCGTTCACATTAAGATGATTGATTAGTTGTTTATTAACAAGTTTTTCCAGAATTTTAGACACACAAGGCAAGATGGAGATTGGCCTGTAATTGTTTAGGTCAGCCTGATCACCGCCCTTATACAGAGGAAGCACAACCGCTTCTTTCCAAGCAGGTGGAATCTCGGCTGTAAGGAGGGAGAGATTAATGAGGGCTGTTAGAGGAGCCGCAATGACAGGGGCAGCAATTTTAAGGAAGAAAGTGGCAAGATCATCTGACCCAGCTGCTTTATTGGGGTCCAGAGCGATCAATTCCTTCAGAACTTCCCCCACTAAAACAGGCCGGATGGAAAAACTGTGAGAAGATGCTGCAAGGCTGCAGGTATTAGAGGCTGCAGGGGCAATATCAATAGGGTTTAACGTCTTGGAAACAAAGCCAGAATTTATGAAGTGGTGATTGAATGCTTCAGTCATGGAGTTTTTATTAGTAACAATTATGTCATCCACTCTTAGGGACAATGGTATGGTCCGGGGTTTGTTTTCAAGTTTTTTTACCATATTCCAAAATGCTTTTGGATTCGCACCACAGAGTGTGAACTGTTGTTTAAAGAAGCCAGCTTTAGCCTCCCTCACCGCTTGTGTGGCCTTGTTCCTGATTTGACGAAATAAAAGATTGTCTTCGGCAGAATGTGACTTGCATGCTTTGCGCCAGGCTGTATTCTTTTGCTGAAGCAGAACAGCTAGATCACGATTAATCCATGGGCTGTTGCGTTTTTTTATGCGTATCTTTTTGTTTGGGGCATGTTTGTTGATCACAGCAGTAAGAAGATCTTTAAACAACAACCATGCATCATTCACGGTGGGAATCAGGCTGACTCGATACCAGCTTACATGGGCCAGATCACGTAAGAAAGCTTGAGCATCAAAATATTTCAAACTACGTTTAGTAGTGATGACGACAGGCTGTTTTACAGAAAGGTGTTTTCTAACACAGGCAGTGAAACAGTGGTCGCTGAGGTCATTGCAAAAAACACCTGATAGATACATGAGTGGGGCGTTTGTAAACACAACATCTATTAATGTGGCCTTGTCACAACTTTTTAGGTTGTATCTGGTAGGTAGATTTATGATTTGGTGAAGGTTTAGACAGTCAAATTGTTGTACAACTTTCTCAGGGGGCTTAAGCATGTCCCAGTTTAGGTCGCCAAGTATGATCAACTCGGACCCAGTGAAAGGCGCAAGAGCATTGCTTAAGGCCTCTAGGGTACATGCTGGTGCAGATGGAGGGCGATAGCAGCCAGCCACAGATAAAGAAAAGCTGTTTGATAGTTTCATGTTAAGAACAAGAAGATCATACTGTTTGGGTATAGACTTTGCCAGGGCTATACTACATTGAAGATGTTCTTTGGTGAAAATTGCCTGTCAATTATCCAGGTAGAGCCACACAGCTAGCCAGCTAGGCGTCCATATTAGCACGCAGTTATCTCACGTTTGACTAAGTCCAGCTCACCAAGCTTGCATCTCCCCCCGCCAGACAACTCCAGCTCCCAGACCGGCTGTCGTAGTTATTTCCTGGTAAGACTGCAGCAGTTTCCAAGGAGAAAGTCTTTAACTCCCGACAACTACCGAACAAGCCGGGTGGAGGCTACAATCCGCTCCCCAAGGGGCCGACAATCAGCCACCAGATCAGATTCCCATCAGACAGGCGCGTCACGCAAGTGAGTTTTCACATGGATCCAAGCATCTTTGGATTTGTAGTTCCGCAAGCGGCTCTGGGTTTGAGCATTTAAACTCGCGCTGATGTTTGTAGTTCCGCGAGCGGCTCTGAGATTGAGCGTTTAAACTCGCGCTGATGTTTGTAGCTCCGCGAGCGGCTCTGAGATTGAGCGTTTAAACTCGCGCTGATGTTTGTAGCTCCGCGAGCGGCTCTGAGATTGAGCGTTTAAACTCCTGGGGCCTGTACCATGAAGGTAGCTGAGGACTAATAAGGACTTTTAAAATGATTTTTCTGATTTTCTGGCTGAAATCATGCCTAAATATGACCGCGTTCTTATTGTTGGGGATTTTAATGTTCATGTGTGTTGTCCTGATAAGCCAATGGCAAAGGGTTTTCTAAACCTCATTGATTCTTTTAATCTTGTGCAATCTGTGTCTGGACCCACACAAGAACATGGACACACACTTGATTTTGTTTTATCATATGGTTTGCCTGTTCTTAATCTAGAGATATGTGACGCAGTGTTTTCTGACCATATGCCTGTATTATTTGAGACTGCTCTTGCCTGTCATACAGTTAAACCTCGCGCTGCTGCACGGCGCTGTCGCATGATTAACCCTACCACTGCTGCTCAGTTCTCGGTTGCTTTCAGTCAGAACTCCATCACTCCTGAGTCTGTATTGCACACAGAAGAGCTTAGCTCATGGTTTCACTCCACCTGCCAAACTGTTTTAGACACTGTGGCTCCATTAAAATCCAGGCAGCCTAAAACTAAATCTGAGCCCTGGCTAAATGACATGACTCATGCTGCCAGACGTGAGTGCCGTAGAGCTGAGCGCAAGTGGAAGAAGGACAAACTGCAGGTGTCTCTTCAAATGTTAAGGGATTGCTGGCATCATTACCAGGAAACTGTGAAAGATGCTAAAAGAAAACATTTCTCAGATATTATTCTGGCAAATTGTCACAAGCCTCGTGTTTTGTTTAACACCATTGACTCACTTTTAAATGCCCCGCAGAATGCTTGTATGGATGCATCCCCTGCTATGTGTGGACATTTCCTTTGCTTTTTTATTGATAAGGTCACTTCTATTAGGTCTCAAATTGCACCTTCAGCTTCAGACCCTTCAATCTCTGTCCCCTGCTCGGCTGTCTTTGATCATTTTGAGCCGGTGACTTTTTCTTTTTTAGAGGAGGTTGTTGGTCACTTGAAGCCCTCGGGTTCTCCAAATGATGCTGTCCCCCCTCGACTATTTAAGGAGGTTTTCCCCACTGGACCATCTGTTGTTGCAGTTATAAATAGTAGTCTGACCTCGGGTGTGGTCCCTGAAATTTTAAAACATGCAGTAGTTCAACCTCTGATTAAAAAACCTGCTCTAGATCCGTCAGTTCTTGCTAATTTCAGGCCTATTTCCAAATTGCCTTTCCTTTCAAAAATCCTGGAGAAGATTGCGCACAGTCAATTATTGGCCTTTTTGGAAGAACATAATATACTAGAGGTTTTCCAGTCCGGCTTTAAAACCTTGCACAGCACCGAAACCGCTCTTTTTAATGATAACGAGTTTTTAATGATATCTTTTTAGCTACTGACTCTGGTGACTGTGTTATCCTTGTGCTTTTAGATCTAACAGCTGCATTTGACACAGTGGATCATGAAATATTGATTTCACGTTTAAGGCAGTGGGTGGGCATCAGTGGGATAGCACTGGAGTGGTTTAGGTCATACTTAGCGGATCAAACTTTTTGTGTTAGCTTAGATACAGGTGACTCTGTATCCTCCTCTGCTCCTCTCTTGTGTGGGGTCCCACAGGGCTCAGTCCTCGGCCCTCTACTTTTCTCTCTGTATTTGCTTCCACTTGGTTCCATACTTAGAAAGTACGGCATTTCATTCCACTGTTATGCAGATGACAGTCAGATTTATGTACCTCTTAAAAAGAAAAATGATAACTCTGTTGGACAACTACTCAATTGTCTCGACGACATAAAGGCCTGAATGGCTCTGAACCTTTTAAATTTTAATGATAAAAAAACAGAAGTGATGGTTTTTGGAGGCACCACTGTGACCCCGCCTGTAGATCTGGGCTCCTTGGTACCCTATATTAAACCTAGCATCACACACCTAGGAGTTAAAGTGGACCCTGAGCTTAAATTTGACAGTCAGATCAAAGCTGTTGTCAAATCAAGCTTCTTTCATTTGAGGCAGCTGGCCAAAATAAAGCCAATTCTGTCAAGACAACTTTTTGAAACTGTAATCCACGCCTTTGTAACTACACGGCTGGACTACTGTAATTCACTATATGTGGGGGTTAGTGGGTCCTCCATCACCCGTCTCCAGATGATACAAAATGCAGCAGCACGTCTTTTAACGGGCATACGTAAACATGAGCACATTTCCCCTATTTTAGCTTCATTACATTGGCTGCCTATTCAATTTAGGATCCATTTTAAAATTCTGTTATTTGCTTTTAAATCACTAAATGGTCTTGCCCCGCCATACCTCTCTGAGCTTCTACACTCTTATAAACCCGTCCGCGCTCTCAGGTCAGATGATCAGCTGCTCCTGACTGTGCCTAAAACTAAGCGTAAGCTCAGAGGGGACCGCACCTTTGCTGTGTCTGCCCCTAAACTGTGGAATGATCTGCCTTTGCATGTTAAGCAGGCCTCTTCTTTATCTGTTTTTGAAACCCTTCTTAAAACCCATCTTTTCTCTTTGGCTTTTGACACCTAGTAAGATGTCGACTTTATTTACTTGATTTAATTTGTTACTTTGAATATTTTTATTGTGTGGTTATTAATTGTACATATGTTTATGTTTATTTTTCTGTACAGCACTTTGGTCAACTCTGGTTGTTGTAAAGTGCTTAACAAATAAAGTTGGTATGGTATGGCTTAATATACATGTAGATAATGAAAAAGATGCATTGGGATTGGCATTTACAGACCTTCTGAACTCTTCTGGAGTTAGACAGCACGTGTCAGGACCCACTCATTGTTGTAATCACACTTTAGGTATAATATTGTCACATGGAGTCAATGTTGATGCTGTAAAAATTCTGCAGCAGAGCGATGACATCTCAGATCATTATCTAGTCTCGTGTATACTCCATTTAGCCAAAGCTGCACAGCCGACTCTGTTACAAATATGGTAGAACTATCACTTCTACCACTAAAGTTTCATCTCTTCAGCATACCAGATAGCTTAGAAGTAGGGCTGTAATTAACCAAAGAAAATCGACTAAAAATAACGTTAGAAAAAAAAAAAAAACGTTAAATAAATTAGCTGCGCACTGTGCGCAGTACTTGGTAGCCTTGTTGTCTGCCTAAATGGATTATAAATAAACATAAAAAACTAGTAGGCTATTTGCATTATATTAAATTGTTTTTGACCTAATTATTTTGCACTGAAATGAGTCTGACACACGAGTCTGTCGGCTCTGACAGCGTTGCATCATGTGCACCTGCGCAATATCATAGCCTATGATTTCCGAAAATAGTACTATGTTGTCAACTAGTGATATCATCACAAGAACTTTTGAGGAATATGCAACATGATTTAGACAATTGTTTTTGTCATATGTATTATAATAACTGACAGACACTATAATTTCAGCCGCTCTGTGGAGCTCAGCTTCAGCTTCGTCAGCTCACCTAACTTTAAAAAAAAAATGCTGCCACACTGCCGATGTCTTTGTTGACATGGTAGAAGAGGACTGACTGACTATGAATTAAACGCTCTCACAATTAAATAAATAATATTCAGCAAACCTTCTAGTAGCCTACTTTCTTCAATCTGTCTCTCTTCTCCAGTGGGTTGGGCTAATCCAAAAGAAGTGAAAACAAGGGGGGTGTTCTGAAGACAGACTGTTACCTGTGAAACAGGGGTGCTCTAAAGAAACACCCCCATTAGCAATTAGTGCTTTCCACCTGATGAAATGAACGCGGCAAAACTGATGAAATGAACTCGGCAAAACTGATTAGCATTATTAGGGGCCAAGCACCGAAGGTGCGGAGGTCGATTGTTAATAGCCATTGCCCAAATGCGAAAATATTGATAGTAAGGGGTAGTAAAATCCAATCAAAGTCATGTGTCAGTCATTTTTTACGTGTTTTTTCATATAAATGTCTATAACTCCGAAGCGAATTGAGATATTTTCACCAAAATTGACACACATATGTATGGGCTCACTCTGAGGACACATAAAAAAATGGTGGGACTGAGCCTCTTGGTGGCGCTATAACAGAACAAAACATGAAATTCCCATTGACTTCAATACAGTTTTGTGAAATAAAATTACGAAACTCAGAACGTGCCATCAGCACCATCGTCTGAAGGTACCCAAAATATTTCGAGACAGCGCCACCTTTTGGTCAAAAGTTTTAACAAAATTTCCAAATAGCTAATAACTTTTGAATAAATTGGCCTAATAGATTCCTTGGGTCACGCTGAGAACATAGATACCAAGTTTACCTTATTTGGACTAACTTCCTGTCCACCATCTTGATTTTCATTCAATACCTACTTTTTCGAACTCCTCCTACACCGTTTGTCCATTTTCACCAAAATCGAATCGTATCATCTCCAGACTGTGCCGACTAAAAGTTATGGATTTTGTGTCGATTGACGAAACCATTTTCTTATACCGCTGCAGCAAATTTGAGGCATGATGCCAAAAGGACTATTCAGGCTTTATCTCTGCAATGCCTTGACATATTGACACCAAACTTTGTATGTATCATTGTCACTTCACACTTGACCACATCACATCAGTTTTGTAACTGCGCCACCTATTGGTCGAAAGTGATAATCAATTAAATAATATTTTTAATTACTGTTTATATGATTTTTCAGCCATTTCGCCTAAAATCCTCTTTAAATCTCTTTTATTGCTCATTGTTGCAGTTGGTCTGACACTTTCAGCCATGTCTTGTCGTCTTATTCTGCTTGGCCCCGATAATTGCTGCTTGCAGCTATATTTTCTATATAGATTTATATATTAGCAAGTGGCAAAACAATTAAACGTGTACTTATGTTAATATCGCAAACATTTAAATTAAACTTACAGTTGACAAAAACATCTGACTCTCATACATTTTCTTTTGCATTTAAATCTTTATACAAGAAATCTTGCGGGTTACAAAGAACTTGTTTTTCCACCTCCAAGAAGAGACGAGTGCCAACCATTATGTCGCCTTGTTGAGGTAAGGTGTAGTTTTCCTTGCTTTACCCTGGGCTTAAAGAAAAAGGTGACTGTGAAAAATAGTAGTAGCCTATAATTTAATTAAATGCATTTATGATGAGATTACTACATTTTCATGTAAATCCGTGTTCATTTTGACCACGAACCATGCACTGTCACTTTAATTCAGCGCGTGCAGCACAGTAAAAATAGACTCGGTGCAGAAACGATTACTGCACTGCTATATACGCACCACTCCTGGAACCATGCAACCATCTACTACAGTATAGCATCAGACAGTGCACTGTAGTGTCCCTGAGGAAAAATTCCATTTATTCATTGCTATACAAAAGGAAGAATTGTCTAAACTCGTTAAATCATCTAAATGAACAACATGTATGTTAGACCCTATACCGACTAAGATACTGAAATAGATGCTCCCAGAGGTCATAGATCCTCTTCTTAAAGGGAGACACGGCAGCCAAAAACATATATATATATATATTTTTTTTCACAGGTCAATTTTGAGCTTTTGGTCTTCTTTCAGACTTGTGGTGAAAAAAAAAGTCCAAAATTTACATTTAGGCCTTTATTTTTCTACACTTTGTCTATTTGCGTCTGTAGATTTCTCCTAAATTCAACAAAAGTTAACGTTCTAAATCAACATGCTGCTCCACGATTGCTGTCTGCACCCTGTCATCACATATACCGTTGGAAAGCACTCTCTCTCCTGTACAATGTTGTCAGATCCAAATATGGTCATTTCCTTTTTTATCAGCAACCAATCGTGAAAGTAAAATGGGGCATTTAACTCTAAAAAGCGAAATCTCATTGGCTGATGTCAATTTCTGACAATGTGATTCCGTTTGTATGTTTTATACTGTTTTTTTACTGGGGTTCTGTTCAGTTGAAGGCCATAAATGTTGTGTTATAAGTTTTGATGCATTTTAGGTGGTTTGTTTTGTTGTTGCTAATGATTTGATAAGATATTGTGTCTGTAAATAGTTGTTTCCACTAAAAAAGTATGAATTTTTACAATACAATTCTTTAATGGCCGTTTTCTCAAAATGTTTTTTTTTCTCATACTCTGAGCCAGAAATCTTCACTTCAGCAGTACTTACATACACCAAACTTTCCAGTTGTATTCTATCTATATTCTTAAGGTTTTTACAGAGGGGTTTGTTCACATATCATTCAGATTCGATTATACAACATTTTATACCTAAAACGGGGCGAAGATTCAGCTCTTACGGTGATTTTCTGGAGTGAAAAGCTTCATCTTTTGTGTGATGTACAGTAAACTTCATAAAACTCATTAGTAAAGTTTTGGCCATCATTCAGACGGGGTCCACTACAACAGGCTTCTAGTTGGTAAAAGAAAGGTGACAACATATATATATAACTTATATATAAGTTATAACTATAATTAAACTAAACTTTGCCTGTTCTATCTCCATACAGCATATATTCTCTGGCTCTGTAGGTATTATTGTCCGACAGATTATCCTGTTTGTTTGTTGCATGAGCTCCTGAAGCTCTGCCCTTTTCTTGACAGTGGGCAGAGGAGCAGCAGCTCATTTGCATTTAAAGGGACACACACAAAAATGGCGTGTTTTTGCTCACCCCCAAAAAGTGGCAATTTTAACATGCTATAAAAAATGATCTGTGGGGAATTTTGTGCTAAAACTTCGCATACACAACTTTGGAACAGTCTTCCTAGCATTGTTCGAGAAGCAGACACACTCTGTTAGTTTAAAAAGCGCTATATAAATAAAGGTGACTTGACGGGAGATGATGGCACCTCCACAGACAGGCCAAGCAGGCCAAATGTATCACGTTGGACACAGTTGCCATCAGACCCAACAGTCTCTGAAATGTTTGACAGTGAGTGACTGGCCTAGCTTTATCTTGTTTACGGCTGTAAGAAGCGAACCCATACGAGCAGGAGACAGATGGGCCTGCATGCAGCCAAAGCTCAACCACACAAGTTAACATGGTCTGGATGAAAGGCTGAATTTATTAGAATAGTTCCAATATACACTAAACATATCATAAATTCAAAGCTTGCAGACACACATAACTAGTTTGCATGCCAGAATAGGAACGAAAGAAATTGAATCTCCCGTATGGTCAGTTCCCTCCGCATTATATTCTCTTTAAGAACTCATAATCTATGCGTTGCCTTGGCAAATGCGAGATCCAAGCCACTAGATTCTTTATTGTATAAGACTCTTCTTCGCTCGAGAACAAAAGTCAACATAAGCGGAGCTAAAACTCCCAATATTGCATTCCTGTACAAGTCAGGAAAATGTATGAATGAACACAGCCAGCCCCCTTGCGAGCTGACCATGCAAGCTCCTCGTACACAGGGGATGAGGATGGAGAGTCCTCAATTTCCCCAGCATCGATGCTTAGCACATCTACTACCTCAGAGCTAGACAGAAGAAGCACCGGGCTCTCACTCGGGGTGGAAGAAACCACAGCACGGGATTCTGAAACCAAAGAGAGGCATGTTTTTCAAATGAGCTTGGGTTGATCGTGACTAGATTTTTCTGCCTGTTTCATTTTTAGATTATGAAAAGTGGTTGTGTGTAGGTTTGGGGTATAGGATTAAGCGAATTATAGCTATAAAATGGTGCAAGTTTGGTCATCTACCCAACATACAAAAATACTACTAAATGTTATGCACAAATAGTATAAACAATAAGACCAGGCAGGAAAAGAATAGCCAGGACATTTTGCTAAAAGACTCGATGAAGACAAACAAAAAATGCAGGGTTTGTAACAACATAAGGGTGAGTAGATGATGACATTATGATTTTCACTTTTTGTGAATTTCCTTCCTGTTTTGCTCTCGTTCAAAGAAGATACATAATTCAATGCCTACAGTGGTTCATGACACTACTGACAAAGTCAGTAAAAAAGTTTATAAACCAAAGATTGGCTGATGTAGCTACACACAAGTCTGAGAAAAACAAGCAGACAAAAGAGAGTTATATGTAGCTGCTGAAACTGTCAAAGCATCAGCGGAAGGTCAAAGACCTTGACCATCTTTACATACATGCCAAGCTGTGTCAGTAATTCTGTGCTGTTAGCTTGCCCGTCTGTCACTGTCCTCCAAAAACTCATACACATACACATACACATACACATACACATACACAATCACAATCACACAATTGTCTGTTGTATGCCTAGGCTAATTGGAGACCATTAAATACACATGGCCTCAGGAGTATTGCTAGTCTGGTGGATATTGAATAATTTAAAAGCAGTTAATCTAAATGGGAAATTCTTAAGGCTGTTGTTCTTATAACATAATCAACAATGCCATGTTAGTGTTTGCGTCCTTATTAACTTGTCTCAAATAGAACTAAAACTGCATAAACAACTACTCAAATTCACACTGATTTAAAACCTCAAAAATAATTTATTAAAGCTGCAGTCCATAGTTTTTCCTCTTTGTCGCCATCTCTGTTTGAAATCTGCAATTGCAGTTATTCGCAGAATTGTCAACTTTATGTGGGTTGTGCCTCGGCAGGGCCGGACTGGGACACAATTTCAGGCCGGGAAATCCTACACCCATCCAGGCCATCCTATGCACCCAAATAAAATTTAGAAACACGGACAACCCTATTTTTTCCTAAATTACATATATTGGTCTAAATCCTTAGGCTGGGGCCGTGTAAAATAATTAAATGCTTTCTCTTGAAAGGTATCCTCACTTCCTTTTCCTTCTCTTCATTTACCCTAATATCTCTATGTCTCTCCCTTCCACCAGTATCATCAGCCTCATACACTAAGTGGAGTACTAGTGTTATATATATTTGTATGTATGTATGTATAAAGTGTGTGTATTTTTCTTGTACCTGTCTCTTCTTCACCTGTCACTTCTTCACCTGTCACTTGTTCTGGCCTGTCTCCACCTTGCTGAACTGTCTCCACCTTGGTGTAAAACAACCACCTTATTGTAATTTGTTTGCCCAGAATCTACATTTATTTTAGTAAAAAATCAAAGTATTATATTTATGACAAAATATTGTTGGTTTTATCTTAAAATTACTTAAATATCCAACATTTAGCAACACTATATTTCATACAATATGTAAAATAAAAATAAAAATAAAATCTTATTTTGCTTCTACATGTCATCTCACTCCCTGGTTGAATGTGTGATCATTGCACCACAGCTAGTGCTAGGTTGACTGTCTCCACCTTCATTTGAAAAAAAAAAAAAAAAAAAAAGGAAAGGAAACAAAAGGAAACAAGTTTTAAACCTCGCAAATGGGCAGACATAATTTTCTAAATTGTCTAATAAAATGTTATTGCATTATTTTTTTGTTGATGTCTGCACTATCACTCCTGTCTCCCTGCTCCCGGTAGCCTACCACATAAATGTTAATATTTGTCTGCTAAATTACTAATGCAACTTTACACTAAATAATATTAATCTCAGTATTTAATAATACAGTATTTTGAGTGACGATAGTAATAGGGGCGCTATCCCGCTTACATTTGCTAGCATTTCAATACTAAGTTAATGAAGAAAAAAGTACAGTATTTACAGATTAAACTGACCTGCACTTGAAGCCCTGAACAGGTCATTCATTTTGCAACATTTTAATGCTTGTTCTCTGAGTGCTTTCTTTTTCGTCGTTCTTTCTGCTCCACCTGGCCGTTTTCTCTCCATCATCGTGTGATGCTCGCATTTTCTGTTTAACCGTTTGGCTGAGGCTTAAAGGAATAGTTCACCCAAAAATGAAAATTCTATCATTGTTTACTCACCCTCAAGTTGTTCCAAACCTGTATGAGTTTCTTTGTTCTGCTGAACACAAAGGAAGATATTTGGAAGAATGTTTGTAACCAAACAGATCTCGGTCCCCATTGACTACCATAGTATATTTTTTTCCTACTATGGAAGTCAATGGGGACCGAGATCTGTTGATACAAACATTCTTCCAAATATCTTCCTTTGTGTTCAGCAGAACAAAGAAACTCATACAGGTTTGGAACAACTTGAGGGTGAGTAAATGATGACAGAATTTTCATTTTTGGGTGAACTATCCCTTTAACCCTCTGGGGACCAAGGTGTTTTTGGAGCCCTTGAGATGTTCTGACATGCCTTGAAATTTGTGCTTTTTTCAGTTATTTATAAACATGTTAATGGCAAAGGTGTAAAATCACTCTATATAGCACAAACAGGGCTACCAAAATATGCGGGCAACGTGTATGTAGATGTTTGTATTTTTAAGAGAATAATGTTTATGCGTGGTTATTGGAAAAAATAAAAATGAAAGTGGCTGAATTAAGACCACAAAACACATATTAAATATGTGTCCACAAGACTTTTGTCTAATTGATGTTGTACCTTTGAGTACTGGCTTCAAAATTATGTGAAAATAGTCTTGCTTTATCGTTCACAAAAAAAATACATTGATTTAAATGGTGTAAAACAGGTTTTGCTTGGAAAGCCAATATGCGAGGGGGAGGAGTAGTTTACACCTTAGATTACAGTGTCCCACCCACTCTGCATAATGACTCTGCATAGCCTAATTAGCCATTCATTCAGGTGTGACACTGACTGAGCCACAATGCAAGGACAATGTATTTAGAAGAATACTTAAGCTTCTCTCAACTTTCAGATTGACGCTCAAAACGCTCAAAACGCCCAAAACGCGACGCCGATGAATTTGACGCTCCTTGCAGCTGAGAGAAGCCAGCTTCCATTGAAAATGAATGACTTCCGGTAACTTTGGAAGCTCAAGTCGGCGGCGGTGTGAACGCACAGTTATATTGACCATTTAAGATTTCGCTTACATCTATCTTGTAAATATGTTTAGCTATTTTATTAAAAATGTTACAATTACAACAATAATTACAATTTCAACAATATTTCAAGTGTACTCTTTCTTTGTAAAAAAAAAAGAAAGAAAGAAAAAAAAGATTATAGGCCTACATTTTATCATATGTATTCATTAGTTTGAATATAGCCAACATTGGAACATCTAACATCTTAGTCTATGACTTTATTTTTGACAAAAATAGTGTGACTAACGCCTGACTAACGTTGTTTTATTGAAATATCAGGGCATATAAATGTTAATTTACGTTGCTTATACAAATACATTTTATTTCAACATATTCCAGTCGATTTTTACTCATCTCAGTAGGCTATGGCAAAGCAGTTTATCACAGACACGCGATTCATATTTAGGCTAAACACTCTTTACAAATATGTACCCTTCATTCATCTCACAGAAACGCGAGTCATATTATAGAAATGCGATTCATCTTTTTGCGGTTTATAGGCCTACACTAACGTTATTCCATAACGTTATTCCATAACGTTATTCCACATCAACACTTGAGAAAAGAAAACAGCCTACCTCACTCCTCAGCGGGATCTGCTGCTCATATCAGGAGATATTTCTCCTCATCAGCACTGTGGAAACTTTTCTCCATAAAGGCTATAATGTCTCACTCGCGACGCGCTTTGTTTACAGCTGATGTGGGCGTTTCACAGACTGAAATGGTTCTCAGAATTTGCATTTGAATAGCGCGCGCTCTCCGGGGAGTGGTCACATTACTGTGAATCATCTCGCAATGAGCTCGACTGGAGTCGCTCTCTTTGTATACAGATTACAGAAACTAAGAATATTTGTTTTTTATATAAATGACTTCAATTAAAAGATGCGATCTCAAGCTTTATGCCCGTGGGTCTGTTTGCCTGTTTGACTGAATTTTCGCGGAGTTATAGATCATTTTCGAACGCGTTTCAAACGGGAGTTTACTGACAGAGAGAAGGCAGAAATCGCATCATCTTAATTTTTCTTTATTTGTCAAAAAGCAAAACACTTTATTTTTATTGTGAGTATACAGAAAAAAAATAGAAACTGAACAGGATCGATTGATGTATTACACGAAAATGAAAGATCAAAATGAACAGAGCATTTAGTGTTTATTTTCATTGCTAAAAAAAAAAAAAACGAGCAAAACGCGCAGGCGCGTTTTTGGTCCCCAGAGGGTTAAAGTCTAATCGTAGCCTTGCAAGTCAAGACTAACAGATTCATGATTTTATTTTATAATAATCATTTTATTGAATGATGAATTCGAAAATGATCACTGGTAAAGGCCGTAGTATAAAAAAAAAAAACGCTGGCTGGCAGCAGGCCAAATTAGTCGCCAGGCCACCGGGAGTTCTCCCGGTGCTCCCGATGGCCAGTCCGGGCCTGTGCCTCGGCACGGCACGGCACAGCATGGATGAATCCAATGTTTTGAGGAGAATGTGCGGCTGTCAGTCACCGCGCCGGTGTGGATACTGTCATTCGGAATCACAGATTCTACTTTTTGGAAGTATGACCAACAAAAGAATTTTCACCAGAAAATGTCATCTGAAAAGTAACATCCACTTTTGTTCTGACCAACTAAGGGAAAAAAAGCACTGCAGTAAATCGCGCTGATTAAATCTAACGATCGCTTATCATATCATGTCAAACAACATCAGCATTGCGTGTCTACATTTAATGAGTATTAGGGCTACCTGTAGTTCAGTTTCCATTTCTGTGCAGTCTAATTTCTAATCTTCAGAAAAAAGCTGCCTCTGCATCTGTTTTGAACCCTTTCAAAACAGAGTTCATGCAACCTTTCAAAAGCCCTTCCGATATTTATCCTTGTTTTCGCATGGGCCCGGTTGCAGTCTCTTTTTTTCTGTAGCCACTCCGAAGTCCGAAATCTTTTGCATTTTACAATGGGTGAATCTCCAGTTGTTACTGGTGATTGTCGTTTGAACCTTTCTGGAACCGCCATCAAATTGAATTATATCAAGTTTAATTATATCAAGTGCTGTGAGAAAAGGCTATAAATCTCCATCTCCAACATCCTTACAAGCAATTTCGCCAACTAGCCGGGACATCTTCTTGTTCTATGTGTACAGATGTGACGTAATGACGCCAAGACATGCTTGAATTTCCCGCGGAATCCGCCAGTACCACTGGAATTAAAAAAAATTATTACAAGCGTAATCTTGCAGCTTAATTTAGTCCCAGAAGGTTCTCTGTGAAAACAAATGTAATGTTCACTGTGACAGGGGTGCAGGAGATGCAATGCTAAGTGCACCTGAGAAACTCGTACCTCCAAGTCAGGCATTCATTATTACAATATGTCATGCACAGAGGTGTAGTGGTAAAAAAAGAGGTGGGTAAACTATAAATTCTGGTGGACCACGACGTGATCACATGGTAAGGTGGGCCACTGCCTACCGGTGTATGTGTATCCTGATGACATCGCTATAGGCTATCATTTGATGGTACTACCAAGGTTATCACTGGTTGTTCCCTCATCATAGGTCACACGATCACTATTCAATTCATACATTAATCTAAGTTCTTGTTAAAGAGACTCAAGAAGGAATAATATGGTTGAATTCTATAAAGTTTACTAAATGACAAAACAGAGAGAACAAAAATATTTAAGAGAGATAGAGAGGGAGGCACTTGTACATAATAATTAGGGATTTGGGATTATTTTCATAGTCGATTAATCTGTTGAATATTTTCTCGATTAATCGATTAGTTGTTTGGTCTATAATATGTCAGAAAAATGTAGATCAGTGTTTCCCAAAAGCCTAGGATGACGTCCTTAAATGTCTTGTTTTGTCCACAACTCAAAGATATCCAGTTTACTGTCACAGAGGAGAGAAGACACTAGAACATATTCACATTTAACAAGCTGGAATCAAAGAATTTTTTACTTTTGTCTTAAAAAATGACTCAAACCGACTAATCGATTATCAAAATAGTTGTCGATTACAGTTTTTTTCCAATAGCTAATGTAGCAGGTGCAGATTAATGAGAGAAGGATGAATCTGGTGCCACATATTTAAAAAAAAAAAACTCAGAAAAAGGTTTCTGTAATTAAAAGAAGACAATATAAGTTGCACTGTAGTTTCCACAAGTGTAATGGTGGCCGACATTAAAAGACGATTTTGCAAAAAAAAAAAAAAAATGTTCCGATCCGCCCCTCCGTGTTCGGCAATCAGGTTTCATTCTTGCGCAGCTTGTTTAGTAACTTAACGAGCGTGTCTTTTCCGCTCTGTGTGTGCGCCTTTCTCTTTGTTCCGTGTGTGTGTGTCGGCGCGCTGCGCTCTCTGCTCTGTTCCACTCCTTGTTTGCGCTGCGCATTCTGCTCTGTCATTAACGGCCCAAATGCTCGAATCATGTACCGATCGGCGATCACGCACTAGAAAAGCAAAGTCCGCTCAAATAACATGAACTTTAGAGGTGGATAAACGCAATTTAGAGGTGGATAAACGCACTTAGGAGGTGGGTAAACGCTATTTCCGAATTTTGGGAGGTGCGTAAACGGCGTTTACGTGCGTTTAGCCTCCACTACATCCCTGGTCATGCAACACGGAAGAAGCCTAAACAAAACAATTATATTGTAAAAAAATAATAATAATAAACTAAAAGTTATTTAACATAAAGCAAACAGTGAAAGTTGATTGATTAACTTTCCACTTGTTTTCTATTGGCTGTTCTGTGATGCAGATCCAAAGAAGACTGTGATTTATTCAAAAATCAGAGTTTATACCCTGCTTTAGTGACAAATGTAGTACAGATAAGTTTTGTCTGTTTTGAAAAATAGTGGTTTAACTAATGCTACAAATATCCTACTATATACAAGAGCCAGATCACACCAGCTGATGCTAAGCATCATTTTTATAATGTTATTATTAATGAGCCAACATTACAACTAATTCTGCATCATTCGTAGAGACGTTTTGTGAGCTATAAAAGCTGTGGGACACCTGCCTTTTTCAAGAGCCAGAAATAACATTTCCATGGTCATTAAATGACAGATGATATTACTTTCCTTAATGTCATATCTTCCTCCACATTCAATGGTAACGGTAATTTCTAATAAGGGCCGTTATTTAAGGGGGTAATTTCTAAGGGGGTAATATTAGGGGTAATTTCTAATAAGGGCTGTAGAATGTTAAATTATAATAATGCCGGTTGTTACATCAAATGTTCTACTCTTAACAGACCTAAACATAAGTGATGAAGCATCACAGGGATGAAATCGTCACAGATTTGATGGTTGTGCAATAATTAAGTAACAAAAAAAAGACATTTAGACCTGTATGTGCCTAATGACACTATAGACATTTGCTGGACTTAATATGGCCATCATGAATGATTGATTTCTGACATCATTTTATTTTGGCTCTGAATATCTTGCACATTTAAAATGTTATTAAAGGGATACTCCACTTTTTTCGGAAATAAGCTCATTTTACAACTCCCCCAGAGTTAAACAGTTGAGTTTTCCCGTTTTAGAATCCATTCAGCCGAACTCCGGGTCTGACGGTACCACTTTTAGCATAGCTTAGCACAGATCATTGATTCTGATGAGTCCAGTAGCATTTCTTTCAAAATGACCAAAGAGTTTCAATATTTTGCCTATTTAAAACTTGACTCTTCTGTAGTTAAACCGTGTACTAAGATCGACGGAAAATGAAAAGTTGCGATTTTCTAAGCCTATATGGCTAGGAACTACTCTCATTCCAGCGTAATAATCAAGGAACTATGTGGCTGTACCATGAGTGCAGCAGGCGTAATGATATGACGCAGCGCCTGAAAATAGTCCCCAGCTCGGTAACTTCTTCCAACGTGACCGGGACTAAGTTTGTCTAACCTATTAGACCTATTTTCAGGCGCTGCGTCATATCATTACGCCTGCTGCACTCATGGTACAGCCGCACAGTTCCTTGATTATTACGCCAGAATGAGAGTAGTTCCTAGTCATATAGGCTTAGAAAATCGCAACTTTTCATTTTCCGTCGATCTTAGTACACGGTTTAACTACAGAAGAGTCAAGTTTTAAATAGGAAAAATATTGAAACTCTTTGGTCATTTTGAAAGAAATGCTACTGGACTCATCAGAATCAATGATCTGTGCTAAGCTATGCTAAAAGTGGTACCGTCAGACCCGGAGTTCGGCTGAATGGATTCTAAAACGGTAAAACTCAACTGTTTAACTCTGGGGGAGATGTAAAATGAGCATATTTCCGAAAAAAGTGGAGTATCCCTTTAACAGTGACCATTCTTCTGGGTTTTCAAGTTAATATCTGTGAGACCATGTGGATCACTATCAAGATGTTAACATTTGAAGCTGGCATTAGGAATGCAGCCAATAGCCAGTTGCATTTCACCAACAAAGGTCAAACTAGTCACTATATTGCTGCTACATGCATGCAGATATTTATTTTGCTACATGAACACAGAACAATAGTGATTATAACTGGATTTTGAAACATCAATCATGTTCCTAGAGATCTACCTATCTTCAGAGTTCATATCCGACCCTGATCCAAAAACGTACTTAGAACATATTTTTGTCAGCTGGGTATCTACCAATCAATTAATCAATCAAATGTCAATTCAATTAAAAAATAGTCCAACTTTTGCCATCCCTGTATTGTTTCATTTCACTGCAGTCTGTCTAGCTGATTTTCCAAGAAAAATGTCTAAAGCCCTATTCAGATGGGATTGGTTTTTAAGCATAGATGGAATAATGTAATTTTACCACAGGATGTCTGTAATTCACATGGGTAGGGGTAACTCGATTTATGCACCACCGTTTATTAACAGTTTATTAATTAAATGATTAAATTAAACAATTATTAATTAAATTCTGATTGGATTCTGTTGGTAATAGGCACTTCCCTAAAGCTAAAAGGTTTCCTGCCTCTAACAAGTCCTTTCCACCTTCTTTTTAATCTGATTAGTATGTGGAAAACACTTGAGGTTTTCCACAGACTTGTCCCACCACCTAGAACGCAAATGAATGCTTCTTCAAGCACCTCTATACTTGAAAAACCACAGAAAACTACTTTTAAACAGGAAATGATAGAATAATAAGTACATATTTACAGCTGGTCCTGGTCAAGACGTTAAACTGACCCGATAGGGACTAGATGGATAGCCTACCAGAAGATCTTAAATCAATATGGTTATGGGGACCGAACTAGTGTAACTATCGAAGTGTTATTGGGACGCAGCAATAACACTTTGACCTCAAAAGGCAAGTAAGGGGTTTAACCGCAGAAAGGCTTTTGAGGAAAGGGTAAGGCAATTACAAGGAGACCTTGGAAAGGCGAACCCACTGCTTTTCTGCGCATGAGGTGTCGTGTCCCTACGCAGTCATACCTGGAAAAAGGAAAACTCACGTAGTAAATGATATGAATCCACAACCAAATCAAAACTATACTGGCTCGGCCGTCGCCCAGGTAATCAAGGACCGCGATGGTTGGTTAACCAATCTGCCAGCCACTGACAAGTATGCTAAGACTGGAAAATCCAAGAAGAACAAATATTTCTCCGTAGCCACCCACAACGTGAGAACGCTGAACGACACCTACAACAAAGAAACCGACGTATGGATTACGCATAAAGTAGAAAGAATGATAGCACACTGCGAGAGGCGAAACATCGTTATTGTTGCCATCCAAGAGCACCGTCTCAAAACATCTGACACGGTGGGCTACATTCACTACAAGCAAAATCATAGCTGGACCCTGGTACATTCGAATTCATCTGATAAATGTCATGGAGTCGCGATTTTGTACAACAACTCGATAGCTCAACTAATTGGTTCAATTACAGTTAAATCAGAACGTTTGTTAGCGATACATCTTAAAGGGAACCCAAAGGCATGCTTAATCTCAGTATACGCCCCAACAGACGATGCCAACGACGACGGGAAAGATGTATTTTACAACGATCTCACTGAACTCATCGAGACTATTCCCCCACACACCATAACCGTCCTTGCAGGAGACTTTAATGCAAGAATCGGGAGAGACAGTCATATCTCAAATCCAAGAGTTGTCGGTAACCACTGCTATCATTCAGAATCAAATGACAATGGATTGAGGATGATTAGCATGTGTGAAATGGCGAGTCTACGCCCCGCCAACTCATGGTTTCCAAACAGACCGACCAGACTACGTACTTACAAAAGTCCAAAAAGCGAATTTTACCAGCTAGACCACATTTTATTCAGCACAAAGTGGTGGACTTCTGTCAAAAACTGTCGTGCATACAATACCTGCAACGTCGGTTCTGACCATAAAATTGTGTGCGCCAAGTTCAAGCTCTCCTTACGAAAATCGAAAATTAAACCGGACAAGAGATGTGCTTTCAATGTTGAAAAACTGAAAGACCCAGAATTGAAAAACGCATTCAATGTGGAGGTTCGGAATCGATTTGAAGTACTCTTTGATGAAATAGCATGCTTAGACCCATCGGAATCCATAAAACAGCGAACCAACGCATTAGACTCTGCTCTTATCGGAGCCTGTGAGAAAATTCTGGAGAAAAGGACGAAATCCAAACAACCAAGCTGGATTAGCCCCAACACCATCAAGCTAATCAACGAAGAAGGAGATCTCAAGGCAAGATACAAGCGCACACAAAATTTAAAAGACAAAGAAGAATGGCGTGAAAAGCAAAAAAAGGTTTCGAAAGCATTCGATATGGACAATGAGGCACATATCAACGCTAAACTCGATGCCCTAGAGCAGGGGTGGGCAACTTCGGTCCTGGAGGGCCACTGTCCTACAGAGTTTAGCTCCAACCCTGAAAAAAATCACCTGCCTGTAATTTTCTAGTAATCCTGAGGACCTTGATTAGCTTGTTCAGGTGTGTTTGATTAGGGTTGAAGCTAAACTCTGTAGGACAGTGGCCCTCCAGGACCGAAGTTGCCCACCCCTGCCCTAGAGCGAGCAGTCAACAAACACGAACATCACAAAGTTTGGAAATTTATCCATGACATTAGTGAAAAGTCCAAAGATGCCTCCTCTAGCAAAATCAGAATGCTCAATGGTGACATCCCAAGTTCAAGCGAAGATCTTTTAAAAGAATGGGCCAACTACTTCTCAACACTCCTGAACAACAAGAGTTCCAAAATCAATCCGAATAACCGCCCACTTCCAACACCGGACATCCCATGTATAAAATTGGGTAAAATAACAAGAGCAGAAATTGACGACGCCATCACTACACTCAACCGTAACAAAGCACCCGGTCCAGATTATGCCATGACAGCTGAAGTATTGAAAGACGGAGGTGAATTCGTGGTAAATCAACTTCACAACATCTGTCAGTTGGTCTACGAACATCTCACAGCACCAACACAATGGACATCAAGCTTGATAAAGCCAATACCGAAGAAAGGTAACCCACAGCTCATGACCAACTATCGAGGAATCAGCCTAATGTCCATAGCAGCCAAAGTCTACAACAGAGTAATTCTCAATCGCATAAGAGGCCCGGTCGACAAACTGCTCAGAAGCAACCAAGCAGGTTTCAGAACAGGCCGGGGATGTGCTCAACAGATTCACATCCTCCGTAGGATCATGGATGGAGCACGCGCACAAGACATCCCAATGTATACTACCTTTATCGACTTCAAGAAAGCGTTTGACTCAATTGACCGAGAGATGATGTTTGCCATCCTACGTCATTACGGAATTCCATCGGAAATTGTAAACGCAATCAGAATTATGTATGACAAGTCGACAAGCCAAGTATACGTTGGAGGAGAGCTTTCGAAGTCCTTTGCAATCACAACTGGAGTTCTACAGGGAGACGTCCTCGCACCGTACCTATTCATAATTGTCATTGACTATGTTTCAAAGCAATCAGTAGGCGATTTCGGCTACCTAACACACAAGGGTACCCCAGCACGATCGGAAAACGCACGGCCACAACGATCTTGTGCCAAAAAGAGAAAAGAGATAACAACCGAACAAAAACTCAACGACCTCGCATTTGCAGACGACATAGCGCTTCTCGAGAACGATCCAACACGAGCACAACAGCAGCTAACAGTAATGCAGTAATGCAGTAAGTCCAATTAAATGATAAATCCCAAATAAAGACCAATCTGTCAATTGATGGAAAGCCGATTGCAATCGCGGACGAGTTTAAGTACTTGGGATCATACATAGTGTCGACAAAAAAAGATGTCAACAACCGTATAGCTTTAGCTTGGGTCGCATTTACGAAACTCAAGACCATCTTGAGATCACCCAAGCCGCATGGAATGTTCAAGATGCGCCTATTCAATGCATCGTGCATATCAGTGCTTCTTTACGGATGCGAATCATGGGCGCTCACTCAATCCCTTGAAGAAAAGCTAAACATCTTTGCTAGAAAGTGCTACTGAATCATGTTGGGAATCAACCAAGCAGAATCTCACATGACAAATGAACAACTATACAGTACAACAGGTCAACAGCCAATTAGTGATACCATCAGGAGAAGGCAGCACCAGTTCATCGGACACTGCCTTCGCATGGGAAACAATGAACCAGCGCAGATATAGGTTCTTTACAAGTCAGAAGTCGCATCGAACCGGCGGGGTAGACCAAGAATATCATACAGGGACTACGTTTATCGGTACTACGAACATCTAGACCTAAATAAGGAACGACTGCACGAAGAGCTGACCAGCATGTCAAAAGAAAGAGGACTGTGGAGAAATATCGTCGTGCCTAAAAAGCCCGCCCGATGATGATGATGATGATGATGATGATTTACAGCTGGGATTATCATTACCTGAGGTAATTTTTTTCAGAACTTTTTACAGAAGGTATGTCATCGTAATCTTTACTGACATCGTCCGTAATGAGTAATGAGATGGCACATTCGGACAGGACTAAAATCACTGAGAAGCTCTGGTAATAATTACTTTACCCCATCTCTCCATGTAAAACTAATCCCGTCCATATAGGACTAAATTAATTAATCAGACAATACGTTTGATCTGGAACAGGTAAACCCAAAACCATCCTCAATTTGTTGTGTGGGCAACCCTGTAATTTTTGGACATCCCTAGTCAGCAAAAACACCTGCTACTGTAACTCAAGCTGGCATCAGTGCCAAGTCACCATTTTGGCACAGCCAACACCTCTGTCAGAGTAGTGTCCTTTCCAATGGTGTCTGCTCCTATTCACACCGACAGGTCCCGGGATCAGGCAGCACACACAGTACTGTCATCACTGGCATTTTAAATAAAGGAAAAAAAACAACTGATAACCAGATAACAATGAGGCAGGAGCCACACACACACACACATACACACACTCCGGCCAAACAGGTGCAGGCAGCTGACAACAAATAATGAGCCTGTAGGCGACCTTGGTACCCTTAAGAACTGATATGTTCTTGAGGTAATACAAAGCACTTTAAAGCAGTACCTGCCCTTCCTCTGGCAAAAGCACATCAACAGCCAGAAGTAGTGTGGAGGGTGGAGAATGTGGAGTCATACCAATGACATGTTTTTTTGGCATACTGAATGGTAAATAGACATTATCCACCATTGCTGCAGCCCATTAATCATTTGGAGTATGTCAGACATATGCCAGAGGTGTAATAAGAGGAGCTATAAGAAAGGCAGGATTATGATCTAAAAAGGCAGGATTATATGATTGTGAAAATGTTTTTTCTCCAGCATCTTTTTCTTCATAATTTGTTCTTTTCCAAGAATGGAAAAAAAAAATCAGTACAGTAAACAATCTGCATTATAGGCTATTTTTCCATTACACTGAAATATGGGATCCATTAATCATTTCTTCTGGAAAGCCTAACACAAACAGAAACAGCTCTATAGATAATATTCAGTGTTGAAAATGTAAAGTTTGAAAACAGTCTAGATATTGTCAAGATATTGAATCCTTTCATTTCCTGAACCCAAGGCAGTGGTTCAGAGAGAAAGATAACAATGTGTGCATTATTTATCCAAATTTTCATTAAACTAGTGTTGCACGGTGTACCGATACTTCAAAAGTATCGCGATACTCGGAAATTAAAAACATCACGATACCTAAATTTATCAGTATCGATAAAAAAAAAAAAAAAAAAAAAAAATACGCCTCCCTATAGACGTCTGTGTTTTTTTCCTGACGCACGCAGCAAAGAACCTGCCCCTGTCAGTGTCATGTGACAAAACACTACAGCGAGATGGCTGCATGTGCGAGCACAAGTGGTCCACGACTCGTAGAAAAAGATGATGCGAGGAGTGACATATGGATCGAAGTACGTTGCCTACCTTGCTCTGTTGCACGGTGCACCGATACTTCAAAAGTAAATCGGATATTAAAAACGCCGATACTTCTAAGAATGACTGCGTTCCAGATTTGTAAGGCCGGCGACACACTGGCTGCGTGTCATGTCCGTTTTTATTTCGGCTCCCATGTTAACTGCCTGCGTGACACACACGTCTGGGCGCAGCTAGGCGCACGCGGAAAACGCGTGCATGCTAGAAATAGAACCGACGCCTATTTTTCACGCTTCACGCAAGCGTGTTGGAAGCGTTCCCAGGCAAGATAGAATAGGAAAAGATGTTTCTGTCATTTTGACACGAATACATATTAATAAATGACATTTTGATGTTTGAAAGTTTTGACATAAATACAATATAAATGTAATTTAAAAAAATATTACCGATTTTCAAATATTGCACCTCTCAATACAGAACAAATTATTCTGTAGCCTATTTTGCCGTCAACACTGCCGATGTCTTTGCTGCTATATATTTATGTTTAACATGAAGTATAGGCCTTCCACAACTCTCTCCCCACATGTCAAATATATCACCAATGAGGCTTATCATATGTTACCAATATTAATATATCTGCTGTTCATATGTTCATTTATTAGTGTGTTATATGATTAGAATGTTGTCCCGGTTTTAAAATAAAGCACAGCAATGATATTTGAGAGTGTTTCTCCCTTTTCAGGAAAAGTATCGAAAAAGTATCGAAATCGCAATACTTGACTTGGTATCGGTATCGAAACAATAATTTTGGTATCGTGACAACACTACATTATACTATAACTAAGTTTTAAACAACTGCATGTATTTTTCTGTGTAGATGTACCAGGAACTTATCTATGGTTAAACAACAAAAGTCTCACCGTATAGAGAACAGCCAGAAATGTGCATTAGTAAATTTGCATCTAGATACTTGTCTATACAGAAGGATCAAAACTCGCTGCCATAATGCATGATGGGTGGTTATCAGGGTATTGTTAAGGTGTTATGAGAGGTTTTTAGCTTGTTGCTATGCATATGTTAGGGTGTTCTGGGTGGTTGCTTACCGGCCCAAGTCAAAAGACCCCATCTCCAAGTCTTCATGATATTCTGGTCCCTAGATATGTTTCAGTTCCACCATTAACATATATATATATATATTTTTTTTTATATATATATATATATATATATTTTTTTTTTATATATATATTTTTTAAAGTGATAGCACTACTCTGTGCTTTGCTGTATTGTTTTATTTGATTATATTACAATTACAGAGAAGATGGTGGTCTATCAGAGACGAAAGAAAACATCATTCTTATGTTATTGTTTACCTCTGAGCGGTAATTCACCGAGATATGCTGAGATTATCTTTCATTCTTTCTTCCAGTGTTTATGTGGTTCAGTCTCAGCGGTTAGTGAAAATCCACAGGGATCTCTTCATTCATACAAAACACTCAAGTGTGTAATATACACGTCCTGATTTTATTGGAGATACATTGTAGCCTGTCTCACAGGGCAAACGTGTGGAATGTTTACGGGATGTTTTATGCAAACAACTCTCTAATCATGGTTATTCCTGTAGTTGCAAGCTTTCATCTGAGTTCTCAGGGAAGCACAAAAACATATTTTTCTGATCCAGGTAGGCTACCAAGTTCCAGTGTATATGTATAATCATTTAAAGATATTTCATGTGTAATACAAATATTTTAGATAGGTGTGGATGCGTAGCTAACTGATGGATCTGTATAATGTATCTCCTTGTTTTTGCACAAATTGTTTGCTATATTTTATTTTTTAATTAATTTACATTTACATATTTTTATATTTACAGTAGGCATAATTGGTCAGGGAATAAGACATTGTGTATGTGTACATGCGTCCGTTTCAAATGCGATTGGCTCATGTAATAGGAATATAGATCTATAATAGTAATAAAGATTTATAGAACTCTAAAAGATAATTTTTGGCTTTCACAGGCTCTCTGCACGGTCCGGTTGCAGTGTCAGGCGCAACCGGAAGTGTCCATGAACACACTCGCTAGATCGGAAATCCAACATTGTGGCCATATGTAACTATAGCCCATTTTCCTATTAGTATGATCAATATTACCAGTGATGCCTGCCTCAGCAAGCACCACCGATTATGCAAAAGTATTTGGCAATTAGGATCACTAGAGACCTGTAACATGCTGCTGTGACTGGTCACACATAGATGATAATGATGATAACATTCATTATTACAACTGGGACCAGCTGCAAGTGCAATGTCAGCGTGCCTAGTGGGTGAAACCTGTCCTAATGCATTACAGCTCCGTTCTGAAGATAAAATGCTACTCTACACCACTGCCACCTGTACTTGTCACTAAGCACTCTTTTCTGGTTATATGCTCTGTTGCCACACATTTGTGACCCCACACACACAACACACACCAGTGATGTTTTTTTGTATAGGCTGTGTTCCACTGAAAGCATACAGCTAATGAGATTTATCAATAGGCCGTCATGGGTGCCTGCATATCTAGTAGTGGTTGTCTAGGTAGCAAATCCACACTGGGAGAGAAGTGATTACTTTCTGTCAATAAAGGATGCTGGGCTGAATGAAGATAACTGGATATAGACCACCAATTATGGCAGACCCAACAGAAAAAGTAAAGGTTCTCCCAAAAATGCACATTTTGTTATTTACTCTCTCTAATGGAATTTCAAATGAATTATATGGATTTATATATATGGGATATATATCTGCAAAAGAAGCTCTAGTAAAAGTGAATGGCCATTAATACTGTCAAGTTTCAAAAATGACTACATAATACCATAAAAGCAACATAAAAAGACAATTCATACAATTTGTGTGCTGTATTGCTATAGATAATTATTAAATCTGTCTATAGCGTTGTCTCTAAAATATGAAAGCGGTTTGATAGGTTTATGAGGAACAAACCAAATTATGCATGAAATGTAGCACACAGGGCACCATCCACTTTAGCTGTGCTTAAAGGTGTTACTTAGACATTTTGTGGTTATACAGATTTTCATCATGGTGACTAAATTACAAAACATTTTTTTTTATAAAAGGGCACCTCCAGAACATATTTCTCAAGAGTGAGTTTTTTCCTCAAGGGGGTTTTATTTATTTTATTTTCCATAGTGAAGATAATGTTTGATATATAGTATTATATTAAGAATATCCTTAGATTAGAGAAAAGCAACACAAAACAAACAAACTATGACCTGGCCACCAACACACCTAAAATTCACTTTGCCATTTTCTGTTCTTTGAAGAAAACAACACTCAACACATTATTATGTTTTGTTTTTAGTCCCCAGACTGAAAAACATAAGAAGTGCCTACTGGAGCTGAACAGAAACACAGCATTTTGACTTATCGCTACAGACAAGAAGAGGAGGGAAGGAATCTCATTATAAATTGTGTTTTCTGTGTGTTAGTTCAGAATGGTTCACACTTCAATACTCCTTCTCTATACATGAGCACAACTACCGGCTGATACTAATGCTGTTTACTCTGAGCACACTCTTTATCTGAGTAACAGGGAATAACACTGGGAAATCCAGACCTTGTTGTGTGCATTTCGCTAATGTTTAGGAATAAATCATTCTAAAAGTCTATTCATGCAAGTCTGAAACAACATGAAAAGCTAAGTTCCTTGTAGAATGTTTGTCTATACTCATTTTACACGCAACAGATTATATAGCCAAATTGTTATTGTGTTTTTATAGATCTCTTATTGGAAACAAGAGAACACTCATGCAGTCTTTCCATCTTTATGTGAAATATAAACAATGAAAGCTGGGATAGGCTCAGACATTAAGAACACCTCAAAAGTTAATAAAAATCTTTGTATCATACATCATGTTGAGGTTTTGAGAAATGCTTCCTGATAGCATGGAACGCTCTGGCAAGGAGCTATTAAGTAGGACAAGAAAGTTTACATGCACATTAGCTCATTAAAACTGATTAATTATGGAACACCATTAAGGTATTGCAGAATCTAAAATGATCAGGGGTAACTGATTATTCCCAACTCTGATGTGACTTTAAATGTCTTTAGTTTATGTAACTTACAAAACACTTCAAGAGATGGTTAATGGCACACAAATATACTGGCTGGGATGACACACGAGAATATATATGTAATAAATATTATCAGGTAATTGTTTAACTAAATCAGATACCAGTGGTCAAGCTTTTAATTACTTTTTCATGGCCAGAAAATTACACTGTATTTGAGCAAATTCTCCTAAATCATGACACTATGCTAGTATGCTGCAACAGTACACAATTCTGTACTGTAACATCAAGTATGTCACCACTTTGCTTGCAGTTTTTACGACTGAACAGTTTCAGTTGACATACTGTCAAAATCCTTCGTTCTTACTAACCCATTCACACATGCACTGACACATACGCAATTCTTCTTCTAGGGTACAAAGACAGTCTAATAAATGGAGATGGCAAAAAGGGCAAAAGCAATTCCATTATAAAAAGGAAAGAACAGCATTGCCAAAGTTCTCCAGAGGGCAGCGCTTTCATTTTTGAAACAAACCCAAACTTGTACAGTGTCAAGATGCATTTACACTCGCCTGAACATGCCTGCATGAAATGACCTATCGACCCTGCCACATCAGCACTGCTTCATGTGAGTCACATGCGAGGGTTGACAGGCGGACGGATTGAGGGCGAATGGGGTTTTATGGCTTTGCGCCTCAAATGTCAAAAAGCACATTTATGATACACTCGCTCCAGTAAAGCTCTTTCCAAGGAACACCGGGGAGCGATATCAGTGCTCCTGCAAGGCCCATGGACCTCAAAATAGTCCTTCCATCCATGTGACAGCTGTGAATGAAGTGAAGGCTTGAGGGTACCGCTAATTAAACATCTAGGTAGGTAATGAGGTAAGTAAGAGACCTTGGTTCTCCACAGAACTGGAAGTGGAACCTAAATGAAGATGTACTAATGTGTGGTGGAGACATCATAAACCATGTTCAATATCTCAGACAAAAACAAGGGTTATTTTTAGAGACAAATACATTTTATTTGTGAATCATAAAATTACTATTGTTCTGCATTGTTTTGTTATTAAGTGTAATTACTAATATTACTAGTGATGGTGATACCGGGCCTCTGATGTTCTGACGCAGTTTTCAAAGCCCTATTGTATCACACACTGTACCGATGCTTGTATCAAATGACAATACCATGTGATTGATGACGCTTGAAGCTTCAAACGTCATGCAGTATCAGAAGGTTGGGACAGCTGGTTTGAAAAAATTGGCTATTTGCGACCACACCTGATGCATAAAAGGGAAATGTCCTCCTGTCACTTCGAGGGCTGTCAGTAGGAGATGAAGACACGCAAACGACTGTATTGTGTGTGTGTGTGTGTGTGTACACTTATTTGGGATTCAGTAGAATGGTTTTGAGTTAACTGAAACCTCAACACCAAACAAAAATTGAATGCACCTCTATTGCATTTAATCATGTTTTATATGAGGAGGAAGGGGGTTTAGGAGGAGGGCGAGGAGAAGCTGGAGATGGACAGGAGGAGACGGCAGAGAGGAACACCACGGCGGAACTGGCGGAGGGAGGAACCAAGACGGAGTCCTAAATGTCCTACTGGGCAGAGCCTGGTTATCAACCGACGGCGGTGGAGCGGAACGAGGTAGAGACCCTAGCAAAGGGATCAGCGGGGGACCACGGGGAATTAGTGATGAGAGCGGAGTCGAGGAGCTATGAGACACTAGTGGGTCAGATAAGTCCAGAGAATATGATTGAATCAGGGGTGGGCAGGATATTGGGTGGGATTGCACCATCCATGATAGAGAGTGTAGTTGGCTGGAGAGGAACGAGCTCAGTGGTGAAACTGATGAACTGAGAGAGAACTCATCTGAGAACTGTCTCACAGGACCTGACTTCTCACTGGATCTGGCGATCAGCTCCAGCTTGCTCCTTGCTCTAACTCCGGGCATGGAGAGGGCTCCAGCTTGTGGTCAGCGTAGGCGTAGTCGATGAACTTGATGAAAGGACTGTGATCCTCCGCCAAAAGCCACATCTGGTCAAGTATATCGTCCATCCTGCTCCAGAAATGCTGTTTCAGAGTTTCATAGTCCCAGCGTGCCTCATGATAGAGTTCCAGGTAATCCTCCACATAATCCTCCATCGACCGGCCGTTTTGTGAAACAGTCCTCATAATCCATTTTGTGAGTTGGTTCTTCGTCCGTTACATAAACTACTCCGACAAAAGAACCGACATTGAACTGAATGAGACAGAGTATAAATACACAGGAAAATTTTATGACAAGCAGCAGAACGTAATCAGTAACCGAGGAGACTATCTAGGAGTTAATTAAGACTAAACTGAACTGAAGCACATGAAACAATCACACAGGAATGAAATTAACACAAAACACAACACAATCCTGACAATTACATGTTTGTTTATTGGAAATGTAACAGTGAAGCACTGAGCTTGAATTGATATGCAGATAAAATGAACTTTTATTAACAACAGTAATGTGCAAAAACCTCATTTTTATAGGGAATTGTTTTATATTCTACTATTAATAAATGTACCATTGTTCTTGTATAGTATCATACTGAACTGACCGACAGCCTCAGTGATTATAAAAGGAGCACTCTATAGCCTACTTGCTTTCTGTGTAATTCAGTCACAATTTGAAGAAAAGGTTGTTGTTGTTTTTTAATGAGACTTTGTGCCTTTTGTGATGGCTAATAAGTCAAGTAAGTACTCCTCTGCCGCCAACTACTGGTTATAGTGGTAATTCCATGTTTTTTTTTTTGTTTTTTTTTAAATAACAGTTCTTGTCTGCCACTGTGTTACTTTTCCTATACCTTTAAACTTTAGTTTTACAAATCACCACATTAAAAATAAATAACATCAAAATTGGATAATATTTTGAGATTTGAGGTGCTGGAAAAAGTATAAAGCACTTGAAAGCCCTTAAAAAGAGCTTGAATTTCACTCTCAAAAGGTTGTACTAAGTACTAACCCCGGATTTCTACCAACTGCGGAACGGCTGCGGATCGGCTCTGTGCTCCGGCGTCCTTCAATACCCACCAGGTCCGGATTTGTTGCGGAACAGCTGCGGCCATGACTGACAGCTGAAGTCACGAGGACCCACGATTCACATATGATCGCGCGATATAAGTGCTGAATTGCTGCGGAGCTCTCCGGCATCCGGCAAAAATTATTTGAGCCTCATCAATCAGGATTTCGAAAATTACACAGTACTGAGACTGCGTTGGTGAAAATCGCTAATTACTTACTAATTGCCTCCGACTCCGGCTCCACGTCCATTCTCATTCTCTTGGATCTCAGTTCAGCCTTCGACACTTTTGACCATGCCCTACTACTCAATCGCCTCGAACATGTATTTGGCTTGTCAGAGACTGTTCTTGACTGGTTCAAATCCTATTTCACTGACCGCAGTCAATTTGTTTTTATGGGTGGTTATAGGTCCAAAGTTGGTTCTGTTCATACGGGTGTTCCACAAGGGTCAGTCTTGGGTCCCCTACTCTTTAGTATGTACATCTATCCACTTGGTCAATTACTACAATCTCTCAACCTTAACTATCACTTATATGCTGATGATACACAGATTTATATACATACTAGACCGGGTCAGCAAGTGAACGTTGGGCATCTTTCTAACTGTATTGCTGAGATAAAGATTTGGATGTCCAATAATTTTCTGTCTCTAAACGGCTCAAAAACAGAAGTTATGCTCCTTGGATCTCCACATCAACTGCGAAAGGTTGGGTCTCCTACTCTGTCTGTTGATGGCGTTGCACTGGAGTTTAAGACCAAATAAAAAAATCTGGGTGTCATATTTGACGCCACACTGTCATTTGAGCCTTTTGTCAAGAATACAGTTAAGACATAATTTTATCACCTCAGAAATATAGCCCGGCTTCGTCCTATGTTGTCCTTTTCGGTAGCTGAGAAGTTGATAAACTCTTTTGTCTTTTCGCGCATTGACTACTGCAATGGTCGTCTAGCTGGGGTATCTAAATCATCATTGGATAAATTGCAATATCTTCAAAATTCAGCTGCTAGAGTACTGTCTGGGGTCAGGGCCAGGGACCATATAACCCCGGTCCTGGAGTCCCTGCACTGGCTACCTGTTAGGTACCGCATTGATTTTAAAATCCTTATGCTGGCCTATAAATCTCTGCACAATCTGGCACCTCAGTATTTGACTGACTTATTAATCCCTTACACACCACGTCGCAATCTGCGCTCCTCTCAGAGTGGTCTTTTGGTTGTTCCGAAGACACGGCTTCATACGTGGGGTGACCGAGCATTTTCTGTCTATGCTCCTAAGCTCTGGAATTCTCTCCCGGCCGACATCAGGGAAGCAAATACATTAGTGACTTTTAAATCTCTTATTAAAACATTTTATTTTAGGATTGCTTTTACATGATCTTAATTTTATGTGTTTATTTTTTTTTTTTTACATTGTGTTATTCTTTTGCTGTTATGCTTGTCTGTAAAGCGCTTTGAGAAAGCTACTTTTAAAGGTGCTATACAAAATAAATATATTATTATATCTGCTCCAGAGGGCTGCGGATCGCCGGAGCTGGGACAGAGTCGGAACGCAGCCGTTCCGCAGTCAGTGAAAATACACACATTGACATTAATGGAAACCTATTGACTCGGAAACCGCAGCCGTTCCGCAGTTGGTGGAAATACGGGGTAAGTCTAAGATGAATAATGTAAAAAAAAAAACCCACACATTCAACTATTTCTGCCACAATACCATGTGATGTTACTACATTAAATCCATGGTAATGTTGGTGATTTGTGGACTGAAACCACTTGACTTTGTTCATGACACGTTTCTTCTGGTATCCACATCTGCGCTGTTTGATCTGATATCTGTGCCTGTGGTTTATAACAGAGAATTCTGCACCGAATGCTTCCCACTAGATCTTGCAGTAGCAGTGTTTATTAATTCTGCAGCGAATTCAAACAGTCTCTAACTGGGTCTCCCAGTACTGTGTAGTAACAATGTCATGTGATCAAGATAGGCCCATGTATGAGCTCACGCTGCATTGTCTATTATTGCTCTGAGCTAATAAATGTTCCGCGCAACGCAGCTAAAACGAGTAGCGCGGTTCTGTTCCGCTTTCTTTTTCAGTTTGATGTTTCTCATATGTAACAGAAATGGCAGCTCTTATCCGTTGGGCAACGTGGTGATTGCACCAGTACAACCTCTAACAAAATGTAGTTGCACCGGCAGAAAAAAATTCCGCAAAATGCAACCATTTGGTCGCAGTCTGGAGCCCTGTGTAGAGCCTCTAAATAGGGTAAATATACTCATTCACTCCAGTCCTGAGGATTCTAGTAAATGTTTCAGTCACACCTGCATATCTCAACTTATTTATAGATGCATGGCACACTGCCAAAGAACGGCTCTGTCAAACAATGATCAGATGTGATAGCAGCAGTGCATTATTTTTTTATGCTTTTAATTAATCAAAATACTCCTAGTGAAATGCATGCTTGATGATCCATGTTTGGAGATAGGTTGTCCACACATGGTTCATACAATTTAGTTTAGTGAAAATCTATATTTCTTTTTGCAATATTGCTTTATTGCTTTAAAGCAGCAGTGCTTTAAAGAGGATGCATTTTAGAGGTGCAATTTCTTGAATAGGGCTTTAGCTGTGCGCGAGAGTCCTACATGTCTCTATTCTGTTGTGTTCCATCTAGCTGTTGAACACAATCCTAAACCAGCCTAATTATACAGGTTTTCTTCAAGGGCGACTAGTTTTCAGACAGCCCACCAATCCTCTGGGTCAAATGCAGATACGTCACAAGGTTATCAGTGGTCCACCACCACAATCTGGATTTTTGAGAATTATAATTAAGCTTCTTTGTATGCATAGCAATTGAGCATATAATCATGCATTTAATGAATACCATTATAATAAAAGAAAAATCTACACTGCAGGCTTGTCGATTATAATGCAGTATGAGGAGCTATTCGTACAGGACACATTTTTGCATTCCTTTGGCTCCATTTTTTTTTAATTGTTGGCCTATAAACACATGCACTAGATGGGTGTTTAACCCTCTGAGGTCGGCAAACGCCCCGGCGCGTTTGCTGGATTTTCTTCAAATTGTAGCACTATAAACTTAAATTACTCCGTCATTTATGGTCATACAGAAAAAAGAAATATAAAAAAAGAATCTGTGATATTTCTACTTTTGTATGTGTCCACTTACAATCAAATCAAAACATTGTGCTTTTGTAAAATAAAGAAAATAAACAGGGTGTGCGTTCTGCCTCTCCGTCGCGGTGAACTTTTTTTTCTTGAGCACGTCTATAAACTGAAACAAAACTCAGCGAATACTTGTCACACATTTATGAGCCATATATCTTTATAAACATTTAAGTGTGTACTTTTAAATGATTGGATTCAAACTGAAAACAAATATTCTCTGTTTAAGTAATTTGTATAAAACCAACAAGATGTCCAGCTTCTCAAATGCTTGGTCATTATTTTTAATTTGACCACGCCCACACGCGCAAAAGAGATTGACATGCAAATCGTCCACGCCTCACACGAACGCGCTCGTTACCTCAAAAACAAAGCACCAAACTTCACCAAAGTCTCTGCTTTTCGTCGAGTTCGGAAGACACGCCGTGAGCTTACATTGAATTTACCTCAGAAGAAGAAGAATGTGATTTGAAGACAAGAAAGATGTAAGGTAAGAAATTCTTAATTATTAGTTTATGTAGGGCTGCAACTAACGATTATTTTGATAATCGATTAATCGGACGATTATTTTTTCGATTAATCGATTAATCGGATAGGTGTTTTTTTTTTATTCAATTTGATTTGTTTATAACTAAATAAAACCCTAAATCAGGGTATTTATGTGTAAAAGTGTACTTTAAAAAGTGCAAAAGCCACACATTGAGTTTTACTAATATAATCTTAAATTTTTACATTTTAAACCCCAAACACAAAAGTTTGTCCAGTTTTTAAACAGTAAAACTTCTTTAAATATCCAAAATATAAATAAACAAAACAAAATATTGAGTTGCGCTGCTCATATAAACTTCACATTATGAAATTAGGACACAAACATGTTTGTAATAAGATATTAAGCAGCATATTTTGAATTCCAATGTAGAATGCGATCTGTTATTTCTTGATAACAGACCGCTGCGAAGTACAACACACCAGAAAAACAGAGCGTTGCTATGGACACAGGATTCTAACCGTAGAGACGGAACGGACTATTTTCTTTAGCGGAAGCAATACAATCATTTTTAAATCAAGAAACTCCTTTTTAAATCAATATTTTGTGTAAAATTATTGATTTATTTGGTGGGTAGCCATGTAATAAGCGGGATTATCCCTTACATAGTAGACAAATGCTATAAAAAGAGAGCGGAATGGAGGTACGCAGCTGACAACAGGCTTGATTAAAAGTACAGAAAAAATTATGTATTACTGCACAAGCATTCGCTGAAAACCACTGACTACAGTGACTAAAAAACAATATTTTACTGCTGCTGTTATTAACTGCCTTTATATTTAGTGCTTCACTTTGTAAACACCATTTAATTTAACCTATTTCTGCGGTAGCGCTATTTTAATCCATCACTTATGTTGCGAGCGAACTGATTGCGCAACCTGATGCTCGATACAAAATAGATCTAGTGTGACTGTCCCGAAGTTAGTAAACAAAGCTGTTTACACAGTAGCATTGAATTAAACTAGACTATACCATTTTCACATCTTCATAATAATGAGAATACAGTTTTTGCTTGCCGTGCTGATGTTTCTCTCCGATTACTCTCTGCCATTTCGCGTGACTGCGTTGTCATGAAAGTGACGTCATCAGTAACGCTCCCCGTGACGTGAGCAGACCAACTAATCGACAATGACATTCGTTGACAACGATTTTCATTATCGATTATTATCGATTTTATCGATTAGTTGTTGCAGCCCTAAGTTTATGTTATTGTTGCATAAACTTCACATTGCAGTTGAACCGTTACTGTGTTTGTGGATATCTGCTCAAACGTAGATATGTATAATATGGTAACCATAATGTATCATATTTTGGAGCGAGCTCTGCTTTTGAATGTATCATATTTTGGAGCGAGCTCTGCTTTTGAATGTATCATATTTTGGAGCGCGGTCTGCGTTTGAATGTTTCATATTTTGGAGCACGCCATGCGTTTGAAAAGCAAAACGCACCAAACAATAGGCTTCATGTTTTTATATTGTAATAAATATATTTTTCTCTAGCGTAGTTGTTACTGAAATCTTTTGGAAGACTTAATTTTAGTGGTGGGCCGTTATCGGCGTTAACGTGCTGCGTTAACGCGAGACTCTTATCGCGCGATAAAAAAAATATCGCCGTTAATCTATTCTCAAAGTTGGGTTGGGAGCTGGCTCTATACTACACAAGCTATGATGACGCAATCTACCTGCGGCCGCAAGGTACACCCGGCTGCAATGCATCATATTCGTCGTCATCTTAAGTAAACACGGCTGAAAGTGAAAGCTGGTGAAAAAGATCGGTGCAACATACATTATTTGGACTTGGTTTGGATTTAAGCCGTCCGACGAGCAGCAGCAAACTACATAGACAGAGAGTGTGTGGGGTAGCCTAACAGTTCGGTAAGTTAACACACGACTAATCCCTTCTACCACCTCAAATTCAAAACGAAACATATGATATCACTGAATATCAGCGCGCGCGTATTATTCCCAATATATCGTGGTGTAGCACATAATCTCTGTCTGCGCCCGATTTTAAGAATAATTGTTGTGTTTCTTTTTAACTGAAAAGACATCAGTTAGACAATATTCTAATTTTAAATTTGGGGTTTCATAAGCTCCAAGCCATAATAAACATTAGACCTACTTAAGTCTCTGCAGCTAGTGTACTTACATTTTATTTATCTGCAAAATTATGTTGTATACTTACAGGTTTAGACAATATTTGTTCTCAAAACTACATACACCCTTTAAAAAAAAAAAAAAAAAAAAAACATTTAGCAGGGTCTGTGTAACCTGTTCTGAAATAGTTTTATTATAATATATATCGTTATCGCAAGAGGCTGCAATGTATATCACAATATGGATTTTATGCCATATCGCCCATCCCTAATTGATAGCCTATAGTAGTTGATAATAACATAGGCCTACCTAATGTTGCCTACGGACGGTAACAGTACAGTAGTAACCTTTTACAGTCTATGAGTAGAACAGCTTTCTCAAGCAGTTTGTGATGCATTTTGGAAACAGGAGATGAGCCCCTGGTCTAATGCGCCACCTGGCTTGAGAAACCCGTTCTCAAAGACTTACTTTTATAGTCATTATTTGGGTAGCACACATATTCTGAATGCCTTCGGCAGAATTCAAATGAGCCATTTTAATCTAGAATAATCTAGATTAATTTCAAAATTAATCTAGATTAAAAAAATTAATCTATGCCCACCTCTACTTAATTTATTGTTATTATTATTTTATGCAGCACTGCACGTAGCCTATGCCTACAAGGCACAACAAACCTGGTGTTCATTATTGTTGGAAACATTTGTGTGTGTGTGTGTATTCTGTGAATTTTAAAAATAAATTTTAACCAGGAAAATCTAAAATCTATTCCCAATATCGTGCAGCTATAGTTTCTCTTGATATCAGTATGGTCACAGAATTTTTTTTTTTTTTTTTTTTTTTTTTACAGGGCCCAGATGCCACTGAGTCCTGCTGACTCTGTACATGAACATGGTAAAGTGAAAATAAAACACCTTGGAAATTAAAGGTATGTACAATGTTTTTAGGAATGGCACAAAGGTCTCTGTCTTTGGATCATTGTTTTCAATAGTGTGCTTTTTGTCATTTGTTGTGTATCTTTGGATTATGTTGTGTTGTAAATAAATCCAAACAATCAAAAAGCCATTCTTTTTTTAATCTCCTCATTCTAGGCTACGTGATACAATTTTCAAAAGTCTTGTGAAGAAATAATCAGTATGGATTTCATGAGCTTATTTCAGTGACAATTGTTTTTTGTATTTTCACAAACCACGCATAAACGTCATTATCTCATAACTACAAACTTTTACACACATGCTGCTGATATATTATTGTAGCAGAGTTTGTGCTAAATACAGTGTAATCAGACTTCAGCCATGAAAATGTCACAAGTAACAGAAATAAGCACAAATGTCAGAGCATGTCAGAACACCTCCAGGCCCAGAAAACACCTCAGACCCCAGAGGGTTAACCCCTTCCCAGTCACCCCCAATTTTGGCAAGTGCTGCATACATGAAATGCCCAAAATAAAAAGGTTACTGCTCATAAGTAATTCTGAATAGAAACATAACACACATACATTTAGAAAGCCAACACTTGAGAGTTTATAGTTCAAGACTCAAAATTAACCAGACTGTTATTAATATTGAGATATATAAGCTCAAACATATTTTGAACTAAAATAATCTGGGATCACCAGTGATCCCTGACTGGTAGAACAGGGGTTTCCCTTCAAGAGGCCTGTGATGCCGCTGGCTGGGCCTCCCCACACACCTTCATAAAACATTACAGTCTGGATCTGCCCTCTACACCGGGTTCACAAGTTCTCTCGTCTTGAGTGTGCCAGATTGCTTCACACCAGGGCATGCACTACTCAGTGTGGCGCAGTGGGCATTTCGTTCCCCAATGTGTCGATTCTCGACGCAGCGCGAGTTCCCTCAAAAGGGAACCTCTCGGTTACAACTGTAACCCCTTGTTTCCTGAACTAACACTGTTGTGATCCAGCGTCCTTTTATAGCGTCTGCATCGCCGTCACATGCGACGTCACGAGTGACGTAATGACGCAACACCAATCGAGATTGGACTAGTTCCATACGGGCTTCAGACGCGTCACGCCGAAGGCGTTCCCCCAATGTGTCTATTCTCAACGCAGCGTCTACCCTCGAGTTACATTCATAACCCGAGACGGTTTCGGCCCACAGAAGCAGTGTCAAATTAGCTTGAATTTGAGAGATATACAAATTCCATCATTGTTGACTTCTACACAGTGACATGCTACACTCTGAATATTCAAATTTAAACTGTATGCATTAGGGCTGGGCGATACCTAAAATTGTTATAGGAACCAGAGGAAGGGTATAACGATACTTGATGGTTACTGTGTTAGTATTCCAGTGATTGGGAGAGGATGATCTGGATTTGAGGGTGTGATGGTTGGTGTGGTAGAGCCTTTGACAAAAAATGTATATATCAATATCTTTCCAAATTTGTATCGATATACTGTATGTCTCCAAATTTGTGCATTTGCTCTAGAATAAGGTAATATATATATATATATATATATATATATATATATATATATATTAAAAAAAGCACATTCTAAAAAATGTTTGTGCAAAAACATACAGTAAAAAAAATGTAGACCTAGCGACCACTTCTTTTTATCAAAAAGATTGCAAAATAGGTACAACAAGTCCTTTCTGACAGCTTCTTTAGAGCAGTGAATGTGGGGTAAATTGTGTTTTACAATTTTTTAGCTAAGAACACAAGTATATCAATGGTTTCTGGTTTAAGAGATGCTCTGTGGCATGACACTATGTTCCCAGTGGCAATAAAAACACTTTCAGATGGGGAACTAGTTGCTGGAACACATAAGTACTTGGCTAGTTTTACAAATTGTCATGGACTCATGGATTCTCAACCACTGAAGTTGATTTATATCACTGTCAGCACTTGCAAATTAGTAGCTTTCCAGTTACGTCTCAATCACCTCCCTCTGGGATAAAGCTCTACACAATGGATTGAGTGCAGACAGGGAGAGTTTTTTTGTTAAATATTTATTTGTTTTGTTTATACACCTATTGGTTTGCACCATAAGATATTAATTAATAGCAAATGATGCACCATAATCTATTTATTCTTTATTTATTTTCTCTCCATCTAGTGAAAAAAAGTCTGACATGTCGGTTTACATTATATACTACATATACTAGAAATGTTAATTATGTATTGTTTATGTATTATTTTTTATGTATTGTAGAATTAAAGCTGTATCCATTGCTGCAAGTACAATTTGAAACGGTATTGAAGAATTACAGTAAATGGCTGGAACCACAGCTGCCAGTATTTTACTGTAAATTTACAGGTAAATGTTTTACAGTGTAGAGGAAGAGGAGGATGACTCTTTAAAGAAGCTGAGGTGGATCTTCTGCACTTGCTTTTGGACTTACAGGAGGAGACAAGGAGGACGAGTTAAATTACCTATTGGTGCCATCTTTGGCACATTAATCTTATTTTTTAACAATATTCAATATGCTGTAATTTTATATATATATATATGATATATATATATATATATATATATATATATGATATCGCCCAGCCCTAGTATGCATTTTATTTACCAGCGAAGATGTGTGGGAAAAAAAGTGAAAATGTTGTCTTCTTTCCATCTTTCCAATTACTGCACATTTTAAAACCAAACGAAAGCTAAGTATCACACAGTCACTTTATTTATGGACCTCTAGTCATGCTGCATTTTCTAAAAGTGGCCCGGGCAATAAAAGTTGAGTATCCCTGGTCTAGTTGATTTCGAGAACGTGTAGTTTTGCAGATCCCTAGTTAATTTGGAGTTAGGCTGTCTCCTCTGAGATTTCCAAGACTTTAGTGTTCCCTCTTGTAAATCCTCCTGGAGGAGGAACATTTTGTGGAATCTGTTAGGTGTAACCGCAACTGAGGAAGAAAGCCGTTCTAATGTTTTGCTTCACAGATGACTGTCACCTAAAGGGTAAACAAAACACAAGATGCCTGCACTCTGGTGGGTCTCATGACTTATCAATACCATCAGTCAAGTGCCATGTGTGTCACTGTGCATTATTTTTCCTGCCAAGGCATTCTAGCCCTTTAGATGTGACAGGTTTCAAGCTCTCTGCCCTCATCTCTACACACTTGCTTCCACTGTGTAAACAACTTATCTGTTAGCTAACAGTTTAGTGACATCATGTCATTTTAAGATGCCTCAATTTGATAACCTGCTGCCCTTCCATTGACCGACCGCATTTGATGCCTCAGGTTTGATCAATAGCTAATGCAATCTAAAACTCCATCCATCATACTGATTAATGCCAATTGAAATCATAATACCATTATTGTTCTCAATCTGGCTCACCTCCAATCCCAACTGACTCTATGTGAAATAATGAGTCTGGAAATGATTAATAGGGTAGAAATGGAAAGTAAAATGTTGACTGGGCTCCGGCAGGCAGGAGAAAATTAGTGTGGTGCAGTCAACATGTAGTTAACGAGGCCAGTGCAGCCACAGGACCAGACGAGTGAAAGGTAGAGAAATGACCAAGGTCTGAGTAATTGTCTCAATCTGTGCCTGAAGACCACTATGGTTAGTGGGTTGAATTTTTATGGACAAGTCCAGGTCATTATATGCTTGTGAGCAGGCAGCCACCGAAAAGTCTGCGAAGATGATAAGTAGTTAAGCTGTGGGGAGAATGTGAGGCTGTGACCTCAATTTTTTTTATTTATTTTTTTACCTAAAATTAATTCTGTCCTTATCTTTAACTTTGCAAGTCTTCTGTTTTCCCTTTGTCTCTTCAACTTCTAAGTTCAGCTGTCAATAAAAAATTTAACAAAGAAAAAAAGGGCTTCTTAATGAGAGCATGTACCCTTCAAACTGGTCTTATCAAACAAAGTTTAACGATATGTATTCTAGACAGAATAAAATTAAGTCAAACCAGTCCCTTGAAACTACAAAAAAAATAACATTATCTACATGCTAAAATGTGTGACAACTACCTTTTAAAGATGAGACGTGTTGGTCAAAGTGTAAATTATATATACTGGCAGGGAGAGTTGAAGAGAGGAATAACTCTGGAATTCTGGAATAACATTGCCTCTCTCCACCCCATGAATAAAAAAATAAATAAAAATGAATTCAGTTTCAATATGTTAATTTTAGTTCCCTGAAAAAGGACAAGCATTTTTTGATATCTTGAGGACAGAAGCAAGTTTTAAAAGTTAGCAATAATGGATGGTTGGACCAAACAACAGCACAAACTAATAATTCCTCCTAGTAACTTTCATAATTTTGGGCCAATTCCTTTAAAAGTGACATGCTAATCTCTCCATGAAGATAGCAAAACCAAAGCCTTAGAGAAAGAGCAGACATAAACTGTTGCTTACTTCAGTTTTGCAGAGGTGCTGAAAGCGGGTTAATTGTTTTGCTTTAACCTGTTAGCCTTTAGCCTGGCAAGCCAGACCTACATCAAGATGTTAGGTCTGGCAACTCACCATAGACACGGCTCAATCCGAGGGGCGGGATAAACAGCTTTCTTTCAAATTCCCTCTGCACGCAATAGGACAGCGCTTCAACCAACCACAGCGTTTTCCCAACAGCGGAGCTAGTTGATAGATCCAACTTTTGCCATATCTGGCCGGCAAAACTACGAACACATCTTCCTTTTTTTAAGAATGACTTAAGTGCCGTGCCGTTCTTTGCTCTTTTCTCAAAGAAAAACCTAACTCCAAGTCCTCCAGAGTCGCGGACAAAGCCGATTCGAAAGATGTTCGCCAGCAGCTGCCATTCTTTGTTTTCAAGTAGCAGGTAACTGTCGCAACTCTGTCGTCATTATGTTAAGCCCGCCCCGCCTACTCTATACACGACGTGATTGACCTGACCCAATTTAGGTTTTTGCAGCTCGGAAGTCAATGAAGAGTTGCTAGACTGCCCTGGCTGCAAAATACATTTTGCTGCCGCTAGGGTGCGTCTAGATTTCTAGGCTAGTTAGCCTTTACCCACGCTTTTAAAAAAAAATCCCAAGAAAAGTAAACAAAGAAAAAAAAGGCTTGCCTAATTTATTCTAGACAGCTGTAGCCAAGAATAAAATTAAGTCAAAACAGTCCCTTGAAGCTACTAAAAAATGTACATTATCTACATGCTAAAATGTGTGACAACTACCTTTAGAAGATGAGACGTGTTGGTCACTGAAGTGTAAATTTTATGTACTGGCAGGGAACAAATTACAATTACACCAATTACATTTTTTTCTTGCATAGTACATATACACTCACCTAAAGGATTATTAGGAACACCTGTTCAGTTTCTTATTAATGCAATTATCTAATCAACCAATCACATGGCAGTTGCTTCAATGCATTTAGGGGTGTGGTCCTGGTCAAGACAATCTCCTGAACTCCAAACTGATTGTCAGAATGGGAAAGAAAGGTGATTTAAGCAATTTTGAGCGTGGCATGGTTGTTGGTGCCAGACGGGCCGGTCTGAGTATTTCACAATCTGCTCAGTTACTGGGATTTTCTCGCACAACCATTTCTAGGGTTTACAAAGAATGGTGTGAAAAGGGAAAAACATCCAGTATGCGGCAGTCCTGTGGGCGAAAATGCCTTGTTGATGCTAGAGGTCAGAGGAGAATGGGCCGACTGATTCAAGCTGATAGAAGAGCAACTTTGACTGAAATAACCACTCGTTACAACCGAGGTATGCAGCACGGGTACCACTCATCTCCACTACAAATAGGAAAAAGAGGCTACAATTTGCACGAGCTCACCAAAACTGGACAGTTGAAGACTGGAAAAATGTTGCCTGGTCTGATGAGTCTCGATTTCTGTTGAGACATTCAGATGGTAGAGTCAGAATTTGGCGTAAACAGAATAAGAACATGGATCCATCATGCCTTGTTACCACTGTGCAGGCTGGTGGTGGTGGTGTAATGGTGTGGGGGATGTTTTCTTGGCACACTTTAGGCCCCTAAGTGCCAATTGGGTATCGTTTAAATGCCACGGCCTACCTGAGCATTGTTTCTGACCATGTCCATCCCTTTATGACCACCATGTACCCATCCTCTGATGGCTACTTCCAGCAGGATAATGCACCATGTCACAAAGCTCGAATCATTTCAGATTGGTTTCTTGAACATGACAATGAGTTCACTGTACAAAAATGGCCCCCAGTCACCAGATCTCAACCCAATAGAGCATCTTTGGGATGTGGTGGAACGGGAGCTTCGTGCCCTGGATGTGCATCCCACAAATCTCCATCAACTGCAAGATGCTATCCTATCAATATGGGCCAACATTTCTAAAGAATGCTTTCAGCACCTTGTTGAATCAATGCCACGTAGAATTAAGGCAGTTCTGAAGGCGAAAGGGGGTCAAACACAGTATTAGTATGGCGTTCCTAATAATCCTTTAGGTGAGTGTATAACATATTTGAATGTAAAGTGAAGTAATCTTACTAGATACATTTCTAAATTGTATATGCATTAAATAGATGCACATAAGATTTTCATTTGCTGCACCAAATCAGTGATCTTACATATGGCTTAGGTACATGAGCTGAATCATTGAGTCATGAGTGCTATTGACTAACTCTCATCTCTTCCACCTTTCACATCTCTGTCCACTCACTGCTTGTGCTAGTGAGTGACAAGCCCTTCACTGACCACGGTAAAGTCTTCTTGCCATTAAAAAGGCTCACCAAGTTTACCTCCTGTCAGAATTGATTAACCCACAACTCTACTGTTCTTTTTGTTTATGTGGCTCAAGGGACAGTGATTTAAACTCAAGATGACATCTCTAACACAATTGCATCAAAGTAAACCAATCTATTTTAATGTATGCTAACAGTTAGGCTACGATTGGTCTTGGTTTTGAAAAGGAAAAGTCTTGTGTTTATGAAATGTGATGATTTTTTTATTTTTTAATATAAAAGGATTTACAATTACACAACAACAGCACCTATCCAGTGTTAAACAAATTAGCTTACTCGGTTCTAATATAGTAACAATTAATCCAGTTGGTATATAAGTAACAATAAAATAAAGCTATGGGGAAGTCTGCCAAATAAAATCATAAAAAAATAAAATAAATCATATGACCTCCTAAAGGACACCAAAGCCATTCTGACCGAAGCTAGTATTGCAGTCAGACACAACGTGGCCAGGTCTGACCTGAGACAGCCAGATACATAAATGTGGCTGTCTGGCACACTCTCCTTTGTGTTTTCCTCCTGCATGCTGACCACATGCAAATTTCAGTGGGGATTGTCAAATAATCCTACTTCAGAGGCGTCAAAACTGCAGAGTCATCTAGGAATACCAAATACTAAGGATTTGGAGAGCTCAGACACATTTTTCTACGTTAGAAAAAAGCAGTGCTTTTTTTCAGCCAACCCAGTTTGACGTGTAAATCTGGATTTTTCACTTCTTTCCAGCATAGCAGCCCACTCAAAAAGAGGCTCTGAGCTCCAAGCACTTGAGAGGTTGAAGTAACAGTGAAAAGTCTGTTTAGAGACAGTCACAGTTAAGAAGTCATCTTGTTATTTGCCTCGCTCTGCCTATGTGATACTGTAAACAAGGTGTAAAGGGCAGGGCAAGGTTAATGCAAAAACCTGCAACGCCATGGTAGATGAGTCATAGCTCATTTAGATTAAAACAGGTGGTCAAATGTCAGAGAGTTGAAGAGGGTCTAAAATTCTGGAATAACATTGCCTCTCTCCACCCCATGAATAAATAAATATATAAAAATGAATTCAGTTTCAATATGCACTGTAAAAAATCCAACTTGCAAATTGTTAACTCAGTTTAAAATTTTAAGTTGAGTGGGCAAATTTTTTACTGCAATGTTGAGTTTACTTATAAAAACTATTTAACTGCAAGTGCACTACTATTTTGTCCAATGAACACAAACAATTAAGTTGAGAAAACTTAATATTTTGATTTCATAGTTCGAACGTTTAACTTCCCGTCATCGCGCATGCGCAGTCTGTCTCGCTGTACGTTACTTGGGGTTTCCTCCTCCAACCACGCTATCGAAGGGACTGGATTTCATCTGATTGCGGTAAGTTTTCTTTAAGCTTTATTAATGAAAATAGGCTATAAATTGCACACATATGTTGATAAAATATAGTATTATGTTAAAAGATATATTTCGTGGTGACGATAAGTTTCTATTGTTAGAGATTATCCACGTAGCACATTGCTACTTAACGTGCTAACGTTACCCAGACTAACGTTAGAGTGAGGAAACATGCTTGAAAAAGAAGGACAAGGACGTGCATGGTGTTTAAAAGATGTTAAAAATGTTAAGCTCAGTAAGTCGTGAATAAAGACTTAAATGCGGTGCTTGCGCTGATTGAGAGACAGAAAGCCGCTTCTCTCGGACTCGGACAGAATCTGAGTGCGAATTCAGCTATCTTTTGTGGCGTATTGCGATTTAATAATGACATACACATACAATTATGTCAATAACAAAAAACAAAACAAAAAAAGTATTCAAGTAAACACAGTCGGCAATGTCTTAAGTGAACATAACCAATTTGGTGAAACCTAGATGTTTCAGTATTAGATCCATGAGCTCTTAAAGTGACCACAGTCCGTTCAATTTAATTTCAAGTTTATTTTTCACGTATACAAATTTCAGTTACAATTTGTACATGCTTAGGTTGAGGCTCAGTCATTCTACAGTAGTGCAATATAATTAAATACAATACAATTTAAAGGAAAAATTTTATAATAGAAGCCTATGCAAAACTAATGTGTTATGTTAAAAATATGTATGTTAGCTTTGCATATCAAATAATAGAATGGGTAGTATGTGTGCGGTATGTTTTAAAGTGAATAGGATAAAAATATTGTGTATCCTTAAACAAATATTAGGCTAAATCCTTAATGTTAATCAATTAACAAAAGACAAAATCGCTGTAAATACAGTGAAAACTATGCATTGATTCTTTTCCACATTTGATTATTCATTTTCTGTATTATTTTTGCTACATGTTAAATTAACCTACTGTAACTGATTTTTTTGTTGTTGTTTTGTTTAATAAAATTATGTATCTTTGTTCTGTTGTATTTGTCCTTTTTAGACTAAAGAACATCAGTACAGTGACAAGATCCTTGGATGTGCTAAAACAGTGGCCTTTATTTTTTAAAAGATCAGGTGAGTTGAACTGAATTTACTTACTGTTTCTCACTGTTTTTTTTTTTTTTTTTTCAGGGTCTCTGCTCTCTGCTGAGTATTACAGTATCACACAAACTGATCCGAAGAGCACCTTTTTCTCTTAGTTAAATGAATACACATCTAGTTGTACAGAGCAAGTGGTGGAGATGAAGATCCTCACTTGATCATCAAGTAATTATTTTGCATGTGATCATATCTCTCTGGTTAAAGGCTGAATGGTGCCATCTCTTTTTCAAGGTAATTCCCATGCTTCACTTTGTATATAACTTGTTCCGTATTTGTTTTTCTGTCTTTCAGACACAGAAACTCCAATGTGCTTCCTCAAAGAAAGTCTACAACTCTTAAAGGTCTGCCTTTGTTTATGAGGGAAAAGTCTGGAAACATCCTGAAGACTTGCCTGGTAAGAAGATCATCAGCATATACACTCACACCTGATATATTTCACCTATTTACCAGATGCTGTTAAGAGATAGGTTTTGTGTGATATACAAAACTTATCATCAACAGACAAAGTCATGGTAAAAATTACTTTATTCAATAATTGTAGTTGAAACTTTCTCAGTGATCAGTTTGACTTCATCTGATAGCACAAATTCAACAAGTTGTTATTTTACCAAAGCAAAGACAGTGGAAAATTACTGCTTCACAACACTGTCCGGAGACATTCCCTCTGATATCTAACCTGTTAAAACAATACAGTGCACAATCATAAGGTTAAACAGTAATGTAGCAATAGCAGAGTAAATAAAATTAATATAATATGAAAGAATATGAATATAGGAGATATAAACAAGAAAAGGCAGCATGAAAGTAATCCATGTGACTCTAGTGATTTAAACCAATCTTCACTGATGCAATATGACCAGTTTTGGATGATAAACAGAATGTGTGCCTTAATACATGTACGATTTTGGGTGACCTAAAATAACTAAACTAAAAAAAGCATTAAATCAGAATGGCCGTGGATTCTGCTGTGGACGAGTGCCACAGGCAATCACATCAATGCTGATATGGCATTGTTTGGAGTTGGGAAAATGTTTTCCGTTTATCAGTTTTAGCTCTATGGCTGAATTTGAACATGCTTAAAAAACATGACCACCTTTACTTTTCAAGTGAAGTTACATGAGCAGACCTTTAGGAACACTCTGTGGTCTAACATAATTCAATACAATAAAAAAATGACCCTAATTTTATGCTGATTTATTTTCTACTGCAGGACACAGAGCCAGAAGACATTCACAAGGGGAGAAGATGAGGACCTTAACTATCGTTGAAGATGATGTTGCCACAATCCACTCAAACCCAAATATAAGGTGCCTCTCTGTAGTACTATAAGAGCAGTTTGGGCCAGATAATGTGCAAGACCTTTGCCACAGTTGTTACTCTCCTCTTTGGCTTAATTTATGGCCCCAATGTTAACTATTCTAAAGCATTCAAATACACCAGTAGTAACTGGTTAAGAAAAAAATTGTTTAGTTTGTTTAGAAAAAAAACTTTTATTTATCTTGACCTAAAGTGCTCCGCAAGGCTGATTTTTTTTTTTTTTTGCATAGTCCTTCAAAAGATTGTCCAAGTAGCTGCAATCCATATGGATAATTGTAAGGTTGAGCATTTATTTATTCCAGTTTGTACTCTAATTTTGTGCATAGTCTTTTTTTTTTTTTTTTATAAATCTTGAAGAGTGGAATAGAACTTCATCACCTTAAAATATGTGTACCTAATGCAAATAGAAAATGTGTTGTTTTGCAGAATATTTGTCAATAAATAAGTTCTGTAATGATAGCAATGTCTTTTGTATTGTGTTGTATTTACAGTATGGTTTACTCCCTGCATTTGGATTCTTAATGTGAAGGCTATACAAGTATCTGGGTGAGATATTTGAAAAAGTTGAATCAACTTAAAAAAGTAAAAAAGTTGAATCAACTTAAAAAAGTAAAAAATTGAATCAACTTAAAAAAGTGAAGCAACCAGCTGCAAAGCTTTTTTGAGTTTACTGAACTTCAGGACCTCTGTAGTTGTGCTTACTCGTTTCTTTGAGTTGGACTGGTAGTTGGATGAACTTCGACCACTGAAGTTCAGTAAACTCAAAAATGCTTTGCAGCTGGTTGCTTCACTTTTTTAAGTTTACTCAACTTTTTATTTTTTACAGTGTGTTAATTATAGTTGCCTGAAAAAGGACAAGCAGTTTTGATATCTTGAGGACAGAAGCAAGTTTTAAAAGTTAGGAATAATGGATGGTTGGACCAAACAACAGCACAAACTAATAATTCCTCCTAGTAACTTTAATCACTTTGGCACCATTCCTGTAAAGTGAAATGCTAATGCACAGCATAAATCTCTCCTTGAAGTTAGCGGAACCAAAGCCTTAGACAGAGAGAGAGCAGACATAAACTGTTGCTCACTTCACTTTTGCAGTAGTGCTAAAAGCGGGTTCATTTTCTTGCTTTAAGCACTACATTTGGAGCTATAATTCTAACTTTGGCCTGAGCCAAGCTCACAAGCTAGCTGAAAATGGCTCCCTTGAGGGAGGAGTCTTCTCTCTTTTTTAGGAGCTCACAGGCCTTCAGCTTTCAGAACTTAACCTGCCATATTTCTTATCTGCCACAGACCTCATTATCATGACCTTGCCTAGAGATATGGGCTGTGGTCTTCACATCTTTAACGTGGTTTTCAATCTGTTCCAGGCCATTTCACAGCTGTATTTCTATATGCCTTCTCTCCCACCGATTTGCATACACACCAACAGCAATGCTATATGAGTTAATTTTTGAGTATATGAGTGTTGAGCTGTATTGAGCAACCTTTAGTGTGGAATATTTATATAAAATAAAGGTTATAACCGATAGACTGTAAAAAAAGATGGACGACGCCCCTTCACTCTCAATTGGTGAGACATCTGACATCGTGCACTGATTTGGGACCTGATTCTGCGCAGCAGTGAATGCGCAGAAACGGTTAGTACAAAGTTTACTGCAGAGCAACTCATTATGTCAGTGTAAAATAAACAGTTATGGACATGTAGAAATTAAAGTTGAAGCTCCAATCTCCTCTCGAAAATTCTCCAAAAAGTCCATTGGTGCCTCAGTGACTACTTCGTTTAGAGAAGCTGTCAATCACAGCTGTCAATCATGACGTCACATTCCCGTTTTTATAGCATCAAGTAATAAACTAAGACCAAACTTATTAAAAAAAAACTAACACTTAAACTTACATCAGCGTGATATAAAATACCTTAAATGACAGAAAACATCTTTGGAAAAAATTTATTTTAAGTGCAATTTGATTGTTTAGTTTCCATCAAGTCCCATTTAGGGCTGGGTATCATTAAAAAAAATTTAGATACCGATACTGATACCTTGACTTCGATACCGGTTCCTGAATGATACTTTTTTCGATACCAATTTTATGAAAATAAAAAAAATAAAATCCATTTTAACAACATTACATTGCCTCAAAAAAACTTTGGTTTACATTTTTTAGTTTGTTGACTTTTTAACACTCATATTTTGAGTCTGTAAAAAAGCATCAATGCTAAAGTTTTCTATGTATCCCAATCATTTAACAACATGTATTCTTTACTTCAATGAGGTTGTTGTTTCTGCCTTAATTTAATGCATAGTTTAACAATGAAACTGAATGAAAATTTTATTTAAATGGATTACTTACACACAGTCACCTCTGATAACAGATCACTCTAAATTGTAATTTAGACACATGCATTTTCTGTAAAGCTGCTTTGAAACGATATGTATTGTGAAAAATGCTAAAGCTACAAATAAATGTGAATTGAATTAAATATAGGCTACTGGGGGGGCGGGATATATGCCTTGCGCTCAGCACACATAAAGCTTGCTGCAAAGCACTGGCAAAAGTAGCCTAATGATTATGAATGTGTCGGGAAAAATAGCAAGGACACATTTTAATTGTTTATTAATAAACTAGTGTTTTCTGAGTCTGTGTTAGCTGCAAAGATGAAGATGACGATGCTGACTCATCATTCCTGCAGTATAGTAAACGCGCACGTGCCTATAGAGAGGAGAAATGCACCTTTTTTTTGGATTACATAATCAAACTGTTTGTTTCGAATTGGTTCGTTTAAAAGTAGACATATTTTAAGCTTCTATAGGCCTATTTCTCATGTTTGTGAGGCATGTATCCTATACGCTGAGTTTCGGTTCATTTGTTTAAAAAAGCAGTCGAAGACGGAGCAACTTTCTGCTCTCAAGTTTATTCTGTACACTGTCAAGTGTTTCATCAGATTTGTCGTGTTGCCGTTGTCAGTCTTGGCAGCAATCATCTTGTCACAAATATTGCATCGCGCGTTGTTGGCATCGAGTCTGGTGAAACGTAGCTACACTTTTGATCTTTTCAACATATTTTCCATATATGGGGGTTGGGATGCTTACACACACACTACAGCCTCACGTGCGAGCCACGTCTCTTTGGGCAACCGCGTAAACTAGTGTTTTTCCGCCACAGCAATTCATGCTGCATGCTTATTGGCTGCTCACTGACGTTGACGAGATTAACCCTTTAGGTATTGAAATTTGGTACCGAAAATCAAGACGTTTCGATACTCAATAGTATCGAGGCAATTCGGTCGGTACCTAAAAAGTATCGAACTTGATACCCAGCCCTAGTCCCATTAGGCTTCATGGGGAGGGTGGGGTTTATGACCTATACTGCCACCTGGGGGCGATCGATACTGCCACCTTTGGCTTCACTTTTCAGGCGCATGTTATAACCTAGTTTCTGTATTTTAAAGGCATAGTTAACTATTTTTTTTTTATTATGTTAGCATTTGCTTGCCCTCATGCCATTCCATATAGGGCTTTGTTGATACAATTATATATATACAAATAATCATTCTACATTATGTCCTAGTGACTATTTACACTTTGCCACATCATGCATTTTCTCTGATCAAATAGCTATAGTGAAAAGACTAGGTTTAAATGCGATCTGAAACGCTTTCATTTTATGAGGTGATTTGAGACTGGACAAATGTAAATGTGAATTCGCCACAGCAGACTAAAAGGTAAAAAATAAATGTGTGAGAGCACGTTATACTGGCTACCAGTAGCCAGATTTCACAGCACTACTTGCAACAAACATCTCCACAGATATGGCCCACCAGAGATGAGAAAATGAAACTCAATGTTCTGCATTACATCCTGAAGCTCAACACATTAACAGTGGAAAACTAAATTCTCTCTTCTGTTGAGGTCGCTCTCTCTCTTATTACAGTCTCTGATCTTAAAAATCAGCTGATGATAAATAAAATGCAGCACATCTGTTGCTTTAAGTGACTTGAACTCTGTTGAGTTTGCATATAGTGCTGGATTGGATTTATATTTAATTTATGTAGACACATTTATTTGACCAAGTGTAAGGATCAATAATGAAGAAGTGTGTCTAAATAACAGCAAACATTAAAAGCAGAGATGCTTCCATGAGACACAGGACTAAAATTGAACAAGGCCTGTTGAGCTCTAAAAATGACCTTTGAATGCCACTGAAGTAGTCTATAGATCGCTGCAAAAATGTTTTTTTTTTTTTACACTTTCCTATCAAATTAAAGCCAAAAGACTAGATATGATTAAATTAATTTCTCTTTTGTCAAACATGGCACTTTAAGGCACATCATACAAGGGCTGATAGTATGTCAAACATCATTATGCTGCACAGCAGAAAGAAAATCATGGAAACGAAATCCATTCATCCATTTTCCAAACCACTTGTCCTATGTAGGGTTGGGTAGACGGATGGCCAGTTGGGAACAACATGATGATGATTAAATAATGACATTTCTTATTTGGGGGTAAATATTCCTTTAACATTAGTCTATAATGAAAACTGCAACAATTTTGATGAGCAACGTGTAATTGCAGGACCTACAGTACATTATAAAGTGTTTTCATACATTTCCAAGGCGCTTCATGTTTGCGCACTAAAGACCCATGTCTCTCTCTCTCTCTCTGGCTCTCTCTCTCTCTCTAAATAAATAAATAAATAAATATTCACACGTCTTCCATCTATTCCTGCTTGGAAAGCAAGCTCGCTTGCATTAGGAACCGGCTGCATACGCGCTTTACTGTTGGGCGCATTAATAGAGTAACTCCATAAGAACCATACTAGGCTATTTGTTGACTGAAACGATTTGTCACGATATGAAAACCAGCAGACAGAACAAACTACACAATACGCACGCGCAACCCAAGTGTTATCTCTTACAAACTGCGATCTGACCGATCGAATTTCCAGCACTAAGATGTAGTTTTTTAAACTGTGAATTCATTCGTAGTCATATTACAATATATAAGTTCCGAATATGACGACAATGCCACGTTTCTACCCGATAACACATTGGAATTTTTTATGGAAAAACAAAATCATGAAATGTAGTACAAGTTTTCATTCAAGGTTATACGTTGTTACAAGAGTAATCCAAATTTCTTCCACATTTCCTATTAGAAAAAATGTCCATTATAAACGCACAACTCAGTTACACGTTCACTTTTACCTCAGTAAAACAAAAGCTTTATGTCGCATCATTAGTACAACAGTGTGAATAAAATGCCGATCGATAGAGTGACTAAAACACATCTTTAAAAAAAAGGCATCTTATATTTGAGTGATATCCTCTCAGAGTAACATTCGTCAGGCTTGCCCGTGATAAGCTCTTGCTCTTGGTCAGGTTCACGTCAGTGTATCGGTCTGCGGTGGCGAGAGGAGACCTGTTAAACCTTCAAACAAATGACGTGTTCCTCTCAAAACCACTTACTCGTGAATAAAACACTGCGGGATTTTACAAAGACGTGCCTTTAACGACGGTTTCCGATCTTCAAATCCATATGGCACACGGTTTACGCACCATTCACTCTTAAAAATATGAAATGCACCTCACCAGAGATAAATCCTTTTTTCCTCCGACGGACTTCAGACACTTTCTGAGCTCTGGCAGTTGATGTCCACCTCTGTCTTTCCACTTATTTTCCAGCAAATTCTTTCATGTCCAATAGGTGATTTTTTTTTTTTTTTTAAGTATTTGCCTCAGATGCTGAAAAATGGTAGTGGGGGAGCGCTGGTAACGTTGGTAAGCCTGCCCTCCTCAGACGAACCTTCCCGCCCCCTCCTTCTCTCACGCACAGATTGGTGCTGGATGGCGACAAATTTCCCGCTCGGAGGGGGGTATAAATACATCGCCGTGGATCGTTACGAAGCAGTTAGATGAAGGCTACGGTGACCCATTGGTAATGCGCCGCCAAACAATTAAAGTAATAGTTCAGCCAAAATTATGTTACTATTTCACAATACTCATGTTGTTCCAAACCTGAATTTTCGTTGGAATCCAAACGGATTTTTATTTTATTTTATTTCACATAGGTTCATTATTAGGTTCAGTTAAATTTCCTCAGAGCTTTGTATAATTAAGACAAATCCTATTACAAATTGTATGGACTACTTTTGTCATGCTTTTAGTAATAATAATTTATTGCACACATTTTTTCGCCCCTATAATTGCAAGATGAGTCATCAATATTTCTGGTTTGTTTCCTGGAAGTAAAATATTTTATATAAATAATTTATTAATTAGTCTCACAACTATTTTAGACGTTTTACACAAATATCTATAAAAAGACAATTATGTAAACTTGCAAAACAGTCCACTGCCATAGTATACCGTAGTGGAGATAATAGAGATGAGCTAAAGCCACAAAAAAAAAAAAAAAATATATATATATATATATATATATATAGCGCGTAATGTAAACTCTCAGCGCCCTGACAGGGCATAGGAGGTTATCACTGTCCCCGCTATCGGATGCTGGCAGAGCCGAAAGGGAGATGATTTGCACCCTAAAGGGGGTACCAATCGCTTTGGGGATGTAACCGTGTCTCGGTCTGAGAATGACTTTAGAGTCATTTGGTCCGAACTCAAGACATGCAGGGCTAACGGATAGCGCGTGCAGATCCCCCACGCGTTTTACTGAAGACAGAGCTATCAGAAAAACGGTTTTGAGCGAAAGGTACTTCAAATCCACGGATTCAAGTGGTTCAAAGGCCCCTTCTGGTAGGTCAACGGGTATCCGTTGATTATCCACGCATGCAGAGACCAGCGCTCTGGATGGGGATGCCAGATCGATCCACCGGCTTGAGAGAGGAGATCCTTTCTCACCGGGATCGGTCATGGGGATAAGTGCGACAGCCTCACTAGCTCTGGGTACCAGATTTGGTTCTCCCAGCGCGGGGCTATAAGAAGCACTGGGTGGTGCGTTTCCCTGATCCTTGTGATGACCTGTGGTAACAGGGAGATCGGAGGGAAAGCGTACAGCGGGAGGCTGGGCCAGGTCTGGGCCAGCTCGTCCTCGCTCCTTGAGAAGAACATTGGGCAGTGAGCGTTGTCTTTCGACGCAAAGAGGTCGACTTCCGCTCTGCTGAATAGGCGCCAGAGCAACTGGACTGTCTGGGGGTGCAGGGACCATTCTCCCGGGGGAATGATGTCTCTGGACAGTCTGTCTGGGCCGACATTCAGGTGGCCCGGCACGTGCGTGGCTCTCAGCGAGCGCAGCGAGCGATGAGCCCACACGAGAAGGCGTTCTGTCAGTTTGCACAGGTTCCTGGACCTGACACCGCCCTGTCGGTTCACATAGGACACCACGGACATGTTGTCCGAGCGGACTAGCACATGGTGATCCCGTATGAGTGGGAGGAAACGCTTGAGCGCGTTCTCGACCGCTATCATCTCCAAACAGTTTATGTGGAGGGATTTCTCCTGGTCTGACCACAGGCCAAAGACCGGTTTGCCCTCGAACAGAGCGCCCCACCCTAAGGTGGAAGCGTCCGTCGAGATAACTTTGCGGTGCGAGACGGCTCCCATTGTCACTCCCCGCTGGTATCAGTCGGCCGCTAACCAGGGCTTCAGTGCTGGAACGCAGCTCTGAGTCACTCTGATTCAAATGCCGCCGGAAGCCCATGCTCTGTGAGGCACTCGGGCGTTCAACCAGCATTGTAGTGGGCGCATACGCAATAGACCCAGCTGAAGCACTGCTGCAGCTGAAGCCTTACAACCCAGCATCCTCTGAAATGTCTTGAGAGGTGCGGTGCTGCCCGGCTGTAAAGACGTGGCCAGGCGTCGAATACAGCGCGTGCGCTGTGTCGACAGGCGGGCCGTCATTGCCACAGAGTCCAGATCCAAACCCAGAAAAGAGGTTGACTGACTGGGCACTAATGAGCTCTTGGTCCAGTTGACCGTGAGCCCCAGGCTTTCCAGGTGGCTGAGAAGCACTGTTCTGTGGGCGATAAGCTCTGCCTCTGACTGTGCTAGAATTAGCCAATCGTCCAAATAGTTCCAAAATAGTCCAAAAATTCGCATTGCCTGGCCTCACAGGGGAGCGAGAGCCATGTCCATGCACTTCGTGAATGTGCGGGGTGCTAAAGACAGCCCGAACGGCAGGACGGTGTATTGATATACCTGACCGTCGAAGGCGAATCTCAAGAATGGCCTGTGACGGGGTATTATCTGGATCTGAAAGTACGCGTCTTTTAGATCGAGAGAGATAAACCAGTCCCTCGGGCGAATCTGCGCGAGGATCTGCCTGGTTGTGAGCATTTTGAACGGTCTTCTCATAAGAGCCTTGTTCAAATGTCTCAGATCCAAAATCGGTCTGAGAGCTCCGTCCTTCTTGGGAACGAGGAAATAACGGCTGTAAAAGCAGAGTATAGCCCTCTTTTACTGTGCTTAGCACCCATTCTGACGCGCCTGGAATAGCTTCCCACGCTTTCGCGTGTGCAGCCAGGGGCAGAATGGCTTCCGAGCTCTGATTGCCGCGCGTCGCGGGCTCGAGAGCTCGAAACGGAGGCGTGGGCTCGCATGCAGCGATAGCTGGCCGTTTTACACACAGTGTCCCGGTGGCTTTGGACGGGGAACATATAGTGTGAGGCGCAACGCGCGAGGGCGGCGTCGGGGGCGAAATGTTTGTTAGTATGTGTGAGCGCTCGAGGGCGGGCACAGGACTTACATTTAAAACATGACCGGTCGTGAGAGGCCGTGTGACAGAGCGGGCAGTGAGTAGGTGTGGGCATGGGGAGGTGGACACGTGACCTACTTTTAACACTCGAGTGGCTTCTGCCTGCTTTATGAGAGTGGACTCTGTGAGAGACACAGGATTTATAGTGCTTGTGTACAGGGGTGAACACGGAAACGTCGGCACATTCACTGCATTTGAAACACATACGGCGTGAGCCGTGCAACCAGACATTATGCTCTTTTTGAGATTTCTCTGGGTCGCCGTGAGAACGGCGGTTGTGTGCAGGCGAGAGGGTGGCTTTGGCCGGCTCATTGGCTGCGAGGTAAATGTCTGCAGTAGCCGTGGCAACTGGGACTGACAGAGCGTGAAACTTTGACGGTGGTCCGGCCGCAGCGGGACTCAGCCGTCGTTTCTTTCCTCGGGCTAGGAGGACTTTGCGGGCTCAGGTTTCACCGTAATCCTCTGCCGGGGTCCCCGCGGATGAGGCGGCCTGTTTTGGCTGGACGAGCGCGATCTAGGGCGGCCGTCCTGTCGTCGCTGCGAGGACGGAGGTCGAGCTGGACGCTGGGCGGAGCTTTGCGCAGGCTGGTCACAAGGACGGCGTGCAGCAGAGCTCGAGCATCGAGGCAGAAAAAGGTTCATAGCCTGTGTAGTCTTCTGCACCTCCGAGAAGCGGTCCACGATCCCATTTACCGCTGGGCCGAACAGGCCAGTGGGGGAGAGGGGGGCGTTAAGAAACACCGCACGCTCAGACTCCCTCGTGTCGGCGAGCGTCAACCAGAGATGCCTCTCAGTAACAGTTAGAGAGGCCATGCACCGTCCAAGGGCCTGGGCAGCGGATTTCGTGGCGCGAAGGGAAAGGTCTGTCGCGCTCCGCAAATCCGTGATTAAAAATTAGGAAAAATCCAACCTTTAAGGACACCAATTTTCTTTGTGAATGAATAATGTATCGTAAATAAATAAATGTTCTTCCTGGAATTAAAATAGCCCCACATCATCACATAGCATTCACCATACCTAGAGATTGGCATGGTTTTATTTCAGTTAGCCTAAAAGCTAGTTTGATTTGCATTGAATGCTAATCAAACTAGCTTTTAGGCTAACTGAAATAAAACCATGCCAATCTCTAGGTATGGTGAAGGCTATGTGATGATGTGGGGCTATTTTAATTCCAAAGGCCAAGGGAACTTTATCAGGATGCATAGTATCCTGGATCCATGAAGTAACTGGCCTTTAAAAATAAAAATCTGCCTGCCTCTATGGGAATTTAACATAGGGGTGTACTAACTTATGCACCATGTATTTTAAGGAAGAACATTTATTTATTTACGATACATTATTCATTCACAAAGAAAATTGGTGTCCTTAAAGGTTGGATTTTTCCTAATTTTTTAAATTAAGGCATTAAGTTCAATTTCCAAAATATGATTTTTTATTCCTCTTTTTAGTCAACTTTAGCATGGGTGTATTAACCTATGCATTGCACTGTAAACGTGTTTGGCAGAAAGAACGTCCCTCCAGTGTGTTCAGTTCTAATTTCCAATTTTGTTAAACAGTTTCACAGTTTTGAACTTGTGAGAAGAAAAGAACAGTTTGAACTTCCAGACCTCAGCACAGTGAAAATGACTATTAGACATTCCATCCATCAAGGTTGCAGGAAATATGAGTTGTTGCTCCCTCCTTGCAGTTCCTCCAACCTTTTGAGGTTTAGGAAGCTTCTTCAGCACATCATTCAGTGGGACAGATCCCACATCATTTTCTTTGAATGCAAAGGTGGCTTTGTCTTTTCCAGTGCTCCCTCGGATTCTTCTGAGGAATCTTGCATTAACTTAATTGCCCTCAAGGCTCTCAACCAAGCCAATATAATGGTAGCTGTTGCATTTGGTCGCAAAATTCACAATGATAAAGTCACCAACTGACAGATCTGAGATGTCTGGTTCACTACTCTCATCCTGGGAGCTCTCACACTCAGAAGTGTCATCAAGTGGGATGGGAACATCACTCTCCTCAGAGCTGCTGTACACTGGGGTTTTCTTTTTGGTTTGTATCTTTTTGGACTTTCCTTGTTCTTTGATGTTGGTTACTTGTTTCCCCTTCAGTTTGTTTTTTCTCTTTTCATGTTCCATTTCTATTGCCTGCTTTTCAGGTGTATCAGTCAGGATCCTTGTCTTCACCCACTTTCTCTTTGTCTGTGCCCTAGGCTGCTGACTTTTGGGTAAGGGTAGAATTTCAGTGGGAGACACATATCCAGGAGAGGTGAGGAGTGAATCTGTCCCACATGTTGAAGAACATGCCTGTGAAGGCAACGCCTGTGAAGCAGAGGTGGAGGTTGAAGCCATGGGTGGATCTTCTTCAGAAGTAGACAGCACATCAGGGTTTGGCCTGTCTGACACCATGGATGGTTCAAACTCTGCATCAGAGAAAATATCTCTGTTGTAAGGAAAAATCCCTGTGGACCTGAATCCAGAAGAGATATTCCGTGGTGTCATTGCCAACATGAAAGTCTCATTCACCCATACAGGGATGTGGTATATGCTGGCTGTTTTGCCTGGGTTAGATCTCATCCAACCATCAAGAGCTCTGTTGTAATAGGTCTTGAATGGACCATAGACACTCTTGTCCAGAGGCTGCAGGCGATGAGATGTGTGGGGTGGAATTGTGAGCATAAGAATCCCCTTACTCTTTGCTAAATCCAGTGCCCTCAGTGAATATGTGGTTATCAAGGAGAAGCAGCATGGGATGGTCAGAGCACTTGGTATGCTGAACCAGATGTTCAAGGAACTCAGCAAAGGTGTCTTCATTGATCCAGCCAGATCTGGTGGAGGAACCAATTGATCCTGGAGGTGCTCCTGTAATGAAATGGTCTTTGTATGGTTAACAGTTGTGTAATACTATATTTAAAACAATGTTATGCTTAAAACTTAAATTAACTTCAGTGCCTTAAGTTAGGGATAAGTTGAACCACTGGTTCAGTTTACTCCACATCATCTGGCTCACTTTGCCCCATTGTCACCATTTTGGTCAAAACGGCCTAGCTTAGCAATTAAGGCTAACCTTTAGCTTAATGATTCACATGGTTTTATATGTTGACAAATCACCAACATGTACCATACACAACTTTAGACCTAGATACATTTGCTTTGGTACAACAGCTAGTATACTTGCAATGCAGAAAATTAACTTTAACAAGCAAAAAAGTGTTTTTGTGAAAAAAAAAGATAAAAAAAACGTACCTCTTGTCACATGTGCTTCTCCTCTTCATAACAAAATAGAAATGATGGAGTCCTTCGGAATGTATGGTCACATGACACTAAATGTGCATAGTTGCCTAGAAACAGGGGGTGGGTCAACTTACCCACTGGCTCATCTTACCCCACTCTCCCCTACAGCTATTTCGACTGGGGACCTCACTCTCCATTTTATATAATAGCTTTAAAACCATGTTAGTGGGCAATAGATTATTTGTCAATACCTGCTCTCTCCTCATCTCCATCACCCTTTCTTTTTCTCTATGTCTCCTCATCTTGCCCTGTCTCTTCCCCTCCTAAAGCTGATCTTTTTTAATTTACTGAAGGCAACAAATTGTATTATATTAATTCTCAATATGTACACATTAATTATTAATCTTGTGCCTAATATGATGAAAACGGCTTTGTTAATGTTTCTTGTCCCCTCCCCTCACAATGACAGTAAACTAATTATTACATTACATGAGTCACGTTACATAGGCCTATTTTCAGTTCAAAAGGGCGAAATTAGACAAAAGTTTATTAGTTTGCCTGATTATTTTTGCCATTCGTTTAACATTTATGACCTAAAAAAAAACTAAAATATGAAATGTTTAGTTTAGCTACTTATATCTTATTCGCACTTGACCGTAAACTGAAGCGTTGAGTCGCTCTGCTAAAATTTGCGCTCAGCAGCTTATGTGACCATAAAGCCCGCCTACTTTGATTTGATTGGTCATCTCAAATATTCTGACATTGACGAGCAGTGACAGACCAATGAAGCTCAGATGAACACACACACCCTGTCCTCTGTTTCTGACATGCGCTCTGCTCGACGCCGCTGCGGATTGAAGATGAAGAACGCGCTGAATCTGATTATAACAAGACTGAAGCGAACAAGAATTTGTGTAGCCTACACTTAATCACACATTTTTAGGGGGGCTAGGCTAAGCCAATTTTATAAAAAAAAAATTCAGTACCCCCCCAAACTATTATTTGCATCCCTTTTGGGAGGGTCCAGGTCTCATCTAGGTAGGGGTTTGATTTATATTGTGAGTAAAAGTTTGCATTGGAACTTTTGACTCTTCTTTTTCTTCTACCTGCACCACACCGTGACATTACTACTGTCCTTAATTGGGTTTGTTATTTAGCATTTTAGGCTTATTTTAAGCAGTATAGTATGTGTATTCTGCAAATGTATTTGTTGCAAGTGTAATTGTTTAGTGTGTGTGTATATATAGTTAAGATGTGTGGAAATTGCTGTTTGTCACTTGCATAATGAGTCATTCTTCCTCTCAGTAAAACTGCAGCTGTTACAAAAACATGAAGACATATTTTGATTTTGTTCCTCATATGTTCACTTTGGTGGCTTAATGCAAATGTTTAACATATGCATCACCACATGCAGTTCTAAAAAAAGACTGCTGAAAGTTGTGACAATATTTTCTCAAGGAGACAGTTTTATTTGGATTACTCATGTCATTTATTGTAAATCAGCTAATTTTAAGATAATAATTCTAACAATTTGATTTAAAACATGTTATATACCAACTGGAGAATTTTTTTGGGGGGGGATGGGGCCACAGATCCCGGAGTGAGTTCTAAATATCATTTGTTAAACTATAACAAATACATGTGTCTGACTTGTCTCAGTCGTTACAAATATTTTGAAACTACTAGACAAATGGTTAATAGTTCCTCTGGGGAAAAAAAAGCCATATATTTTCACATACCCCAGCTTAATCACCATTCATACAGTTTAACCAATCACACTGATATTATTTAAAGTAAGTGTGATTTGCCATGAGTTCTATGAGGACGTGAACACTTTTTATGATGTTTTATTAAAATACAAGAGGAGCACGTTCAGATAATCAACCAAATTAGCAGGGGAGGAGTATAAAAGGATAAAAGGAGGAGTGACGACAGTGAAGGACGAGAGAGGACCAGGCCTGGTCTGTTTTATGTTGTGTTTTGTTTCTGTTTTATGTAATCGTCCGTGAGTGACTGCTGCCTTTACTTTCGTTTTGTATTTGTTTATTTTATTATTAAAGTCTGTGAAGGTTCGCTGGTTCCCGCCTCCTTCTTCCTACAACAATGAACTACGTTACAGAGATATATATGCAGCAGGTTTACCTATCCCATGACAGTTTTCCAGCATTTGGGCCCCGCCCTAAGTGCCCAACATGCCTGTATTTGAGCTTAATTACTCAATTCACTCCAAGTCGCCCCTGTCTTTACGAACATAAAGTATATGTTGTATATGTCTTTTTGGTGGGATGTTGCCCACTGTGGCAGACGTCTCTGTGTCTCTGTGTACTCCTGCAGCCGTCATTATTTGATGTCTATTTGTGTTTGTTTAGTCTTGTTTAAGTCTTTAAACGTACATGATTCATCTGCACTAATCACATATGACAGAGAAACGTTACTGGAAATCGGGAAGCAACCTTATGAGCCCACTTTTAATCTGTTGGATCTGGACTACCTGCTGCATCCGAGCTCAAACCAGCGGGGCCCACCAACACCGGAGTCGGGTGAACAGCGCAGCTGGCGGAAGGAGCAACTCAAGCGGCGACGAGGCAAGAGAGGTGGGCTACATGCCAGGCTAAAAGCTAGAACTAGCCGACCGCCTCTCCCTAGCCTTCTGCTTGCGAACGTCCGATCCCTCGAAAATAAGATGGATGAGCTCAGAACCAGGATTATATCCCAGCGAGAAATTAGAGACTGCTGTGCACTAATTCTCACTGAAACCTGGCTATCGGACAATATACCGGACTCAACAGTTCAGCTACAGATCCACCGCGGGGACCGCACAGCGGCATCGGGAAAACACAAAGGAGGGGGAACCTGCATCTGTATTAACAACCGATGGTGCTCAGACGTGCAGACTGTCAGCAAACACTGATCGAGTGATGCAGAGCTGTTATTGTTAAAATGTAGACCCTTCTATCTACCGATGGAGTTTGCCACTGTATTTCTCCTGGGTGTTTACATCCCGCCACACGCGAACCCCACGGCAGAGCTTGGGACTCTGTATGACACTATAAACACACAAGAAAACACACACCCTGACCTGACGCGGTGTTTATCGTTGCAGGCGATTTTAACCACTGTAATGTATGGACTGTGATGCCAGCATACCACCAGCACTTTGATTTCCCTACAAGCGAGAAAAACACACTCGAACAGGTGTACAGTAACGTGAAGGGGGCATACAAGGCTGCACCCCGCCCCCTTCCGTCTCTTATTTGAACTGCAGTTTCTGTGAACTTGTAGGTGAATTCTAATTCGACAGTGTGACTGTTTCCATTCGGTGGAGGACGACGTCTAAGCTGATCAAAATACGCATCGAGCGTACAGCCTGCCAGGATACATCTAAATTGGGGCTGTCATAGTGTTTCTCGACGGGTGGACTGAGGACGGGGGGGGGTAACCTTACAGTGACGAAGGTCTATGTGTGTCACCCTTATATTTGTATATTATTAGGACTGTTTTGGTTCTCTTTTGCATCTTCTGTTTTTTTCTGTTTGTGTTGAATTGATTTTCTGTTTGTGATTTTTGTTTTTGGATATGTGTTTGTCAAGACATAGGGGAATGACCCATTAACGCCTGCTATCGTGCTGATCACGGTCTACGAGCATCAGCTGGTTGGCTGGTATTGCTACTAAGAAAGACAGGCCTTTAGGCCGGGTGTGATTATACGCTTCATTGACAGAGTTTTATGTGGAAAGTAAATGTGTTTTTGTTTATTGTTATTATATTGATTGTTCTTGTCTTTTCCCTTCAGAATCTGGGGTACCCGTGGTTCCTGAAGTCTTCTGGGTGTGGTGGTGGTTTGACTGACAGTCTGCAGTGTTCACAACGGGTGGAGTGTTGTGAGAGAGCACGAGTGGTTGCTGTGTTGATCTAATAGTCAGGACAAATCCCCCAGGTTCTGAAGTGGTAGGCGCGTGTGTGTGTGTGTGATTGTTGATTTATCTGACTCTACGATTTATTATTGAAGATCGTGTTGTATTTTATTAAATGGTGTTTTTGAATAAACCGTTTTGTACTATCATCGTTGTCTGTTATCTGACTCAGCCACTACGCATCTGCGTGCTTTGTGTACCTGAATAATCTGTGGGTTCCCGGACTATTTCCGGGTGGCGTAGTCGGACTTAACCTAAAATTGCAATCTGCCACACATACTTTTATGTAAAGACTGCACCAATTCTACATGCCAGCATGAACATGCAGACTTTCTCCCGGTCATCTTTGATTGGTCACCTCAACAAATGGGTGTGAACTGATAGGACCTTTAAGAGTATCTGATTAGTTCAGATCTTGGCTCAATCTCTTTGAGACAACATTCTCTGGTCTCCTTCCGGCAACTTGATCTTCAAGTTAACTTCTTTGGATTCAACGAGGACCAAGTTAATTTCTTTGGATTCAACGTGGACCACCCCAAGAACCCAAACGAACGCTTCAGCGCACTCCTGGCAAAATCATCAAGAATCTCAAGAATCTCCTGCATCTGGACTTTTTCAGCAACCGAAGTCAATGCAAGTACCCGTTTGCAACCTTTAGATACGTTTGTAAGTTATTGTGCCCCTTTAAGGTGACCCATTCTTTGATGTTTCTCGTAGGTTGTGGTTAACTGATTGTAATCTTGCCATTCTCCTTTCTTTGCTCTCTCTTTCTTCACTTTTCTTTACTTTCTTTATTCTGTATACAATCTTTGCTTAGTTTAGTTGTGTGTGTAGCCTACCGTAGTTTCATTTATTAAACCAGTAAATCCACGCTTTATTGTCTCTGTGTTTGCCACATATCAAAGTCACTTAAACATCTTGATTAGATTAGATTAGATTAGATTCAACTTTATTGTCATTACACAAGTACAGGTACAAGGCAACGAAATGCAGTTTAGGTCTAACCAGAAGTGCAATAGCAGCAAGTGCAGGATATACAGTGGTTCATAAGTGCAGAACATGGATATGTACTGAATAAATATAGAGTTGAATACTATTATAAACAAAAATTTACAGATAGATTGTCCTATGAATATAATATACAGATAACTATTACTGTGAACAGAATTTACAGCTAGATATGTACTGAATATAATAATATACAGATGGCTATTACTATAAACAGAATGTTTACAGATAGATATGTACTGAATATAATATACAGATGGCTGTTACTATAAACATAATTTTACAGATAGATATGTACTATGGATATATATACAGATGGCTGTTACTATAAACAGAATGTGAGCATAATATACAGATGGATATTACTATAAACAGAATTTTACAAATAGATATATGTATAAGTTAGGCTAATGAGCAGTATAACAATGGATTTAAAGTAGTGCAAATAAAGTTTGGACAGAAGCTATCCGAGTGAGTGCAGTGGAAAGTAATTGCATATTACAGTTAAGGTACGATATTGCAATGTATATGTAACAGTCGGTACTGTAAATAAACAGTCGGCAGTGCAAATGAGCATATTCCAGTCAAGGTAGTAGTGCAAGATGCATATGTAAACAGTTGTTACTGTAATAACAGTCAGCAGTGCAAATGAACATTATAGTATTGCAAATAACAAAATGGAGGCAGGTGTGAGGAGGGAGAGGAGAGTCAATCAGTATATAAGGGGAGTGGGATCAATGAGGGTTAGAGTTTAATAAAGAGACAGCTCTGGGGAAAAAACTGTTCTTTAGTCTGCTGGTCCTGGTCCGGAGGCACCTGAAACGCCTGCCGGAGGGCAGGAGAGAAAACAGTCTGTGGGCTGGGTGAGAGGAGTCCTTAAGGATGCTGCGAGCTCGATGCAGACAGCGTTTCCTCTGGATGTGCTCGATGGCAGGTAGTGGAGTCCCAGTGATGCGCTGGGCGGTTTTCACCACCCGCTGCAGTGCCTTGCGCTCTGCAACAGAACAGCTCCCATACCACACTGTAGCACAGTTGGTCAGGATGCTTTCTATTGCACAGCGATAGAAGTTCACCAGGATAGTGGAGGAAAGCTGATTCTTCCTCAGTGTCCTCAGGAAGAAGAGGCGCTGGTGAGCCTTCTTGACCAGGCTGGAGGTGTTGGTTGTCCAGGTCATGTCCGCCGAGATGTGGGTCCCCAGGAACTTGAAACTGGAGACACGCTCAACAGCCATTCCATTGATGTGGATGGTGTCGTGTGTGCCTCTTGACACTTTCCTGAAGTCCACGATGAGCTCCTTCGTTTTGGTGGTGTTGAGGAGCTGGTTATTTTCGGTGCACCATGAGGCCAGGTGCTTGATCTCCTCCCTATAGGCAGTCTCATCGTTGTTGCTGATGAGACCAATCACTGTAGTGTCGTCCGCAAACTTGACGATGGAATTAGATCCGTACACAGGCTTGCAGTCGGAGGTGAAGAGGGAGTAGAGGAACGGGCTTAGCACACAGCCCTGTGGTACACCAGTGTTGAGTGTGATGGATGTGGAGCAGTTGGAGCCTGATCGAACATTCTGGGGTCTGTTGGTCAAGAAGTCCAAAATCCAGTTGCACATGGAGGTGTTGAAGCCCAGGTCTCCAAGTTTGGCTATTAACTTAGTTGGGATGACAGTGTTGAATGCTGAGCTGAAGTCAACAAACAGCATGCGTGCATAAGTGTTCTTATTGTCCAGATGTGTGAGCACAGAGTGCAGTGCCATGGAGACTGCATCCTCTGTGCTCCTATTGCTACGGTAGGCAAACTGGTGTGAGTCCAATGTGGATGGTAGAGAGTCTTTTAGGTGTGCCAGGACCAGCCGCTCAAAGCACTTCATTACGATGGGTGTGAGTGCTACAGGGCGGTAGTCATTAAGGCACTTCGGGCTGGAGTGTTTTGGCACTGGCACAATGGAAGTGCATTTAAAGCATGTTGGTACAGTTGCTTGGGCAAGAGACAGGTTGAAAATGTCTGTAAAAACCCCAGCGAGCTGCTCCGCACATGCCCTGAGTACGCGTCCAGGGATGTTGTCTGGTCCAGCAGCCTTGTGCGCGCTGATCCTGCTCAGTGCATTGCAGACATCTGTGGAGGAGAGTGTGATCGGTGGGTGGTCAGCTGAGGATTTGAGCTTGGTGGCAGTTTCTCTGTTGTCTCTTTCAAAGCGAGCATAAAAGTCATTTAGCTCGTTCAGGAAGTTGACATCAGTGGCTGCGGGGGTGGAGTGAGAGGGTTTGTAGTCACTGATGGCCTGAATGCCCTGCCACATGCGCCGAGGGTCAGCGTTGGAAAAGTGTCCCTCTATCTTAAGCTTGTAGCAGTGCTTGGCCTCTTTGATGCCCCTTTTCAGATTTGCTCTGGATGTGCTATAGGCTTGTGCATCTCCTGATCTGAAGGCAGTATTGCGTGTCTTCAATAGGAGTCGCACTTCCCTGTTCATCCATGGCTTCTGATTTGGGTATGTGGTGATCTGCTTCTGGGTTGTAACACTGTCAATGGTGGTATTAATATAATCCAGTACAGAGGAGGTGTAGCAGTCAATGTCCGTGTGAGAGCCACTGGTGGCTTGAGAAGCAAACATACTCCAGTCTGTGTGTAGAAACCTTTCCTGGAGTGAGAAATCTGCCCCCGCAGGCCACACCTTGATGGTCTTCACTGATGGCTTCACGCGATTGATCAGAGGTGCATATTTGGGGGTGAGGAACAAAGAAAGGTGATCTGACTGTCCCAAGTGGGGGAGGGGTGTCGCGACGTAAGCTTCAGCCATGTTTGTGTAAACATGGTCTAAGGTTTTGTTTCCTCTGGTGTGACAGGAAACATGCTGGTGAAATTTCGGTAGCACTGACTTTAAGTTTGAATGATTAAAATCACCCGCAACAATAAACGCAGCTTCCGGGTGAACGGTCTGTTGTTTACTGATGGCTGCGTGAAGTTCTTTCATAGCAAACTTGGCATCAGCATCCGGGGGAATATAGGCTGCAGTTATAATAGTGGAAGTGAACTCCCGCGGTAGATAAAACGGTCTACATTTAACCATGAGAAACTCAAGGTTAGCTGAACAATGTCTCCCAACAATAGCAGAGTTTGTGCACCAAGCTTTGTTAATGTAAATGCACAATCCACCACCTCTGGTCTTACCGGAGCCATGTAATGTTCTATCCGCCCGGAATGTATGGCGTCCCGCTAGCTCAATAGCGTTGTCCGGTATTCCGCTGTTTAACCATGTTTCCGTGAAAATTAGAACATTACAGTTCAAAAGTCTCTTGCTGTATGTGATGTTGAGTCGAATCTCCTCCATTTTGTTCAACAGCGACCGTACATTGGCAAGGAAAATGCTGGGTAAAGAGAGCCGGTGTGGTGTTAGCTTTAGCTTAGCTCTTAGTCCTCCGCGCTTCCCCCGCCTTTGTTTACGATCTCGCCGGCGCCTGCGAGCACTTCCGCCCGGCCGGGCAGAGTGCATAGCCTCGGGTGATCTGGCGATCTCAGGAAGGAGTCGAAGGTTGTCCATAAAACTGTCGGAAATTCGCAAACCAATATCCAAAAGCTCACCTTGGGTGTACGATGTTAAGGCACAACTGTTCTGGACGAACAGACCCGAAATGAGCAAGAAAAATACTGCTAAATTACAGAATCTGGAGAGACCGCGAGCCTCGCGATGTACTCGCGCCGCCATCTTGGATCTATCGAATTGTGATCTAGCGATACCTATGCTATTACCCTGCTAGAACTTTATTTACTTTAGTTGGAAAAGGTTATTCTTTCTTGGCCAGGTAGATAATATATTTCCTAGAATTAATAATTGATTATGCTTTCTGTTCATATTTGGATGAGCTGATTAAATAATTGTACTATTAATTCTGCTACAGTCAATTCTAAAAATAATTTAAATAATTTAAAATTAATTATAATCTATTAAAATTAATTATATATATATATATATATATATATATATATATAATTAAAACATTTTTTTGCTAATTTGTTACACATTTCAGTGTTTCTCTACCCAGCATACAGACAGCTCCTAAAGCAAGCCCCCACTGTAAGGAAAACAGTACAAGTGTGGACTGAAGAATCTGATCAGAGGTGTCAAAAGTATTCACATTCATTACTCAAGTAGAAGTATAGATACTAGGGTTTAAAAAGACTTCTGTAGAAGTTGAAGTATCAACTCAAGCTTTTTACTCAAGTAAAAGTATAAAAGTAAGGAAAAAAATGCCATTAAGGACAAAAGCTAAGGCCGCGCCACAGGGGCCTATATAGTGCACTACCCCAGCTCCTCAAAAAAACACATTTTTCTAAAGGCCATATTTGACTATAATTATATTAAAATGTTGATGTTGAAAATTTTGGGATGATGCACTAGGCTACCTGTTTCAGCCGTATATATGCCCATAGAAAATTAATTTTCTAAATAAATAAAATAAGCAGAGGAATCAGGAAATTAATAGGATAATGTATTAAGGTTTTTAGTCTATATTGACCTTAACAATACGTAAATTAAATAATTCTGTAATGTTACAAATAACTAATAAAGACATGGTGGCAGTTTAACAGAGACTTAACTTTACTACGCTCATAGTGCAATGCAATAGTGCAATAATGTCTTGTTCCTTGCTTTTTGAAGAGGCCAAACACATGTCTGCATCTTTCATTAAAGTGATAGTTCACCCAAAACTGAAAATCATTTACTCACCCTCAAACTGTTTCAATCTAAGTTAGTTTCAACTAAGTGAACTAATCATTTAACAGAAATTAACTGTTGGCATATATGTTTCACATCAATACTGTCCAGTTTGTCCTGTTGGACACGACACACAGCAATACTGTCGTGTCACTTGTGACCATTGCTCTGAGCCGTGTTTTCAGTGTCATAAGAGCTCTGAAACTTCTTTCAGTCCAGCTGATGAGACTGGGATGATTTGATCAACAGGCCTCTCATTTCAACAAGACCAGCCTTCAACAGACCAAGCAATGTTATTTTTTCATGTTTTATGGGGACTTTCCATAGACATAATGATTTTTATACTGTACAAACAAACTGTGTATTCTACCCCCCATAGACTAACCTTACCTATCACAGAAAACTGTCTGCATTTTTACATTTTCAAAAAACAAAAGTCTGATTTATAAGCTGTTTTCTGAAGAAAAAAAAATCCCCAAAAGGACAAGGATTTCGGATATTGACATCTTTGTGGGGATATTTTGACCCTATAATGTAGAGTTGCACACACACATACACACTCTCTCTCTCGCTCACAAACACACACACACACACACACACACACACACACACACACACAACACACACACACTCTCTCTCTCTCTCTCTCGCTCACACACACACACACTAACGATTATGTTAGTGTTATGTTACGATTGTCATTATATTGTAAAAACGTCTGTCCCCAAATCAATATTTGACGCGATTTGCCCCGTATTCTTGAGCACAGAACTGTTGATTTCTCCCTCGCTTACCGCATCTAGGTTTCCTTAGGACTCGGAGGAGTTTTGGCGCTTCGCACTTCGCACAACCAAATGTGACTACAACCTCTCACAAGTTAGAAAGAAAAGAAAACACAAAGCCAATCAGTTTAGCGATGTGTGTTCAGGAGGCGGGACTCAGATCTATTAACCGTTTGTGTAATTGGCCAATTTTTTTTTTTACGACGACAAGCCGGAATGAAAACAAGCCGAAATGAACTAGGAGTAACGAGGCTATTTTTAAAATGTAAGGAGTAGAAAGTACAGATAATTGCGTGAAAATGTAAGGAGTAGAAGTAAAAAGTCGTCTGAAAAATAATTACTCCAGTAAAGTATAGATACCCAAAATTTCTACTTAAGTAATGTAACTAAGTATTTGTACTTCGTTACTTGACACCTCTGAATCTGATCAGGTGCTTCAGGAATGCTTTGAGTGTACTGAGTGGGATTTGTTTAAGACAGCTGTTAGGCGTAATGACTGTACTGTTGATCTGGATGAATACACTTCAGTGGTAACTAGCTACATTAGCATCTGCATAGACAACATTGTGCCCCATAAACACATCCAGACATATCTCAACCAGAAACGATGGATAAACTGTGAGGTCCGATCCATGCTGCATACTCGCTCCAAGGCATACCGGCCCATTGCATCGACTCCTATAGGTATGAAATGCTTCGAGAGAATCGTCATGAGCTACATCCAAACGATTGTACCAGACACTCTGATCTTGAGAGGTGCAATGATCCACACACACACACACACACACACACACACACACACACAAGCAAATCATGCACAGGGATATGGAAGACGAACAACTACTGACAACCTACCTCTGCAGACTTTGCACTGACTCCTCATGTTTACATGGCATATACATGCACAACTACTTACTTTTTGCACATTGTTATTTATGTCTCTTTGTCATTTATGTCACTTGTTATTTATGTCTTAGGGTGTTTAATTGATGTCTGATGTTGCTGGGAGGATTCGCAGGATAAGAATTTCATTGTACTGTGTGACGACTGTTTCCTGTACATATGATGTTTCATAAACAAAGTTCGGGAGGAGCACATTTAAATAAACAATCCAATCAACTTGTCATCAAACAATTACCATTGTCTACCCTATCAGCATGAGAGGAAGCATATATAGATATTCACTCTGTCAACTCACCTAACATTCTTTGACAGTTTTCAGCATTTGGTCCCGCCCATTTGTTTGCAGTGTCAGAGATTGAACTCTTCCCGTCTGATGACGACTTCCTCGTTGCCCAGGATCCATCGCAGCATCCCAACACTGCAACGAGCTCCCATGCTCAACAGGACACCGCAAATGAACCTCCAGCAACACTGCGCGGCCGCCGACCTAGCCGAGCCGCTTCCCGTACCCTGAGGAGCCGTGGCTTGCCCTCACCTCCACCATCTAGACTTCCACCACCATCTCCAGCATCTTCCTACACAGTTTTAATCAGCTAATCAGCGCCGATGTTCATTTTTCTAGGAGAATGAATAAAGCACTACTGTACAACCTGTACGTTTCACTCCAAACAGTTTTCCCTTCTCCAAGATCCACTCCACATAAAAAAAAAAAGGCAAGTAATCACAAGGCCTCGAATTCACGTTCCCAGAAGACACCTTCTCCCTCTCGCAGGTCCTAGTCTTCCGCGAGCGTCAGGCCGCAGCAGGCCTCCAGCTAGCCTGGGCCGTGCCCTAGATTCCGCCGCCGCCGCCAGGCCCCACTCTTCTCTCTGCTCTGCCGAGCTACAGACCAGAGCTTTCTCCAGCACTGCGCCTCATGTCACAATGCCAGTTTCCATCGAAACAGGCCACTCTTTCAGCGTGAGTATGCCAACGGTACAGGCTCAGCTACCACAGACATTTCCTGTCACTTTTTCCAATTCTTTCCCTTGTCCATGGCCTGCAGCCCCACCATCAGACTCTAGCGCGAAGCTGCTTCAGCTAGCGGCGCAGGCCCAGACACCCTTTCTACCCCCCCAGCTCCCCTCCTTTCCCACTTTTCCAGTTCCTCCACAAGCTTCAGGTGCCGACCCAAGTGTGAGGTTGCCTCCACAAACGGCCTCGGCCACAGGGCTTTTTCCTCCTAACACTTTTTCCCAAAATCGGTCTCCTTTCACTCTGTTTTCTGCAACGCCGATGCCCATCCTGCCAAATGCTACAGCTATGGAACCGCCCCCTGTTGCCAGCAACATCAGAGCACAGATCCTCACAGGTGCATACATCGATTTATCTTCCCTGCTATCATTACTCCCTCCCTCTTTCTCAAATCGGCAAATCGACTGCGGCAATTTTGCAGTCACCCTCAAAAATCCAGTTCATAATTCTTCCCGCATTCTTTCGTTTTCTGAATTTGCTATCGCTTTCAGCCGGTATAGCGGAATAATTTGCACCGCACTTCCCCACAGGAGACGAGAAATAAACAACTATCTTGCAATAATTGCAGAGCTCGCATTATCGTACGGAGAAACCCACTTCTATACTTACCACAAATTGTTCTCAGTGAAATGTGGCGTCCGCATAGCCCAGTGGAACCAGTGCCCTTACTGGGGAGCCCTAGACACAGAACTACACAATAGAGTGTTCCAGTGCTCCAGATCCTCTCTGCCAAGATTCAGCAACAGCAAAATCAACCAGTTCCGTCCCGCGGCCAGCAAACATTAATTTCAATGATTCAGCCATAGATTCCAAACGAAGAAATTTCTCATCCAACAGTCAAGTTTGCAATAACTTCAACTCAGGATGATGCACACGGCAACGCTGCCGTTACTTACACATTTGCAGCTATTGTGGTGGCACTCACACCCGCACTATATGCCCTGTTAAAAGATCCTTAAATAAAGATTAAAAAAATTACCTGTCGACTCCTTTGAATATTTCTCGTCTGTCTACTGAATTGTCTCACCATCCTAACACTAACTTTACTGACTATTTACTGTCTGGTCTCGAGCACAGCTTCAAACCCGGCATTGAAAGCTTCCCCACTCAAAGTATCATATGTGACAATCTCCAGTCCGCTCTCGCTGAACCTGACACAGTCAACATTCTAATTAAAAAAGAAATCGAATCAGGCTTTATGATAGGTCCTTTTAACATTCCTCCTTTCGAGTGTTTTCGCATCAGCCCCATTGGAGTGGCTACCAGGAAATTTTCAGGCAAAAAACGCTTAATAATCGATCTCTCAGCCCCGCACAATTCCTCGTTTCTAAGCAGAAACAGCCTTATCTCGCTTGAACAATTTTCTCTTCATTACCACACCATTGACCAAGCTATAACCTTGATTAAAGACGCGGGTCACGGTGCTTGGCTCGCTAAAGTCGACATCACCTCTCCATTTAATGATGCCCATCCACCCAGATTCATGGCATTTGTTCAGCGTACGCTGGCAAGGAAAATTTTACTTTTCCGTCCGTTTAACTTTTGGCTGCAAAAGCAGCCCCAAGATTTTCGACATGCTATAAGAATGCATTTGTTGGATTCTTTCTTATAACTACTCAATTGCCTATTTAATCCACCTGTTAGATGATTTCCTAATCATCTCACCGCCCAACTCCATCCTAGCCACACATCTTCTCACAGTCCAAAAAGTCTTCGCTGGTCTTAGGGATTCCAATCGCCCAAGACAAAATCATGGGTCCAGCCACGTCCATCGAATTTCTGGGCATTAAATTGGACACAGTTAACTTCCAGGCCTCACTGCCCAAGGAAAAAAATCGACAGGATTATTCTGGTCGCATCCACCCTTCTAGAAAATCCAAATTGTTCTAAACGAGAGCTACTATCTCTGCTCAGCCACTTAAACTTTGTGATGTTCTCTCCCCATGGATATCCAACTGTTCACCGACGCAGCTCCCTCTATCGGTTTCGGGGGATTCTACCAAGACCATTGGTTAGCGTCTACATGGCACGTCCAGCTGTTAGACTCACCGCAGTCACTAACATCCTCAGCGCTGTTCGAGTTGTATGCTTTAGTGGTTGAAGCTTTTCTGTGGGGTAAAGAATGGTCCACTAACAGCATCATATTGCACTGCGACAACGAAGCAACCGTGCATTGCATCAACAATGGCCGCTCAAATTCCCCCGCACTAATGCCTCTCCTAAGACGCCTCATTTGGATCGCAGCCTGTGATCAGTTCATCATAACTGCAAAACATGTTCCCGGGTCCAAAAATCAAATAGCCGACTCTCTCTCTCTCGTTTTGCTTTCCAGAAATTCAGGCTGCTGGCACCAGGCGCGGACCCATTCCCATTCCCAACCCCAGTACCTCACTATTCAGAGTTGATATTCCCATAAACCACCCATTGAAACCACTTCTCGACGCCTCTCTTAATTCCATTCTTCAAGTCGTTTCACCCAGCACCCTCCAATCCTACTTAACCGCATGGAAGTGTTTTAAGTCTTTTCACTTCACATACAACCTGTCTTTTCCCAATTTTTCTCTGCTCACCATCACTTCATTCATATCCTATCTCAACAGCATCAAGAACCTCAAAGCCTGCTCCATCAAGGGTTATCTAAGTGGAATCCAATTCTTCCACAAACTCATTTTTGGTTCGCCTTCTTTAGAGATAGCAAATTCTCAGACATCAATGCTCATCAAAGGCATCCAAAAAACCCAACCTACCCGCCCAGATGCCAGACAACCAATAACGTTAGACATACAGTACTCACTAAATGCATCTCCACCCTCCGCCGAGGCTACCACTCCACCAACACTGCCCGCACACTGGACGCCATGTTCATATTGGCTTTATTCGGTTTCCACAGATGCTCAGAACTCACTATCACTTCCAGCTTCAACCCAAAAGCCCACCCCACAATCAAATATCTATCAATGTGTTAGACAACGAAACCATCTCTTATTTCATAAAGCAAAGTAAGACAGATCAAACCAGGAAAGGCCATTTCATATACATTTTCAATCTGTCATCACCAATCCAACCGTACCAAACTCTCTCAGCCTACATGCTTTTCAGAAACTCACAGACTAAATTCCCCTCCGACCCACTTTTCGCAGACGACTCCAACGGTCCCGTCACACGTTTCTGGTTTCAAAAACACTTTAAGTCCATTTTGATCCATTCAGGCATCCCAGCAGACCACTTTTCCAGCCATTCTTTTCACATAGGCGCAGCAACCACAGCTGCCCAAAACAGCCTATCTCAGCAGCAGATCCAAACACTTGACTGCTGGTCATCGGAGGCCTTCAAGAGTTACATCCGCTCAAATCGCTTCCATATCAAAGAAGCCCAACGAACCCTCATCAGCTAAATTCTTATTACCAACTTCTCATACACCCAACCCTACAGGCCACCACTCCTGCAGGAGCCACGTTCCCCATCCTAACTCGCTTTACTGCCACAGCAGTGCTATTTTCCGCTCCAGCAGGAGCTCAGATCTCCGTCCCAATCACCTTTCGGATCACAGTTTGAAAGCAAGTTATTTCCAACACCACAGCAGCATCATCTCTTCCTCCAACAGGAGCCCATTCTCCACCCAACCGGCTCATCGGACAGTTAAAGCAAGTCAAAACCCAAGTCTTTCTACTACAGCTATTCTAGTCCGCTCCCGCAGGAGCTCCGTTACTCCGTCCAAACTCGCTCCACTGCCATAGCAGTGTCATCTACTCCGCTTCCGCAGGAGCTCAGTTCTATGTCCAAAATTGTTTTGAATATTTAAAAGCAAGTTGAAAAGCAAGTTTGGTCCACTGCCGCAGCAGTGTCATCTACTTCGCTCCCGCAGGAGCTCCGTTACTCCGTCCAAACTTGCTCCATTGCCGCAGCAGTGTTTCCTCTTCCGTCCCCATAAGTACTCAATTCTCCATCCAATTTGCCATCGGATAGTTGGAAAGCAAGTTGAAAAGCAAGCTTGGTCCACTGCCGCAGCAGTGTCATCTCCTCCGCTCCCGCAGGAGCTAGTTTCTCCAACTTGCTTCCACTGCAGCAGTTATGCTATTCTCCTCTGCTTCCGCAGAAGCTCACCCCGTATGACCATCCCCAGACAACCACCTGCGAGGCCCACCCATCTGATGCCACGACAACCAACTCCCGTCTGATGAGCCTTCCCTATCCAGCGACTAACCCCCTCCCTACGATTGGTACCATAAACTCGCACTCCGCAAGTTTTGTGGGGTCATCAACACCATTCTGGCAACTGTCCTGCATTTATTTGGAGCTTTTGGGGGAGTACTCTGGGTTCGGGCCGAATACTGAGCCCGGAGCCCTCTCCTCTGACAGCACGCCAAATACGCATTTATTCTATCTGACTTATTTTTAAGTGTGAACTCGTGAAATGATGTTTCATAAACAAAGTTCAGGAGGAGCACGTTCAAATAATCAATCCAATCAACTTGTCATCATACAATTACCATGTCTACCCTATCAGCATGAGAGGAAGCATATATATATATATATTCACTCTGTCAACTCACCTAACATTCCTTGACAGTTTTCAGCATCCCTCCACCACCCCGACTCCTCACTCTTGGCTTATTCTTTCACAGCCAGGAATACGGGGGGAGTACTAACGTATCTGACTTATTTGTAAGTGTGAACTTGTGAAATGACAATAAAAGTTTGAAGTTTGAAGTATAAACGCCTTGTCCATTTGGGAAGGAAAATTTACATTTTAAGGAGTTAAGACGAGCCCGACAAATTTAGACACTAAATTGTAACGTGGATACAACAAAATGAGTGAGATCCGTCGAACCCCAAGCTCGAATCTCAATCTTCCTCCAGCGTCCGGCTGCATCACCAGGCCCAAGCCAATTCTATGGCTCAGATTCTGTCCCAGACAGCTCCTATCTCTCTGCTTCAGGCTCGATTTCCATACACACAAAGTCTGCTGCGCAATGTCCCAGCCTGTCATGCAGAATGCCATCGTGGAAACCGCCACCAGTGGCTAATAAATAATGTTTCATTAACAAAGTTTGGGAGGAGCACGTTCAAATGATCTATCCAATCAACATGTCATCAGCAATTAACACGTCTATCCTATCAACATGAGAGAAGGCCTATACGTACACAGTTGACTCACCCAACTCCTCACTCTTGGCTGGTTCCTACCACAGGGGGGCGGGGAGTATTTTGGGTTCATGCCAAATACTAAGCCCGTAGCCCTCTCTTTGGACAGCATGTCAAATACGCATACCATTTACTCTATCCGACTTGTTTGTAAGTGTGAACTTGTGCAAATACTTTCAAGTGAAGGTATTGACATAGCCTCACTTATCTCTGCTCCCACCCAGCAAGTCAAATCACTAAATTTACACGAAATCTAAAAAATCTGATAAAATGACAAATAAATGCATACCCCGAGAGCGCTCTCCTACCGCTCCATCATGAACACAAATACGCCATAATATCGATTAGGTGAATGCACATTTTATACAGTTGAGTAAGCCCGCACATCACATACAGATCGCTTGTGCACAGAAACTTTCAGGAGTATAGAAAATTAGTGTCAATGCCGTCCTGAGATCTATCAATAAAATAGCTTGCAAACTGCAAAGCTATGACATATATTTCTTTCTATTTAGAAGTAACCTAAACTCACAGCTTGAAGTTGTGACAGGTAGGAATAATTCTCTCATGCAATCGCTTTCTCACTAATTCACAGTTCTGTCATGAAACTCTAGATGGCGCAGGCTAATGGGTCCTTAACGCAAGCCGATGATATTTACTGCGTTAACTACTTTGCTCAATCTGACTGGTTCATGTCGCATCTGCAGCCAATGAGCTTGCTGCTCAACCTTGGTTACCATTCATTATAGACCATTTCAAGGACGTAAACAATAACAAATGTATTGGAATGCTACTGCGCATGTCTGGTCCTGAAGCATTTTCGGTTGGGATAAGGTATTTACAAAACTGAAAATAAATGATAATGTGAAATTACTGTACCCTTTAAATAAAACTTTGAGGTGCAAACTTTTCACACAGAACATTTAACGTTTACCTGAAGTATCCAGACTTTTATCATTATCTGGTTGCCTGTGTACGTCTAAACGAGAGATGCAGTAAAAGATTGTCGCAGTCTGGATGCTTACAATTACTTTCTTAGCAGAAAGGTTGGGTGCATTTGTTTGTACAATGTAGATGACATTTGCCTTGTATTGGGTGAAGCTGAAGCAAGCCAAACGCTGTCAAAAATGTCGCTAAAGGCGGGCGTACACGGTGCGAGTTCGGACACTCGGGAGATCGTGAGATATTGCACACGTTACGAGTCAGTTAAACTGATAATCGCATTAAAGCAGCTGGTACACAGCACGACTGTCCTGCACGATTTTTTTCCTGAGCCGGCGGCAATCACGTGAGCTTTCGCGCTAAACACAGAGACCGGAGCTTTCAATGTTGCAGGGAACTATAGCTTCAGATAGAAAAATGACAAATGTGTGTGCAAATGATGTGTTGAAAAGCAGAGAACAGTAGTCATTCCTTTCAACATAAAAACTTTGAGAGAGAGAGAAAGAGAGAAGTGCGTGTGTGTGTGTGTGTGTGCGCATGTCTGGATGGTTGCTGGCACTGAGTAGGCCTATAGCCCCATCGATCTTGCCTGTGAAGTGGTTGTGTATGATTTGGCAAAAGGGGACAGCCTATACGCTGGTGAAAATCTAACGCTGGTGAAAAATAAACATGTTTAAAAATTATCGGGAGGTCGGGAGGTGCTCGTAACGTGCTCGGCTCGGCTCGTAATTCCTCTTACACGCTGCAAGCCGCGACCATGCGAGTATAACCGATTTCCACTCGATTTCTCCCGAGTGAAAAAAATTATCTGCAAGCTCGTAAAACAGCAAAAATCGCACCATGTACGCCCGCCTTAAGATGCCCGGGGAGGTTATTAGTGGATATCGCACTTGCACGGCTGGGTCAGTCTGTTATCTATACAAATAATAAATTACATTCTAACTCTATGCTGGTAAACTAATTGATATGTTGCATTATTACTTGTTTCATACTTTTAAAATGTGTGTACTTAGGTTAGGTAAGGTTTGGAGCCATGCTGCTTTGGAACAGTGTAAGAGAGGTTGAATCTATAACACCTGAGCCCTGCGTGTGGTCACGAATAAACAGAAGGTGCATGCTATTCAATGCTGGCAATGTCCACTCCGCACACATTTATTAGATTCTGTCATCCGGGAAACTGCAGGAAAAGAGTGCCGATAATAATCTCTATCTGCTGTTAGTCTTCCTAACCAGCAGATGGTGCAAGTGGCTGTTGACGAAGACCAGAGCAACAGTCAGTCATTCATTTAATTCACAAAAAACGGATTTACAGAAATGGAGCAAGTGGTAAGTGTATGTGTAATGATTATCAGCGCCAGTACATATGCGGAAAAGCTGATAAAGACACAAGCTGCATTTTATGTTTAATTCAATGTCTTCATGGTTACTTCTGTGTACATGTAAGCAGCTTTCTATACCGTGAACAAGATTATAACATTATTCCCTGATGCTGATGTATAGATCAAACTTTACATCTGTGGTAGACATATATTTCTCTCTGTTGTTTAGTTTCCATAACTTTATATTGCAACTTTGTGCTGGAGTACTAGGTACCTCAATACGTAAAACTGCAGGATTCCCCTGCTGTCGGACATATACAACGATTAAGGTTGCTCAGTGGACTAATACAGTGATATAAAAGACCAAACACGCACCTTATTGTGGATGTAGGCTATACTAAATAGGCTACAGGCAAGCAGATGGACTCAGAACATGAAGGTAACATGCAAAGTTTGACGCTAAGCGTTTCCCAGTGAAATACTGGCATAAAGTTGGCTTGACATTGGATGTTCGATATTAGTTCGATATTGGACCATCTCTAGTTACATAGACATTCATTAACATTTGAAGAGAATGACTTACAGTTGTTTTTATGACTGCAAGTCATTCTCTTCAAACCACTGAATTTGTTGAATGAAATTTGTAAAGGGAAATAATGGACTGAAAATTGTCTGTCAAATATTATAGGTTGTATTTTTAAACAATATATATATTGGAAGTGAAATCTGAAAGATGAAAATGGATTATTGAATTTTTAATATTGAAAATGTGTGTGAAATATTTTATAATTGAAATATTCACAGCTTAAATATACAACCATGTTGAGTGTCAGCCCACAAAAACGCAAGCACTAAAAATACATTGCATTAAAATGCAAGCACGGTTAAAGAAATGTATATTTTTTCATGAAGTGCAATTCAACAAGCTTTTTTGTTTCAAAAACATTTGGCATTATTCTACTTCCATATGTTTTGGAATCTGGGCAGGAAAAAAGCTAAACTTTCTGACATTTAAGTTAATTACAAAAGTATTATAGTTGCTGATTTGGCTATATATCACTTCTCATGGTATTTGGTGAAAGCATTTTCCAAGGACCTGACTATTTCAGATGGAACCCTGTTTCACATTCACTTTGAGAATTTCTCTGAGCAGTGGCAATGCCACAAGGCCACATTTTCAAGGATGACTTGGTAGCTTGCTGATGTGAGTGGGCCGACTGGTCCTGGAACCACACTTGCCAGAGGTCAACCAAGACATGGCTTGCAGACTGTTTTTTCCTTAGCCTTTGCCCATGCAGCACACCTTAAGGCATAAATCTGTGCTGACCAAACACATCTCCTCTCAGCAGCAGGAGAACATTGTCTTTTATAATCATCACCAGCCACTGAGGAAGGACAACTTGAATCACTGTTTGCTTTATGGCTAACACAAAAACAGTGCAGATATGTGCTGGGTACCCAGCTAACAAGTATATGTTCTAAGAATATTTTGCCAATGTTCTCATTAAGTTATAAAAAAAAAAAAAAAAAAAAAAAAATTCTGAATGTTCTCTGAACATTCAAAACGTCTAGTTTATTTATTGTTTAAAAAAATGTATTGGTTATGTTCATGTTAGAGATAACATTCCATTTTATCAATTTGCAAACATAATGGGATCTGTAGTTGTGAATGTTCTCTTATCGTTCTGAAACAAGTAGCAAAGTAGTAACACCCAAAAAATGTTAGACGAACATCCAATTAAAATGTGTTAGAAAAAAAAAAATTCCAAAATGATGCATACATAACGTTCTTGTGCTAACCGTTTGAGAAAGTTTGTTCATAGCTTTGAGAGAACCCTGCCAGTATGTTAGCCCAAGTTCTGAGAATGTTCCTTGTCTGCTGGGGTAGTACACACTGAAGCGTAGCTCAGTTTAATGAAGTTTTCACTGTTGGAGAGCTCATTGTCTGTGGGTGGTATTAGGATTTTATTTCTTAATTGTCAATAGTTGGAACACTGAAACTCACTAAACTACTACAAAATTGTCATGTTGGTTTAAGCTGGCTTTGCATTGATCGACAGCTCAGCCTAATGCCAAATGCTTCACAGCAAGTTGACACGTAGCTGGGGGTTAGCCACTAATCAAGAACTGAAAATGCTGAGGGAAACATATTCTTTTTATACAATAGCTCAATAAGATAAATGTATTCACTGAGGGGATATCCTGAGATGCAATTAAAGTGCAGAATCCACAGGGAGGTATGCGCTAACACACATATGTGTGTACTATCATCGAGCAGGATGAGAACACAAAAGAAAGCACTGTTAACAACTTCTTGTCACACTCCAATGTAATCCATATGAGATTCAAACAGAAATTTAGCTGGGGACTGAATACAGTCATTAAAACCGTCTAATGAATTTGACTGGTTTAGGTGTGATGTACTGGTATATGTTGTTGCAAACTAGTTTTTGAAGAACACTAATGTTAATGTCTCTTAACAAGCAATTTGTTTGTACTTTTGTTCTTTCCTTTCTTTTTCCACATTCACTTCCATTTAAACCCAATATTTCATTATGCACCAAACATGCACCAAGGCACCTAATCGCCGCCCCTAAACATCTCCTGATCGACGTTCAATAATATTTATCCTCTAGCGCGTCTCCTAATCGACGTCGGTTGAGTCGGTCAACATCTTGACCCCTTTGAACACTATCACTTGGGAAATAAGACCTCTAATGCTCCACTAACATGCTGCGCAGCAGTAACCAGACAGTCTCCAGACAATGCCTTAGAATATGCTGTAATCACAGCCGGAGGACCTCAGACTAATTTCATAGAGAATCCCACCAGCAAAAAGAATACAACAGTTTTTTTATAGAATAGGAGCATGGCAAAGGTGACATGATTCATTACATAATTTTTCTACAATATGATATTCAATTCATATATATAATTCAACAAACCCTTCTGTTACTAGATAAAAGCAAATCTGGATTTCTTGATTACTCAAAATCATGAGTTTATGAATTTAAGTTTCATTTCCCCTTTTGTTATATTCAGACATGATTAAGACACACACTTTGGCCAAAAGTGTCGGGGACATTTAGATTTTAAAAGCACATAATTATTAATTATTTATTGTTTGTTGTGTTTTCTTATTGATGAGATTATAAGCTAGATGCAGTTTTTTTGGGGTTTGCATCGAATGTTTTTCGACTTTTATACATAAAGTCGTTTATGAATAAAGACTGATCTATTGAAAGCAGTTATTTTGAGTTAGATGCCAAATGTTCTCTTCCTATTCAAATTTGACACTGAGGGGGTGCATACAACATATTTGCTCATCGGCAACTATAGTTGCCGCACATTCAAACACGATTTTCAAGAAAAAAATAAAAATAAAACCTAGGGAAAATAAATACAGAACATGTTCACATAGGACACTATTAACACAAATGCATGAAACCATTCAGAAAAATGTGGGCACAAATGGGTTAACATTCTATTTCCAAGAGTCAATTGATGGACATGGTGTCATGGAACAGCAGATAGCAAACACAAAGTCTGAACAGAGTTTATTGAAAGACACAAGCTATTAGCAGGAAGTCACTGGATTTCAGATAGTACTGGTGATACTGGCATGGGAATGAAAGTCTTATCTGTTATAGGTAATGGAGAGAAGTGGCTGGAGGACTGGCAGACAATGACACCTAGCAGACTAGACAGTTCAATGCACAGGTGCATTTTCCACAAGTATGTAGTCAGGTAAGAGTTCAGTGTCAAACAACAAGACGAGACCAAGATGTGTGTTTGGTGCTGGCTTTTATGGAGGAACTGATGAGGCTGATGGCAGACAGGTGTGGTGAATGTTGAGTGTGAACAGGTGGTAACCAGAGAGGATAATGGAAAATGTAGTGTGCTGAGATGACTGGTCTGGTGACTGAGGATTGTGACTCATGTAATGTTCTACCTCTATTTTAAACTAACTCGAGGACAATTTAGGTAATTTTTTGCAAAGCGGAATGGTTCATAATGGATCCATTGATCCAAATCATTGACTCTGTAACCACATTAAGCAAGCTGACATTCAGTACAACCTGTGTCTTTTATTTAGAAAACATACAAATGTAATTTACGTCTTTTAGTTTGTCAAGAATTTTAAAGCACCGTTTTTGAAGACTGCACATGTGCAAACGTGCTCTACTGTATAAGAACAAGCCTATGATTGAATCTGGAAATAAAGCAAAATAACTGAGAAAAAAAATAGAAATAGTCCTCAGATGCCATGTCTGTAATTTATATCAAAACATCTAGCGTTAATTCGATCTCAAACAGTTTCATTAAAGAAGTTATGACTCCACCACGTGCGTGACTTCATAAACCAACGTGGTTGAATGACCACTTTGCGACACTATGGTTTCGGGAAACAGTCGTGACTAGCTAGTTGATTTCTTAAACGATGCATCGTACTATAGTAGTGAAGCAGCAAGTTACGTCGTTGTACGGGAAACGCACCACTGGCTGGTTGTCCTTTTTGGTGTGACCCCTGGAAATGTCATTTGGGTTTAGGGTTGTCCTGGCTCTTTTTTGGGCTCTTATAATTTAATTGTTACTGTATCAATACAAAGAGGTAGGCTTGAACCCATTTCTTCCCATTTTCTGTCATGCACAATACATTTCAGATTAATTCTCAACATTTAGCCAATTCAATTCTATTTCTCATTGTTTTACAAACTGAAACATGTTATCACCAGATCATTTCTCAAGCTCACACAGTAGCACAGGCCTTTTTACCTGGAAAACCCTCAACCCACTTTGCTCATGTTAACAGTAACAAGACAATATTTTATACATTTGGAACAGAATCAGTTCCGTTCAATGAAACTTTCACACCCACCTCTGGCCAGGGAATCATGCCTTTTTGTCTGCCTCAGCAGATTGTGAACTGAATGGGGAATGTTTATATTGTTATAATGGCGGAATACCAACAAATCTGAATGGTAACACAACTCTGCAGTCCTTGCAGAAGCTACTGAACTACACTGTGGCATTCCCCTTGAGGCAGTGTCTAAATGTTAGGACGTTAATTGCAATTGTCTGATGTCAGTCGCCATGGGATTGATTTTAACACCAGCAAACTTAAACCTTCCAAAATCGAATAGATTAAATGGTTTAAACAAATGGTGTAGACCTCTGCCTGCAGTTGAAAGAGACAATTTCAATTTCTCGAATGGAATTTGTCATTCATTGCACAATTAAAATTGTTCAACCTTTTTGTTGTTGCTGTAACGACTGAGACAAACCAGACACATAATTATTTGTTACATTTAACGAATAAGCTTTAAAGCCCACTCTTAGTAATGAAACGTCCCCGAAAAGAGACATGAGAACAGAAAAGGCCTCAGTCACCAGGGCGACCATCAGATAAGATGGTTTTATTGCTGTGAAAAATGTGGTCATGTGGTAAAACAGAGGCCATAGGAACACGCATAAAGCCTGAAAAACAGACTTTTCTGCATTAATTTATAGACAAACTGTTTTAAAAATGAAAATGCATATTCCCAGGATGGGGGATCTTTTATTACTGTTTGTATATTGTCTCTAGTATTGTATTTCTATGAATGCCTATGAATGCGTCATGATAGAATTATTAGATAATGTACCCTATTCCTACTCAGTCGAATAATCACTTGAGGCATGTACAAGCATGCTTCCCATTTCCCTATGTGGTCACACATTCTTTATAGTGCTTTTGCCTACTGTGTGTATCAGTCCTGTTAAGAATGTTTTATTATTATTCGATTAATTAAGATCACATATATATATAATTCTGGGTATCTACGAACTTGTATTTTGACTTGCTGCATGCATGTATATCATATGTTGATACCTGTGCGACATATTAGTATTACAAGAATCTTTAATAGTTTCTTCATCAGCAACCAATCCAGTTATATATGCAAACGATCTGCTTGAGACAAAGGATCGTAAAACTTTCCCTCCAAAAGCTTAAGTATGATTGGCTCACTGACCCCTAGGAGGAGAGGCCATCCTCAGAGGTTAAAAAGCCCCCTTACAGATCGTACACTGTAAAAACTAACGGTGCCTCAAATATCCTGTCGGATACTCAATGAACTTAAAAATGTAATTTAAGTGCCTCAAAGTTCTTTCTCCTATAGTTACTGGTGGAGCATTGACAATCTTTGCGGTTCTTGCTGGAACTTATGGGATCCTTTAAGCACTTTTTATTCAGTTCAGAGGTTCTGGAGTCACCTTTTCATTACCATGAGACCTCGAAGTGCTTTGGGGGATATTAGAGGAACTCGAATTCTATAAAAGGGTTATTGTAAGATATTTTTAACATTTAGTTGGTTCCTGGAAGATCTCTTATGTTAAAGCCAGCATCCGGAGGAACCCAATGGTTCTGTGAGGCCACAATAAGATTTTTATTATCCTATTATTATTACATTTACATTTAATCATTTAGCAGACGCTTTTATCCAAAGCGACTTACAAATGAGGAGAGCAATAGAAGCAGTTAAATTAACAATAGGACAACAATATGTAAGTGCTGTGACCCTTCCCAGTTTAGTCTGACACAGTATAGCCTACGTTTATTTTATTTTTATTTTTTAAACAGATATTAGGACAAGAGAAGAGAAAAGAAAGCGTTAGTATTAATGGATCCAGTGTTTATATTTAAGTTTGATTCAGTATACATATGCTTACATGTATTTAGTATATTTTATTGATTAATTTAAACCTTAAAACCGACAACAACAATAAATAATAATAATGATAATAATATGAAGAAGAAGAAGCAGGAGGAGAAAAGTTTTATTCTGTCACGAATCTGCTGCTATTCTCAACTCTGCTGTCATCGCTTCAGTGATCCTCACGCTGCTCGCGCGCAACAAAGCTCAGCTGATCATCATCGGATTTGAAAGTAACAGCTCCCCTCATCAAAGCCTGCCTCAGCTTACGCTGTTTGTTCGGCTCTCCGTTACAAGGTTTGTAAACTCGCCAAAGAAATATATACACAGTCTATTCAGTATATACAGTGGGGAGAACAAGTATTTGATACACTGCCGATTTTGCAGGTTTTCCCACTTACAAAGCATGTAGAAGTCTGTAATTTTTATCATAGGTACTCTTCAACTGTGAGTGACGGAATCTAAAACAAAAATCCAGAAAATAACACTGTATGATTTTTAAGTAATTCATTTGCATTTTATTGCATGACATAAGTATTTGATACATCAGAAAAGCAGAACTTAATATTAGGTACAGAAACCTTTGTTTGCAATTACAGAGATCATATGTTTCCTGTAGTTCTTGACCAGGTTTGCACACACTGGAGCAGGGATTTTGGGCCACTCCTCCATACAGACCTTCTCCAGATCCTTTAGGTTTCGGGGCTGTCGCTGGGCAATACAGACTTTCAGCTCCCTCCAAAGATTTTCTATTGGGTTCAGGTCTGGAGACTGGCTAGGCCACTCCAGGACCTTGAGATGCTTCTTACGGAGCCACTCCTTAGTTGCCCTGGCTGTGTGTTTTGGGTCGTTGTCATGCTGGAAGACCCACCCACGACCCATCTTCAATGCTCTTACTGAGGGAAGGAGGTTGTTGGCCAAGATCTCGCGATACATGGCCCCATCCATCCTCCCCTCAATACGGTGCAGTCGTCCTGTCCCCTTTGCAGAAAAGCATCCCCAAAGAATGATGTTTCCACCTCCATGCTTCACGGTTGGGATGGTGTTCTGGGGGTTGTACTCATCCTTCTTCTTCCTCCAAACACGGCGAGTGGAGTTTAGACCAAAAAAATCTATTTTTGTCTCATCAGACCACATGACCTTCTCCCATTCCTCCTCTGGATCATCCAGATGGTCATTGGTAAACTTCAGACGGGCCTGGACATGCGCTGGCTTGAGCAGGGGGACCTTGCGTGCGCTGCAGGATTTTAATCCATGACAGCGTAGTGTGTTACTAATGGTTTTCTTTGAGACTGTGGTCCCAGCTCTCTTCAGGTCATTGACCAGGTCCTGCCGCGTAGTTCTGGGCTGATCCCTCACCTTCCTCATGATCATTGATGCCCCACAAGGTGAGATCTTGCATGGTGCCCCAGACCGAGGGAGATTGACCGTCATCTTGAACCTATTCCATTTTCTAATAATTGCGCCAACAGTTGTTGCCTTCTCACCAAGCTGCTTGCCTATTGTCCTGTAGCCCATCCCAGCCTTGTGCAAGTCTACAGTTTTATCCCTGATGTCCTTACACAGCTCTCTGGTCTTGGCCATTGTGGAGAGGTTGGAGTCTGTTTGATTGAGTGTGTAGACAGGTCTTTTATACAGTTAACGAGTTCAAACAGGTGCAGTTAATACAGGTAATGAGTGGAGAACAGGAGGGCTTCTTAAAGAAAAACTAACAGGTCTGTGAGAGCCGGAATTCTTACTGGTTGGTAGGTGATCAAATACTTATGTCATGCAATAAAATGCAAATGAATTATTTAAAAATCATACAATGTGATTTTCTGGATTTTTGTTTTAGATTCCGTCTCTCACAGTTGAAGAGTACCTATGATAAAAATTACAGACCTCTACATGCTTTGTAAGTAGGAAAACCTGCAAAATCGGCAGTGTATCAAATACTTCATATATTCAAACACATACATATATAAACTAAATGTATTATACATTACTACGTCTTTACAGTGTTTACCACTCGTTTATTGCACAGTATGTGGTATGAAGGTTTTAGCCGTGATGCTAACTAATATACACAAATGGAAACCATTGACTTATTGTCTTAGATTTCAATGTATTGTGTACAACTGTGTCTTCAAATTGCTGGTATAACTAATTTAGCTGATTCCTGCTGTCGTCATTGGCGTTTGTTATGAATAACACAAGTGGTTAATATAGTATGGTCTGTTTTTGTTTACTTACTACTGGTGCCCTCATTCTCTCAAATACCCTTTTAAAGCCCTTTACTGGCCAATAAATATTATGTTGTGAATGTATATAATCAGCTTTGTTATTTTGTTTCCCCAGAACAACCAGTAGGCCTACATTTCTAAAATAATCGGAATATTTCAGAAGCAACATTGAATTATAGTAAGTTACCTGCACCACATGCAAGTACTTTATTACTATGAACTTTTCTGTGTGAAATTGTACTGTTTGACTGTGTACTTGTGTTTTTTAATCAGTTATTCTCTAGGGCTGGGACGGTTACCGCATTACCGCAATACCGCGGTCACGTGACGCCTACCGCGGGTCTGAGCTCCTCACCGTCATCACCGCAAAAAAAAAAGAAAAAAAGAAACACTGGCCTTCACATGTGTTCACGTTGTGTCTAATGACATGGATTCATTGATTCTAATGACATGGATTGTGTCTAATAACATTGTGTCTTGCATGGATTCAAGGTTCTCTTACGAGAGGTCTCTCGTACTGCGTAAGATATCTTACGCTAGGGGAAAATCCTTTTTCCGCGAGATATTGAAGCCAAAAATTATCCTTAATTTTGTAATAATGCAAAACGCGTTGCGGCAGCATGCAGACATAGGCGAGACAGCTCGCGCGCCTATTGGCTGCTCTGCGGCAACTGCAGCAGCCTATCGAGCGAGGCCTGGCGTGACGCCAGACCCAATCAGGGCACTTCGCGCCCGCTGCGTCACGTCCCGCCGAAATGGGCGTGGTCTAGGCCTATAAATACCGCTCGCAGGCAGGTGTTTGAGTCCCGCTGTGGCCAGACTCACACCAAAGTTATTCGCTCGTCCAGTTCCAGCAAATGTGACTGTTCCAGTGTTTTCTGCAGCCAACAAGTCGGTTCTGTCACCCGCTTGCCTGCACACAAATGCCGTTTTCACGGCTACCCAGATAAATCCCCAAAAGAGTGTTTTTTCTGGTGTCCCGGCTACGGCCGATGGTGTTTCATGTGTAGTAAGAATGCCCACTGCCCAGTGCCCATCCCTACACACAAGCACAGCCTGTCACACAGGGCTCGCGCACATAAAACCGACTCAGATCGGTTGCGCTTCAAACATGGTGAAAGTGCCCACTACCCAGTGCCCACTAACACCGCGTTGTGCATGTCTCACGGTTTCTGTAAAAACGAAACCAACGTGCACTCGCTTCACGCAAGCGAACGATGTTTTCGGTGTGATAAATGTGCCCGCTGTCCCGCGCCCACATCCACACACAGACATGACAGTTCCCACGGGAACCGCCCAGCCCTCCCCCTCGCGGCTGACCACCGCAGAGGAGTCGAGCGCGGGCAATCTGCCCGCTGTTATCAGCGCGCCCCATGCCTCAAATGTCACGAGCGCGATGCTTGTGTTGCAGCACGCCGAAGCCTCTCCATCGCTGAGCGAGCGGAGCGCGCTTCGTATTCAACCCCTAGCTATCCATGCAGACGCATGGGCAAAGCTGCCCGGGGTTTCGAAGTGGGTGCTGAACATTATAAAAAGAGGCTATTCGCTGCAGTTTCGCCGACGCCCTCGCCGCTATGTGGCGCGCGTCGAGACCACGGTAAAAACAGAAGTAGCACATTTACTTCGAGCCGAAGTGACGAAACTATTGAGCAAAGGGGCCATAGAGCCTCTCTCTCAAGTTCAGAGCGAAGGAGGTCTGTGAGAGCCGGAATTCTTACTGGTTGGTAGGTGATCAAATACTTATGTCATGCAATAAAATGCAAATGAATTATTTAAAAATCATACAATGTGATTTTCTGGATTTTTGTTTTAGATTCCGTCTCTCACAGTTGAAGAGTACCTATGATAAAAATTACAGACCTCTACATGCTTTGTAAGTAGGAAAACCTGCAAAATCGGCAGTGTATCAAATACTTCATATATTCAAACACATACATATATAAACTAAATGTATTATACATTACTACGTCTTTACAGTGTTTACCACTCGTTTATTGCACAGTATGTGGTATGAAGGTTTTAGCCGTGATGCTAACTAATATACACAAATGGAAACCATTGACTTATTGTCTTAGATTTCAATGTATTGTGTACAACTGTGTCTTCAAATTGCTGGTATAACTAATTTAGCTGATTCCTGCTGTCGTCATTGGCGTTTGTTATGAATAACACAAGTGGTTAATATAGTATGGTCTGTTTTTGTTTACTTACTACTGGTGCCCTCATTCTCTCAAATACCCTTTTAAAGCCCTTTACTGGCCAATAAATATTATGTTGTGAATGTATATAATCAGCTTTGTTATTTTGTTTCCCCAGAACAACCAGTAGGCCTACATTTCTAAAATAATCGGAATATTTCAGAAGCAACATTGAATTATAGTAAGTTACCTGCACCACATGCAAGTACTTTATTACTATGAACTTTTCTGTGTGAAATTGTACTGTTTGACTGTGTACTTGTGTTTTTTAATCAGTTATTCTCTAGGGCTGGGACGGTTACCGCATTACCGCAATACCGCGGTCACGTGACGCCTACCGCGGGTCTGAGCTCCTCACCGTCATCACCGCAAAAAAAAAAGAAAAAAAGAAACACTGGCCTTCACATGTGTTCACGTTGTGTCTAATGACATGGATTCATTGATTCTAATGACATGGATTGTGTCTAATAACATTGTGTCTTGCATGGATTCAAGGTTCTCTTACGAGAGGTCTCTCGTACTGCGTAAGATATCTTACGCTAGGGGAAAATCCTTTTTCCGCGAGATATTGAAGCCAAAAATTATCCTTAATTTTGTAATAATGCAAAACGCGTTGCGGCAGCATGCAGACATAGGCGAGACAGCTCGCGCGCCTATTGGCTGCTCTGCGGCAACTGCAGCAGCCTATCGAGCGAGGCCTGGCGTGACGCCAGACCCAATCAGGGCACTTCGCGCCCGCTGCGTCACGTCCCGCCGAAATGGGCGTGGTCTAGGCCTATAAATACCGCTCGCAGGCAGCTATTATCTGATTTTTCATCCTTCAAGCGAAGCACACGCATCGCTGGAGCCGGAGAAGAAGCCGCGCCGTCTGAGAGAGAGCACCTTCAGCGGGACGAGTCACTGAAGTCGCTGGCCGCGCCGCCTTCCTGCCTTCCTGCTGCGCTTTCCGGCGCTTATATCCTTTCTATTACTCTGTACTTTTGTGTGTGTGTGTCGCCGCCGCGACACACATTCTAAAAGAGCTAGCGTCTTTTTAAAGATGCCTTCCTGCGGCTCGTGCAGAGCCACACTCAGCGACGGGGACCGCCACGTGATTTGCGTTTCCTGCCTGGGTGAGGAACATGCAGCTCTCGCGCTCGCTGACGGCGGCTGCCCTCACTGCAAGCTGATGGCAATGGCGACTCTGAGGACTCGCCTAGCCTTCTTCACCGAGACTGCTCCCCCGCCCGCCGCGGCGTCGCGCCGTAAAAAGCGCCGTGCCCAGCGGGCCCCGGAACCCTCCCTCAGCCGCCAAAGCTCGCCGGTTCGCCCGCTTGCTTCCCCGGCTTCGTCACCCTCGCTTCCTGACGGACAGCGGCCGCCGTCTGCCGCCGCTTCCGTTGACATCGTGGATGAGGAAGCCCTGCTGGGAGAGGATGATTCCTGCTCTATCCTGGCGTCAGGCAGTGAGGATTGGGCGGGCTCTGAGGACCCCGCGCCCCCTGCCCGCATGTCTTCAGGCAAGAGAGCGTCCATCGAGACGGAGCTCATGCGAGTACTCGCACAGGCCGCGGCGAGCCTCGGCCTCGAGTGGTCTTCGCCTGAGCAGCCCGCTCACAACCGGCTGGATGGATTTTTCCTGCCTGGGGAGCGCGCTTCGCCTGCGTCCAGACCGGCGCCTTTTCTTCCTGAGTTACACGAAGAAGTCGCCAAGTCCTGGAACGCCCCCTATTCGGCTAGAGTGCGTCCTGCTGTTTCTTTGGCATTCTCCGCTGTTGACGATGCCAAGAACAAAGGATACCTTTCGCTGCCGCCGGTCGAAGAGGCGATAGCGGCCCACTTATGCCCGCCCTCTGCTGGACGGCGTGCTAAGTCGGCCCTACCCTCTAAAGCTTGCCGCACGACGTCAAGCCTGCTCCGCCGCGCTTTCTCCGCCGCCGGGCAAGCTGCGTCAGCGCTGCACACCATGGCAACGCTTCAGATCTTCCAGGCCGATCTCCTCCGTAAGCTGGATGAGGAAGGGCCTGACGCGATCCGCGTGCCGGACTTAAGGAGTGCCACGGACCTCGCTCTCCGTGCTACTAAGTCTGCAGCGCAAGCCATTGGACGGAATATGGCCTCTCTCACCGTGACTGAGAGACATCTTTGGCTGACGCTCTCGGAAATGGCCGAGTCTGAGCGCACCGCGTTCCTCGACGCCCCGCTTTCCGCCACAGGCCTCTTTGGATCCTCCGTCAAGGATTTCGCGGAGAGATTCGCAGAGGTACAGAAAGCGTCACAGGCTATGAAGCACTTCCTCCCGAAGCGCTCCAGCTCTGCAGCAGGCCGTGCGAAACCGTCTGCTCAGAGCTCACAGCCACAGCCACCGTCCACTGCCTCCACTTCACAGCGCCGCCAGGCCCGAAGCGCGAGACCGCGCTCCCGCTCATCCGGTCGCCGCCCCGCTGCACGTGGCCCGCGACCTAGGATTACGGTGAAGCCCGAGGCCGCGAAGTCGTCCTAGCACAGCTAGGAAAACGACGGTGTTTGAGTCCCGCTGTGGCCAGACTCACACCAAAGTTATTCGCTCGTCCAGTTCCAGCAAATGTGACTGTTCCAGTGTTTTCTGCAGCCAACAAGTCGGTTCTGTCACCCGCTTGCCTGCACACAAATGCCGTTTTCACGGCTACCCAGATAAATCCCCAAAAGAGTGTATTTTCTGGTGTCCCGGCTACGGCCGATGGTGTTTCATGTGTAGTAAGAATGCCCACTGCCCAGTGCCCATCCCTACACACAAGCACAGCCTGTCACACAGGGCTCGCGCACATAAAACCGACTCAGATCGGTTGCGCTTCAAACATGGTGAAAGTGCCCACTACCCAGTGCCCACTAACACCGCTATGTGCATGTCTCACGGTTTCTGTAAAAACGAAACCAACGTGCACTCGCTTCACGCAAGCGAACGATGTTTTCGGTGTGATAAATGTGCCCGCTGTCCCGCGCCCACATCCACACACAGACATGACAGTTCCCACGGGAACCGCCCAGCCCTCCCCCTCGCGGCTGACCACCGCAGAGGAGTCGAGCGCGGGCAATCTGCCCGCTGTTATCAGCGCGCCCCATGCCTCAAATGTCACGAGCGCGATGCTTGTGTTGCAGCACGCCGAAGCCTCTCCATCGCTGAGCGAGCGGAGCGCGCTTCGTATTCAACCCCTAGCTATCCATGCAGACGCATGGGCAAAGCTGCCCGGGGTTTCGAAGTGGGTGCTGAACATTATAAAAAGAGGCTATTCGCTGCAGTTTCGCCGACGCCCTCGCCGCTATGTGGCGCGCGTCGAGACCACGGTAAAAACAGAAGTAGCACATTTACTTCGAGCCGAAGTGACGAAACTATTGAGCAAAGGGGCCATAGAGCCTCTCTCTCAAGTTCAGAGCGAAGGAGGGCTATACAGCAGATACTTCCTGGTACCGAAAAAAGACGGGGGTCTCAGACCCATACTAGATCTAAGGCAACTGAACAAAGTGCTTGTGAAGCGACAGTTCAGGATGCTCACGACCAGACAAATCCTTGTGCAGATTCGCCAAGGAGATTGGTTTGTGTCAATAGATCTGAAAGACGCGTATTTTCAAATACAGATAGCGTCACGTCACAGGCGATATTTGAGATTCGCCTTAGAGGGCCAGGCATATCAGTACACAGTCCTGCCATTCGGTTTGTCCCTGGCACCCCGTACATTTACGAAGTGCATGGACGCGGCGCTCGCACCCCTCAGAATGAGAGGCATACGAGTGCTGAACTATTTGGACGATTGGCTGATTCTAGCGCAATCTCGCGCAGTGCTCATGGAACACACGACCATTTTACTCGATCACCTCGAGGATTTGGGTCTCAGTGTCAATTGGGCGAAGAGCTCTCTGTTACCCAGTCAGAAGATATCTTTCCTGGGCACAGAATTGGACTCGCTGTCCATGATAGCGCGACTATCACCACAGCGCGCGGTAGACATTCAGCGCACAGCGAACGCGTTTCGCTGCGGCGCGTCTGTCCCGCTCAAGAAATTTCAGAAGATGCTAGGTCTCATGGCCTCAGCATCGTCAGTGCTCCAGCTGGGCCTGCTCCGCATGCGCCCGCTGCAGTTTTGACTGAAAGCGCGAGTCCCACGCAGGGCGTGGGCATCCGGTTCGCTTCGCCTCAGGGTCAATCAGAAGTGCGTCACAGCTCTGAAACCTTGGAGAGCGAACGACTGGTACCAATTAGGTGTAAGCCTGGGGACTTCCTCGAGGGTGAAAGTGGTGTCCACGGACGCGTCCACCTCGGGATGGGGAGCGCTGCTCGAGGGCAGACCGTTCTTCGGCCAGTGGTCGGAACGGGAGAAGCTCCTGCACATAAACTGCCTCGAAATGCTGGCAGTAGACAACGCGCTGACGCGTTTTTGTCCCCAGATAAAAGGACGCCACGTCTTGGTCCGTTCGGACAACATGTCTGTGGTGTCCTACATAAATCGCCAGGGCGGCCTCAGGTCCAAGAACCTGTACAGGCTGGCAGAACGCCTCCTGGTATGGGCTCAGTGCAACCTGCGCTCGCTCAGAGCAGCGCACGTGCCAGGGCTCCTGAACATAGGACCGGACAGACTGTCCAGGAACAATGTTCCGGCAGGCGAGTGGTCCCTACACCCACAGACAGTCCAACTGCTGTGGAAGAAATTCGGCAGAGCGGAAGTAGACCTGTTTGCGTCTCAAGAAAACGCTCACTGTCAGGAATTTTTCTCAAAGAGCAGGAGCGCACTGGCCCATGTGTGGCCCCGCCGCCCGCTCTATGCTTTTCCCCCCGTCTCTCTCCTGCCTCAGGTGATAGAACGGATCAGGGAAGAAGGATGCTCAGTACTGCTGGTGGCACCGTTCTGGAAAAACCAACCTTGGTTCCCAGTCGTGATGCAGTTAGCAAGTACTGCCCCGTGGCCAGTACCAGTGAGGAGAGACCTCCTCTCACAGGCCCACGGTTCGATCTGGCATCCTCACCCGGAACTGTGGTCCCTTCATGTCTGGGCCATCAACGGGTACATGTTGGACTCCCTGAAGGAGTATTAAACACGATCACGCAGGCTAGAGCTCCGTCTACGAGACAACTCTATTCCTCGAAATGGTCAGTGTTTTCGGGCTGGTGCACAGCCCGTGGTGTGTCACCCACAGACTGTGGTGTGGCGGAGGTGCTTTCCTTCCTACAAGAGCTGTTGGATGGGGGCAGGGCCCCCTCCACGCTCAAAGTTTATGTGGCGGCTATAGCAGCGTTCTCAGAAACAACGCTTGGTCAGTCAATAGGAAGGAACGATTTAGTCATCCGCTTCCTTAGAGGGGCTAAGAGACTGAATCCTCCCAGACCTCCCTCAGTCCCCGTATGGGACCTTTCTACGGTTCTGGAAGCCATGAAAGGTGCGCCATTTGAGCCTTTACAGTCAATCGATTTGAAACACCTGTCTTTCAAGACTGTGTTTTTGCTGGCTCTCGCTTCGGTGAAGCGCATAGGGGATCTGCACGCGCTCTCTGTGAGCGCGGCGTGCATGGAGTTTGGGCCTAATGACTCAAAAGTTATACTCAAACCTAAGCACGGTTATGTTCCGAAATCCCTCAACACACCGTTTAGGGCGCAGGTTATTTCCCTGTCAGCCCTACCGGTCCCTGATGAGGAAAGAGACGCGAGCCTCCTCTGCCCAGTCAGGGCATTACGAGCTTATGTGTCTCGCTCGTCTGGTTTCAGACAGACGGAGCAGCTCTTTGTTTCGTTTAGCGGACGTTCTAAGGGACTAGCCGCGTCGAAACAGAGCCTATCCAGATAGATAGTTGATGCTATAGCGCTGGCATACGCCTCCAAGGGCATGCAGTGCCCGTTGGGTGTCAGAGCGCACTCCACGAGAGGCATGGCCTCTTCGTGGGCCTGGTCAAGTGGGATTGCCTTGCAAGATATTTGTATGGCGGCAGGCTGGGCCTCCCCGTCTACATTTATAAGGTTTTATAACCTAGAGGTTCCCGCCCTGCAGGCCAGGCTGCTGTCGGTCTAAGTTTACCAGTATTATCTGACCTGATGCGTCAGCTCAGAATGCTGCGTCTACTGAGCACAGCTCAATGTTCGACAGTAAAAAAGTAGCAGCACGAGATGTGCCTGGGCAATCTGTGTAAGACCCACATTCCCCCATCAGTTCAGGCCGTACCCCGCCCTGTCTGTATGATGAAATTCGCGTCTCAGCGACGCTACCATATGTGGAAGAGTGCGGCTTCGCCCCTCCCTCTTCCTGGACTCCCTGTGAGTTCCCTGAGTGATTGTGCACTATATGTACCCCGGGCTTTCGCCCTTGGGTCTTTGGTGTCAGATCTCAGCATGCACGGCGTTTTGCATTGGGTCCCCTAGCGTAAGATATCTTACGCAGTACGAGAGACCTCTCGTAAGAGAACGTACTCGGTTACTAACGTAACCTCGGTTCTCTCTAGAAGAGGGAACGAGTACTGCATATCTTGCCGTGCATGCACACGCTCTGGTTGCTTCGATGATGAAAAACCAGATAATAGCTGCCTGCGAGCGGTGTTTATAGGCCTAGACCACGCCCATTTCGGCGGGACGTGACGCAGCGGGCGCGAAGTGCCCTGATTGGGTCTGGCGTCACGCCAGGCCTCGCTCGATAGGCTGCTGCAGTTGCCGCAGAGCAGCCAATAGGCGCGCGAGCTGTCTCGCCTATGTCTGCATGCTGCCGCAACGCATTTTGCATTATTACAAAATTAAGGATAATTTTTGGCTTCAATATCTCGCGGAAAAAGGATTTTCCCCTAGCGTAAGATATCTTACGCAGTACTCGTTCCCTCTTCTAGAGAGAACCGAGGTTACGTTAGTAACCGAGTACGTTTTCTAAACAAAACTTATCATCAATAGATGGAGCAAATCTGACCTTTCGCAAGTACGCAAGTTGTTCCATGACACATAATAACATTCCATTCGTAGGCTATTGACTATAACCCCTTATTTACACTCTGTGGCGTGTTACGGCTGCGACGCGGCTACCGGAGCTGATCGCACCCACTCTAGTCAATGCTTGTGTGTTTACAACAGCCACGACGCGGCGCGTTTCAGAAGCGTCTCTCCGCGCCGCTTCGATAAAGATAGGCACCTAGTCTATTTTCGACGGACGCCGCGTCCAAGCCGCACCGTAAAAAAGTAAAAAAAGTAAAAGGACCTCAGCTTTTAATTGTACGTGCTTATTTAACACAATTCTCTCACGTGAAGACCGCATTTGTCAACCCTTGCGAGTCGCGGCAAGTGCACACTCACAGCAAAATGGATAAGTAGACTACATAATCAAATTCACAAATATTACACCATTTAAACATTATTAAAAATACATAGGCTACTGAGTTACTAAAACAATATTTGTCAAAGAATACACTTGTATGTTCACAGTTTGAATGTTCTGGTTTCCATTTGTTTAATATCAAGATCTGAGGTGAATTATCCATTGTTGCTTTTACAGCTACAAAGCTGGAGCACTAAACGATATTCAAAGTCACATTGCATGCTTTTAACATTAAATAAAGCACATAAACAGTACCTGAGATTATCATTGTCACACTTTGTTTGTTGTTCCAGCCGCGACGTCGCAGAAAAAAAAACTAGGGGAGGGTGGGAAGGGGGGTTGAGGTTTAAAGCGGTTTACCGCAATACCGCGGGAATTTCTTGCTTTTCAACCGCGGTAAGAAAAAATCCATACCGTCCCAGCCCTATTATTCTCTGAAAATCTTCCCTCATGCTCTCAAATCTCATTCATGTTATTTTTACATGTAAAATAATATAACAGGTTTGGCGCCAATAATGCTATGCATGTTTGCTTATACCTTAATCATTTGCATTTGAATATAAGACATTTGAACTCTGAATTATAACTTCAAGTTTAGTCTTTTTAGACAACAACAACAACAACAACAACAAAAGCTATTATATGGCTTCAGAAGACTTACAACACAACCCATAACACATGAGTTGTGGACTCAATTGATTATTTTTAGTATATTTTCTGGGACATTTTTGGAGCTTTACAGAATATTTATCCATTTTTACATAAATTGTTGCATTGAATTGAACTAGACAAGTATACATACGAATGGTTTCATGAATGATTTACAAATTATTTTTTTCTGCTTGTGTTTCATGCAGTGAAAGCAAACGGTGACTGGGGTTGCATTATGCCTGAGATCTGCTTTTGGGTTCCACAGACAGAAAGTCAAACATGTTTGGAATGTCACAGTGCTGAGGAAATTATTTTAATTTCACAACTATCACTTTAATAACCATTACTAAGAGTAAATGTTGTACTTTGCAGGGATCTCGGTAAGCTGAAATACAAGTTTGAACAGGAATAAAAATCCTCCTGTAGACCTGAAAATCATTGAAGTGCCTGGACCATCCACCAGAAAAGAGGAAAAACAAACGGAAAATTAAGCTGCTACATTTTTTCACTTTTCTAACTCGTTAAGTACCTCACATGTCCCTTGTGAAGATTTTATTATTGATTGCATTTTATGTTGCAGTGAGTAAAGGTGCAGTCACATTTTCGTGAATTTACACAGGCAAAAAGGTCTATTGACCATTGTCAGCAGTGTAGCGACGTAATGGATGAAGCACAGCTCACACAGGAGTCACTTTCGCACAGCTTTCTGTTGGTCAAATCCAGCGAATTCCAGTGACCAACTTGGTCCCATAGTGAAATTTTTGACCACACACGAAATTGCAGATCATGTGGATTCTTATGGAAATAACTGGAATTCACCAGTGAAAATTCACAGAACAACAGCTAATTTTACTGCACCTTAACTCTGTTATAATGGAAAATGTTTTCTGCTTGTTGTGACATATAAGGAATACTGTTTCCGGGTCGAAGCCTCTACTTCTAGTTACTCTATCTTGTTTCTAGTGAGAATACTCAACAACCATTTATGAGTACTGTTGATTCAAGTCACACATTTAAGCTTTTCAAAAGCCATAGTATACATTACAGTCTCCAGTCTCACGGCATCCCAGACTTCAAAATTTTACGATTCAAAATTGCTGAATAACTAACCATCTGAGATTTCAGTATAGAGATAAAAGTTAGGATCATAATTTTCAGGAATATTACAGCACAATGAGTGTATATTAGCACCGTTTGTTGTTTGTTTTTGGCATCTGATAGAGCTTTTAGATTTGGAAACAGTGATGTCAGACTTAAGAAGCTTAACAAAACTTAAGTTAAGTGAAAGATGCACATTTTTAATTAGGGTAGTCAATTTCTTTTTTACATTGATTTATTACATGGAACATATGTTTCCATGCATTTTGTTGAGATGTCTTTTCTTGTATAGCCTATTGTATATACATGGTTGATTATTAATGTTGCTTATGTATTATACTATTTTTTTTCTATTCATTGATATTAATCTATTACTAGCTTTTTTTTCCCAAGTGCATGGAAGTGTATGTATTAAAATGGATCTGAAATATGTAATACATAATTCTTATTTTGTATTTGGTTCAGTTTGTTTATTATAATAGAAGTTAATGGTAACCATAGTAACAACATGAAATTAATAAAAAATAAAATATGTGGTTCCTGGAGGTACCCAAAACGGTTCCAGACAGTGCCTAATATAAGAGTTCCCCAGGAAACCTGTGTGGTTCCTCAGAACCACCCCTTTTTAAAGGGTGCCTAGAGGATCTACAGACGGTTCCGCCGGTGTGGCAAAGTGAAGAACTCCAAAAGGTTCCTCCAGGCACCTTTTATTTTTAGTGTACGTTCTATTTCCTCTCTTGGCTCTTCTCTGTATCTTCGGGTTGCTGTCCTGCGTGGCCTGTCCAGGCCCCAGGGCAGCGGGCCTTGACTCACAACAAGCCATGTGCTCATTCAGGAGAGAGAGGACTCTCTCAACCACAACAGAGCCAAGGACAACATCGCGAGTTCGTCACAATTTCCTAATTCAATGCAGAAAAAAAGTCAATCGCAACTCCAACCACATCGACTCACGGAACCAATGAGATCTTCTTTAAAGAGCACTGACTTTGGCCAAAGTGTTGGGGACATTTAGGTTTCAAAATCACATAATTGTTAATCCTGCAAGAAAAAGAAATGTTAGTTATGATTAACTAAAAAAATCTTTCACAGCTTCCATAATGAACCAATCGTCACATGAAGCATTAAAATGTCAATTTAGTAGAACAAACAAAAATGAAAAACAATATGAAAAACAATATCTCTGGTAAATTACTTTAAAATGTTGATGACAGTAGTTATTTATTTCATGGCCATATTCACTAATAAGCTGCTTCTTTCATTACATCAAAATACATCTAATCTTATAATAATGTTTAGAGGTGCATGAAAATCTTGTCCATCCATTAATTTTCAAATTAATATGCATTGCAAATTTTTATGAGCAAAACATTTTCCAGCTTTTTAGGTAGCAGAGGTATTTTATCAAATTGTCTCCACAGAAGAAATAAAGATGGAACAACTCATTTCTGCCACTGGAAGGTTTTCATAAAACATAAATCTCCAGATATGATGCTGCAGTAATATCACCGTTGGCTGTCAAATGCAATGACTGAGTTTAAACTTCCCCAAAGTGTGTGATGCAACACCATGCCATGGATTTGTTTTGAACAGACTTCCCCACCTATCGTTCTCTGTCTTGCCTAGCAGGCAACTTGACATGAATAATATTTTAGCACTTGCTTCCTTTTCCTTTGGGTGAGTCGAAGTGAATTTCAGGTGCCAATTTCACACTGGGTCAAAACTGAGCCACCCCATCTTACTCCTTATTTAATAGACTTGAATGGTTAGAGATTGACTTAGATTAATGGGTCTCATAAAATGGAAAATCGTGTCATCTAAATCCCACCAGGGGGAAAGTCTACAGTTCTTAACTCTTAACTTAACACCATATGATGCTTTAGTTATTCAGTTGCTGTTTGATCATATACTGTACAGTAAATGGTAGAAAAGGAAATCGTTTTATAATTCAATTTTTAATTCAATTCAATTTGATTAAATCAACAATATTCAATCATTTATCAAATTATTTCACTAGATTACACTTAAAATCTTTCCTCTCATTTATCTTTCTATAGAAAGTGCTTTATAACTTTTCTCCGTTTTCTTCACTTGCAATCCCTGTTTCTTGTCTCTCCTTTTACTGAGGGTTTCTATCTGACTGCACTGGATAATTGGTATAATTGGAATGAAGGTGTAAATCTCGATGCGGAGGTTCTAGGTGATCTACCTCAAAAGGATCGTAGATACCATCACTTCTGCGAGAGCACCCTCTAAAAAATGAGGCTTGCTTACGACCTGAAGTGGAACCTGTTTGTTGAGTGGTGTTCTTCTCACCGAGAAGACCCCCGAAGGTGTTCGATCACTTCCGTGCTTTCTTTCCTGCAAGATGGGTCGGAGCGAGGGCTGTCAAAGCTGTCTGCCCTCAAAATGTATGTTGCCTTTATATTAACCCTCTGGGGTCTGAGGTGTTTTCTGGGCCTGGAGGTGTTCTGACATGCTCTGACATTTGTGCTTATTTCTGTTACTTGTGACATTTTCATGGCTAAAGTCTAATTACACTGTATTTAGCACAAACTCTGCTACAATAATATATCAGCAGCATGTGTGTAAAAGTTTGTAGTTATGAGATAATGACGTTTATGCGTGGTTTGTGAAAATACAAAAAACAATTGTCACTGAAATAAGCTCATGAAATCCATACTGATTATTTCTTCACAAGACTTTTGAAAATTGTATCACGTAGCCTAGAATATTTGCTCCAAAACTATGTGAAAATCACCCTGACTGCTCATTCAGATAAGACAATATATTGATTTAAAAACTGTAAGACGTGTTTTGTGTAAGAAAGCTTTATGCGGGGGGCGTGATCACATCATTAATATGCATGGCTTTCACACCTGAGAAAGACAAAGACACTCCCCTAATGGCCCTATTAGGAGATATCAGGCCCTATCATTCTGAGCAACCTTGCACAAAGAATGAGGAGATTTAAAAAAGAATGGCTTTTTGATTGTTTGGATTTATTTACAACACAACATAATCCAAAGATACACAACAAATGACAAAAAGCACACTATTGAAAACAATGATCCAAAGACAGAGACCTTTGTGCCATTCCTAAAAACATTGTACATACCTTTAATTTCCAAGGTGTTTGATTTTCACTTTACCATGTTCATGTACAGAGACTCATGTGAATGTTGAAGTCAGCAGGACTCAGTTGCATCTGGGCCCTGTAAAAAAACACACAAAAAAAACAAAACAAAAAACACTGTAAACATACTGATATCAAGAGAAACTGCACGATTTTGGGAATATATTTGAGATTTTTCTGGTTAAAATTTATTTTTTTAATTCACAGAATACACACACACACACAAATGTTTCCAACAATAATGAACACCAGGTTTGTTGTGCCTTGTAGGCATAGGCTACGTGCAGTGCTGCATAAAATAATAATAACAATAAATTAAGTCTTCCAAAAGATTTCAGTAACAACTACGCTAGAGAAAAATATATTGATTACAATATAAAAACATGAAGCCTATTGTTTGGTGCGTTTTGCTTTTCAAACGCACGGCGCGCTCCAAAATATGAAACATTCAAACGCACGGCGCGCTCCAAAATATGATATATTCAAAAGCAGAGCTCGCTCCAAAATATGATACATTATGGTTACCATATTATACATATCTACGTTTGAGCAGATATCCACAAACACAGTAACGGTTCAACTGCAATGTGAAGTTTATGCAACAATAACATAAACTAATAATTAAGAATTTCTTACCTTACATCTTTCTTGTCTTCAAATCGCGTTCTTCTTCTTCTGAGGTAAATCCAATGTAAGCTCACGGCGTGTCTTCCGAACTCGACGAAAAGCAGAGACTTTGGTGAAGTTTGGTGCTTTGTTTTTGAGGTAACGAGCGCGTTCGTGTGAGGCGTGGATGATTTGCATGTCAATCCCTTTTTGCGCGTGTGGGCGTGGTCAAATTAAAAATAATGAGCAAGCGTTTGAGAAGCTGGACATCTTGTTGGTTTTATACAAATTACTTAAGCAGAGAATATTTGTTTTCAGTTTGAATCCGATCATTTAAAAGTACACACTTAGATGATTATAAAGATATATGGCTCATAAATGTGTGACAAGTATTCGCTGAGTTTTGTTTCAGTTTATAGACGTGCTCAAGAAAAAAAAGTTCAGCGAGGCGGAGAGGCAGAAAGCACACCCTGTTTATTTTCTTTATTTTACAAAAGCACAATGTTTTGATTTGATTGTAAGTGGACACATACAAAAGTAGAATTCACAGATTCTTTTTTCATATTTCTTTTTTCTGTATGACCATAAATGACGGAGTAATTTAAGTTTATTGTGCTACAATGTGAAGAAAATCCAGCAAAACGCGCGGGCGCATTTGTCGACCCCAGAGGGTTAACGCACATCATGATGCAGTGGATCCAAATCCGTGGGGAAGCACGACTTGATCATCAGGTTCCTGAGGGGAGCAAGGTAGACTGAATCCGCCTTGCGCCCCCTCTATACCTTCTTGGGACTTATCTCTGGTGCTACTGCACTCAGAGACCTTCCCTTGAGTCTGCAGGCAGCTGAGTTAAAGGAACACGCCACCATTTTTTTAAATAGGGGTTATTCACCATCTCCCCTACATTTAGATAGGTGGGCAAACGCATTTTTGTCTTAGTGCATGCATTGTCTTTGTCTGGCAGCGCCACCGCTAGCTTAGCTTAGCATAATGAATGGAATCCTTTGTTGCCGGATAGCATGTTGTGAGTAAAAGTAAACTTTTTTTTTTTTTAAATACTTCTTGTGGCCTGCGTATTCACAACGAGTACAAATAGCAATGCAGATTAAGACTAGACGATTTCCTAGGCAGATATTAACTTGGGACTATATTGAGGGGGAAGCACAGGCAAAGCACTGCTACTTCGGCACAGAGATATCAGATATCTTGGGCGCAGAGATAGCGGATTTCAGGTGTTGCGTGATATCTCTGTGCCCAAGTAGCAGTGCTACTCACGACATGCTATCCGGCAACAAAGGATTCCATTCATTATGCTAAGCTAAGCTAGCGGCGGCGCTGCCAGACTAAGACAATGCATACACTGATAAAAAAATGCATTTGCCCACCTATCTAAATGTAGGGGAGACGGTGAATAACCCCTATTTAAAAAAACGGTGGCATGTTCCTTTAAAAATCCTGTTTTTAAAGAAGCAGTTCTCCTGCTTGCTTGCCTCTATCAAGAAGGTAGGGGACCTGCACGCATTTTCAGTTGACGAATCGTGCCTGGAATTCGGGCCGGCCAACATTCACGATATCCTGAGACCCTAGCCTGGATATGTGCCAAAGGTTCCTATCTCTCCCTTAAAACGGGACCAGGTGGTGAGCCTGCAAGTGCTGCTCCGGAGGAGGAAGACTCAGCCCTGGCTTTTCTCTGTTCCTTCCGCTCCTTGCGGTTATAACAGGACAGAATGCAAGCCTCAGGACCTCAGACCAGCTCTTGTCTGTTATGGAGACCAGCAGCTGTTTCCAAGCAGAGGTTGGCCCACTGGATAGTGGTTGCCATTATCTTGGTGTGTTTACCCAAGGTGCACCGTGCCCGCTTGGGTAGTGAGCCTCTCCAAAGAGAGAGTGTAGCTCCTTCCTGGGCGTTGACACAGGGTGCCTCGCTGACAAATGTTTTTAGAGCTGCACGCTGGGCGACACCAGCACATTCGCTAGAAAAATAGCCTATGTGTCGAGCCGGTTGCTTTCCGTGGCCTCCTTTCACATGAAGCCAGTTTCACTGTAAGCCCGGTTCGAAGTGTCGGCTTGCTGTGCCATTCCCCTCCTATGGACTGGATACGTGTGCCATTCTTGCTCCAATTGAGTTCCTCTTTAGCCGAACCCTGTTGAGTTCCTTCACACCCTTCGGCATCGGACATGGCGGAGCGTCCAAGGCCAGGCCTAACACTCGTATGCACTGGTGGAACCTGTGCTAGGCTGGGTCCATATGTTGTGATCCCTACGGCGATCCCATATGTGTATTCTTCCATGGTACGGCTCCCTGCTGTGAGCCCGTGTCTTCCCTTGGCAGAGCCTGCTCTGCTGTCACTGACCGGTTGAGTCTCCCCCCCGTTAAAGGCTGGAGCCACCTCATTGACATTCCATATGTTGTACTGCCCGGTAAATTGCCCAGTCCATATGTGTATCCTCCACATGTTACCTTCCTATGGGCAGGATGTTGCTTCCGCAGCATATTCCTTTCCAACGAAAGGGCACGCTTTCCCAGTGTTATCCAAGTCTGACTGAGTGGGTCTTGCAGAACAGCAGTGACTTCCCTGGCCTAAGCCCTCTCCCATCTCCGCCTCAATAATGCGGGGGGATCAGGAAGCTTTTGTCCAGGCACTGGAAGGTGGCAGCACTAGTGGCATTTTAATACGGATCCCAATCAGTCGTAACGTCGACTACGTCGAACGTGAGCGACTGAAAGGGAACGTCTCGGTTACGTTTGTAACCCTCGTTCCCTGAAGGAGGGAACGGAGACGTAGTCCCGTCGCCACAGTTGCTGGACCACCGCTGACTCTGGGCTCTGCTCGGCTCCTCAGCAAAAAACAAGTGGTGCTTGCATCCACTTTCGTTTTTATACCCAAGCTGCGGGGCGAAGCGTGGATGCAAAGCTCGCACGCCAATGTGTGCATTGGCTCGTTTTATCAATTTTTTTTTATCAATACTCAAAGGCTCCCTTAGCGTGATCCCAATTAGAGATGCGCGGTTGGCGGTTACAGCCGCGGACTCCGCGGATAAACCGCGGATCGGGCGGATGACGTGACGAAAAATAATATTTTAATTAAATTCGGGCGGGTGGCGGGCGGTTGAACCAATCAAATGAAAAATATATGTATACACCAATCAGCGGATGGCGGGCGGGTGCGGTTTTGAAAATTGTTCAAAAACGTTGGTGCGGATGGATGGCGGACGGATGATGAGTTTTGTGATGCGGTTGCGGATGAAATAATAGCCCATCCGCGCATCTCTAATCCCAATCAGTCGTAATGTCAACTACATCTCTGTTCCCTCCTTCAGGGAACGAGGGTTACATACGTAACCAAGACGTTCTTGCTATAAGGCAAGTATCATTATTACTATTGCTCCTACTAATTAAGCTAATTTAAACAACAAATAAATTAAGTATTAACTTAGGCTGGACAGGAATTACATTTCAATATCATTCTGTGCCAGACTATTTAAATAAAGTTTTATTTTCAAGAATTTAATTGGATAATTAAGACTTTTTTCTTCATTATGACTTGAGTTTACACCCCCAAAAATATTACAACTCATTTAAATTAAGAAATGAAAACATGCATCATAGATATGGTGTATTCAACCACTATATCTAGAAATTGCATTTTAAATATTTGAATAAATGAATAGATCCAGACATCGTTTAATTGACCCAACCACCTAAAACCCACTCAAAATACCCAATAATGCACAATAATGCCCTAACAATGACCCAGAAATCATTAGTAACTGCATAGGAATGCCCTGCCAACAACCAACCACTCACATCATCTTCAGAAATGTAAAAAATCTACTATTATAATGTATAATATATGAAGTGTGTAATGATGACACTACCTGTTCTGGGTATGTTATTGTTGTGTATGACAACCCAGACCGTATATGTAAAATTGAGATGGCTTAATGTATGTTGCAATGCAGTCAGTTGAGAATCCTTTAGGCGATTGACTTACTGTTTGCAGAGTGGGTGGTGGAGAACTGGGAACGGTTTGATTTCTCTTCCTCTAGCTTTAGGCCTTTACATATTTACTCTCCCTTTCTCTCTCTCATTCTGTCACACTCTTATATCTGCCTGTGTGTTGAGTAGTGAAACTGTACACTCTCCGCTTCCTCTTGCCAAACTGCAGCATTTGGGTATAGTGACACATCGTGTCCACCTGCCAGACGAACAATCCCATCACTGCGCCACATCAAATTACAGTAATCCTGCTAATAAGATTCACACACACCAGGAAGAGTGTGTGTGTGTGTAGTTTTAACCTACATTGTGGGGACCAGATATACTATCCCTCAAGGATAGTAAAACCTGAGATCACCTACATTGTGGGGACCAGCCAGCGTGGTAGAAATTCACATTCACATTCAATTCAATTCACATTTATTTTGTATACCGCTTTTAACAATATGTTTCAAAGCAGCTTTACAGAAAAATGCATGAGTCCACATTACAAATGGATTATTAAACCTAAAAAATTGTGCTTATTTAAAAATGTAAAAATGCAGAAAGTTTTCTATGATGGGTAGGTTTAGTGTAGGGGTATGGAGTATACAGTTTGTACAGTAAAAAACAAAACAAAAAAAACATGTCCATGTAGAGTCCCCACGAAGATAGCGAAACGTAACGTGTGTGTGTGTTTGTGTGTGTTTAACTAGTCAGGCTAAATTAATGGAGTTTTCATTAGGTCACAAGAAAAGGCTTGAAGAGTGAAGCTTCCCCTTCCAGAAATCATTAAAAAGCTGGAATGCAAGGCCAGGAATGTTCATCAAATTAATGCCTGAGCCTGAGGGTTTCGTAGCAGGCCATGGAGGCAATAAGGCCCCTGTCCACAAACCAGCAAGCTTTGGCGACAGAGGATTGGATGAATGGACAAAAGGAAGAGGGAAAGCCAGGAGCAAAGTATAAGAAAAATGGACTATATAGTTCTTATGGTTCATTGGCCACACAGGGACAGTGCTGATTTTTGCTTTTGGGGAAGCCAAAGGGAGTTTGGCACAGTTAACCATTAAATTCTAACATAGACAGCTGTGGATTTGTTAGTCATTGTTAGTTCATTGTATCTTGAAAAAAGAATTGAAAAATTCTGTCACCATTTACTCACACTTGTCTTGTGTAATTCCAAACCTGCTTGACTTTCTTTCTAGCATATATTTCTAATTCTCTGACTAGATAAGTGCCTTATTTGTAAGACTATTCTTTGGTTTTAACTTAAATTTGGCCCATGGCATCAGTTTTCAATCAAGCATGTACCCGACAGATGCATTTGAATTCTAAGTCAAGCCCCTACTCCTGCCCCTCCCCCTCTTCAACATCCATTGTTGCAGCCACACAGTTAATGCACATGAATCGAGTGCCCTGCGGAGCAGCATCCACGCCTTCGGGTGATAGCTGTAACAATTGTGTTTGCCCTAAAATTCAGCACTGTTTGTCATTGCTGTGAAATTAAAACATTATTAAAATATCTCAATACAGCCAGCCCAACTTAAGCCTTATTTATAGTTTCGCCTGACTCCTCCGCTGCTTGCGTGCGCACCTCCCCAAACGGACTAGGCATTTATACTTGACACGCTCGCCATTGTACTATTCTTTGAAACGACAGGGGGCGGCTCGGAGTAATTGTTATTTTACAATTATAGACCATATATAAACCATCAGGAATCAGCAGTGAGAAGAAGTAAAGTACACACGAATGTTTAATTTAGTACACCACCAATACCACTACAAAACAATCGTGTAAAGTGGTAAACCTTGAGATTATTGCTTGTAACATTAGAACAAAATAAATAGATATGAGAACATAGCCTATACAACTAAATTAACGATATCTTACATATTTTCTAATTTCACCAAACATTTTCATATCGTTTCGTGGACATTTTTTTAAAACTTGGACCTTTATTTTTATTAAAAGAGCTTATGTCTGCTATTGTAGGCTCATTTTGTAAATGTAAGCAACTAATTTAGACGAACAAACTGGGTGCCGGTGTGGTGAGACAGATTCGGCTCGAAGTTTTGCATCTTTGGATGCGGATGCACTCAACGCGCACGACCAACGAAACAACAAAGTAGTTTGTTGAGTGTTGGTTTGTAAAGAACGACTACATGCCTGCGCACATATATATTCAAACGCGCATACCTATAGACTAAACACGTAATATGCATGTGCACGCCATCAGCGTTCTTACAGGTTCGCATTTTTAAAGTTTGCGCAGAGAGAACTTAAGGGTTTTCTGTTAGAACGGTGTCCTGCAACGGCTAGCTAAATTAATAACTAATGTCCGTCGCGACGGAAGTGAATCAATAAAAACTAACTTTAGCTGGACAATAACTTTATTCTAGAGCTGCTATAAATCCAAAACAATCTCTGTTACTTTAATTTCATATCATCACTGTAAAGCTGCTTTGAAACAATCTATAGGCCTATTGTTAAAAGCGCTATATAAATGAAAGTGACTTGACCTGACTTGACGACCGCTTACATGAGTATAAACAAAGCTTTACCCCTCCATTAAGGTTTTTTACATTTTTAGAAAAAAATAGTACAGTTTCACTGTTTTTGTTCTATTGTGCCAGCGAAAATAGAAAAACAAAGAAGAACAGTTGCGTCTACCAGCAACAAAAAGTGGTGCTTCAGTGTTGAATGATTCAGCATTTTTGAACAAATCACATGAGTCTATTATTTAATGACCCATTCTAAACAGCGGTCACTTTTGAACAAATTGGTCGAATGAATGATTATAACTTGCCGCCACCAATTGGCAGTTTTAGATTCCTATATAGTAGTATAATTTCATTTTTGCTAATATTCAATATTACTGTATTCAAAATGTTATATTTAAAACAAATGTAAATGGATTTTGATAAGTTGGATTTTGTTGATACTGATTTCATTTGATTGGTAACAGGCTGATAGTGTTAATTAGTGTAAAAAAAAAAAAATGATATGTGTATGTGTATATAATACTGTGCAAAAACGCCTCGGTTACGACTGTAACCTCGGTTCCCTGAAGAGGGAACGAGCGTTGCGTCGAGAATGACGCTATGGGGAACGCTTTGCGTGGTGACGTCTTGAAGCACATGTAAAATAAGTCCAATGGTGTGGCGGAACGTCAGAGGCGGGTGACGTCACGTACCAGGACGCTATAAAAGCCGTCCCGAAACAGAAAACGAAAGCTTCGTAAAGTCTGAAGTCGTGCTGACAGGCATGAAGGAGATATGGCAAGGCGACGCAACGCTCGTTCCCTCTTCAGGGAACCGAGGTTACAGTCGTAACCGAGGCGTTCCCTTTCAAGGGAACTCACGTTGCGTCGAGAATGACGCTATGGGGAACGTCTATACCAACGCCTCCATAGCTACAAATGTCTGTCCTGTGTGAAATCTGGAGAGCAGCACTAGGAAGACAAAACATGAGACCCTGGAGCAGAGTCTAGATCCAAAGAGTAGAACCTGACGAAGGTGTGCGGTGAGGACCAACCTGCCGCATCACAAACGTCCTGTAAAGACACTCCTGATATAAGGGCCTTAGAGGCCGCCATACTCCTAGTAGAGTGCGACCGGACAGCCAAAGGAGAAGGCTGCCCGGCCGCCTCATAAGCAAGCGAGATAGCCTCAACCACCCACTTGCTCATTCTTTGCTTAGACACTGGGCCTCCCTTGTTGGGAGACCCAAAGCATACAAACAACTGGTCACTTTTACGCCACAGGGCAGCTCTGTGGACATAAGCATCTAACGCCCGAACTGGGCAAAGCAAATTATTAGCCTCCTGGTCCGCATTCTGAAAGGGAGGAGGACAGAAGGCCTGCAGAACAATAGGTCTGGCCACATTAGTGGGGACCTTGGGGATATAACCCGGTCTCGGATGAAGAAACGCTTTAACCATACCCGGTGCAAACTCTAAGCATGACGGAGCAACCGACAATGCTTGCAGATCCCCTATTCTCTTGAGAGAAGAAATAGCAAGAAGGAAAAGAGCTTTCAGAGTTAAAAACTTCTCAGGAACCTCCTCAATAGGCTCAAAGGGGGCCAGGGAAAGGCCTTGCAGTGCAATGGACAAATCCCATGGTGGCACCCTATAGCGAACTGCAGGCCTCAGCCTCCAAGTGCCACGAAGGAAACGAGATACCAAAGGGTCTTTCCCCACAGACATTCCACCCAAAGGAATGTGGTAAGCACCTATGGCCGCCACATAAACCTTTAAAGTGGACGGGGTCAGACCTGCAGTGAACCGGTCCTGCAGGAACTCCAGCACTGTACCAATTGGGCAGTTAACTGGGTCCAACTGACGGTCACTACACCAAGAAGTGAAAACCCTCCACTTCAGGGCATAAAGTTTCCTCGTGGAGGGAGCTCTGGACTGTAGAATGGTCTCAACAACCTCAGTTGAGAGACCTGACTCTATGAGCTGGGCCCCCTCAGAGGCCAAGCCCACAGGTTCCACAGTTCTGGCCGAGGGTGAAATATCGAGCCCTCCGCCTGAGACAGAAGGTCCTCCCTGACGGGTAGCTCCAGAGGAGGCCCGTCGAGGAGGGACACAAGGTCGGGAAACCATACTCTGCCCGGCCAGTGCGGGGCTATAAGAAGCAGGCAAACCCGGTCCCTGCGAACTCTCTCCAGAACTCCCGGGAGCAGAGCAACTGGGGGAAAAGCGTACAGACGTAGCCTCGGCCACGTCTGCACCATAGCATCCAGTCCCAGAGGAGCTGGATGCGTGAGGGAGAACCAAAGTGGACAGTGAGACGTCTCTCGAGACGCAAACAGATCCACTTGAGCTTGGCCAAACTCCCTCCATATCAGCTCCACCACCTCGGGGTGGAGCCTCCATTCCCCGGGCCTCGGCCCCTGTCTCGACAGAGCGTCTGCTCCTATATTCTGGACCCCGGGGATGTAAGCTGCCCTGAGTGACAGCAGCTTCCCCTGGGACCACAAGAGGATATGGCGTGCCAGATTGCATAATGGGCGTGAGCGCAAACCCCCTTGGTGATTGATATAGGCGACTACCGACGTGTTGTCCGTATGTACTAGCACATGGTGTCCCCTGAGATCTGTGATAAAGCTCCTCAGAGCCCGGAAGACAGCTAACATCTCTAGGCGATTGATATGCCAAGAACGATGATGATCTTCCCACAGACCTTGAGATGAGCGACCCTCTAGGATCGCTCCCCAACCCGTGAGGGAAGCATCCGTCGTTAGCAGTTTGCGACGACAAGGAGCTCCCAACACTGGGCCCTGGGACAGGAACCAAGGTTTCTTCCACATAACCAAGGCACGTAGGCATTGCCGCGTGACCTTGATCGTGCGAAAAGGGTTGCCCCTCGGGGAAAACCCCCTGGTCCTGAGCCACCACTGCAGGGGCCTCATGTGTAGCAGTCCAAAAGGTATCACGCTGCCATGAGACCCAACAGTCTCTGGAACTGTTTGACAGTGAGTAGCTGGCCTAGCTTTACACTTTTCACAGCTGCAAGGATAGACTCTATACGTGGCGGTGACAGGCGCGCCTGCATCGACACTGAATCCCAAACCACGCCTAAGAAAGTGGTCCTCTGTAGTGGAGAAAGCACACTCTTCTTGGCGTTCAACCGTAACCCCAACTCTTTCATATGGGCGAGAACGACATCTCGATGTCGAACCGCCAACTGATGCGACTGAGCTAAAATCAACCAATCGTCGATGTAGTTCATTATGCGAATGCCCTGGAGGCGCAGAGGCGCCAGAGCTGCATCCACGCATTTCGTGAAAGTGCGGGGTGATAAAGCTAGGCCGAATGGAAGAACTCGATATTGGTATGCTTTGCCCCCGAAAGCAAACCTCAGGAACTTCCAGTGACATGGACGGATGGAAATGTGGAAATATGCGTCCTTGAGATCTATCGTGACAAACCAGTCCTCGGACCTGATCTGTGGCACGATCTGTCTCAATGTTAACATTTTGAACTTGAGCTGCATGACTGACTCGTTCAGAACCCGAAGATCTAAAATGGGACGCAATCCCCCGTCCTTCTTTGGAACTATGAAGTACCGGCTGTAAAACCCGGTTTCCCTGCTGGAGGGAGGTACATATTCTATGGCCCCTTTCTCTAACAGAGTGTTTACTTCCTGTTCCATAACCAGAACCTGCTCGGGGCCCACCACTGTGGGCAGGACCCCCATAAACCGAGGTGGGCATTTCTTGAATTGTATCTGATACCCTTTTTCTACGGTCTGCAGGACCCAACGAGAAACATTTGACAGTAGCTTCCACGCTGTCAATGATTCTACTAGAGGTACCAGCCTCTCGAGACTGGTTTCTGGATTTTGTTGTTGTTGAGTAGTCGGTTCGTCGCCCTGTAACGGCGCACCGGCAGGGAACGACTGAACAGACTGCTCTAACACCCTCCTCAGAGGGGGCGGGCATCCCGAGGCCACTACGTTTCCGGGTGGTCCTTGAGATATGTGCTCGCCGGAGACCGCTGCGCCCTGTAACACCGGAGGCGGCAGGGTTGGCAGAACGGTCCCCTGAGGGCACCGAAGAGAGACGGGCACCGTAAAAAGAGGTGTTAACCGCTCTGCTTCGGGGGGGACTACCCTCATTCGTCCTGAGCCCTCGGACATCAGGACTTTTTCCCAGCAACCTTCTTGGCGGTAATAACGGTCCGCAGATCCGTTTTACCCCTCGAAGACTGCTGGGTTTGAGCGCGCCCTCCGTGTCCCCGTGATTTTTGTGGGGGAGCACGGGAGGACACACTCTGTTTTTGAGTGGCACGATGTTCAGCGCTCTTTTTAGAGGAGTGAGGCTGCTCCCGCTCAGCAGCCTCAAAGAAAGAACGGCGGGGGAGAAGTTTCTGAAGTGCAGCTGCCTGTTTTGAAGCTTCTTGTGACTTAGCTACAGCACTGTTAACTGTATCTCCAAATAACCCAACAGTAGAGACCGGAGCATCTAAGAGAACGTGTTTCTCTTTATCTTTAATGTCACTTAGATTGAGCCACAGATGCCTCTCAGTGGCCACCAGGGCTGCCATAGACCGCCCGATTGATTTAGCGGTCTCCTTGGTGGCCCTGAGAGACAGGTCTGTGGCTCTGCGCAGTTCGGCTACCGTGTCAGGACCAATTCCCCCGCCCTCCTCTAAATCACCCAATAATTCAGCCTGATAAGCTTGCATTAGGGACATCGTATGCAGACACGCTGCAGCTTGACCAGCGGCTGCATACGATTTATGAACCAGGGTAGATGTAAATTTTACTGGCTTAGAGGGAAGTGTAGGAGCCTTCAGGGAAGATGCCGTTGCTGGAGAGAGATAGCTCGCAAGCGTCTCCTCCACCTTCGGCATCTCCCCATAACCATACTCTTTATATTTATAAATAGATGAGTAGTGAGATGTTTGAGGTGTGTATACTCTGTATGACATGGGTTTCCCCCACGATCTCGACACCTCGGTGTGGAGATCGGGGAAAAACGGAAGGCTTCTGCGCTGAGGCTGTGCACGAGATGGCAGGAAGCGTTCGTCGAGCTTACTTTTCGAACGAACGTCCTGCCTATCCTCTGGCCACTCAATAGAAAGTCTCTCAACAGCTCTAGTTACAACATCGAGCAATTCCTCAAACGCATGAGACTGAGGTGGCGAATCCTCAGACTCAGCTTCAACACTAACGTCCAACTCCTCAGAGCTGGACAGTTGCAGTATTGGTGCCTCCATCGGGGGGGGAAGAAACCGCAGCGCGTGCTTCCACACCCTGATGAGAGGCACTGGATCTGCCAGAAAGAGGCTGAGATAAGGCAGAGCCCGTCTCAGCATCCACTGACAGATCCATTTGCAAACCCCAGGTCTGAGATCGACGCCGAGCCTCGGCAGCGGCGGGACCAGAGCCCTGGGGAACGCGATCCTGGTTAAATAAAGCCAGGCGGGATCGGAGCGTACGCAATGGAAGCGCGTCGCAATGCACACAGTCACCACCCTCGAGTGCTGACTGGGCATGCTCCTCACCCAAACAAACAACACAAAGAGTGTGAGTATCACCTCCCGTTAAATAACGCGGGCAGGGATGAACACACACTCTAAACTGCTGCTGCTTACTCGCCATAATTCTGAATATATATATATAGAACAATATAGACAGACAACACCAAATAACGTGGACAGATTTCAACACAGAGCGCAACTGAAGACTCAGAAAGCTTTCGTTTTCTGTTTCGGGCCGGCTTTTATAGCTTCCTGGTACGTGACGTCACCCGCCTCTGACGTTCCGCCACACCATTGGACTGATTTTACATGTGCTTCAAGACGTCATCACGCAAAGCGTTCCCCATAGCGTCATTCTCGACGCAATGCGAGTTCCCTTGAAAGGGAATAGCAACCATACATGTACAACACCTGAAAAGTAACAAGTGAAACACAAGGGCTATAAATACACAGGGGCAAACAAGCTTAACTAGGAAATGAGGAAACAAGATACACCTGGGGAGACTAATCCACATGAACAACTACATAGGACCATAGATATCATATATAAAGGCTAGATGTCTCGTGCGCGCTGCTGGCCAATGTAGGTCGACGTCCGCACGTGGCGGCCATCTTGCGACAGTGCGCTCGCTCACAGTTTAATGGTGCAAATACTTTAAAATAACCATAACTTGCTCAATTTTCTACCGATTTTCAAACGGTTTGGTTTGTTATAAACGTCAGAGATGTAGTTATGAGACTACATTCATACACTGCATATATGAAAAATTATAACATACATGTTCAAGCATTCGGAATTATAGCCACGGGTATTAACATGCCTAAGACTTTTGCACAGTACTGTATATATATATATATATATATATACAGTACCAGTCAAAAGTTTGGAAACGTTACTATTTTTAATGTTTTTGAAAGAAGTCTCTTATGCTCATCAAGCCTGCAGTTAAAAAAAAAAAAAAAAAAAAATCTGTAATATTATGAAATATTATTACAATTTAAAATAATGGTTCTCTTTTTTAATATACTTTAAAATGTAATTTATTTTTGTGATGCAAAGCTGAATTTTCATCAGCAAGTACTCCAGTCTTTGGTGTCTTATGATCCTTCAGAAATCATTCTAATATGCTGATTTATGATCAATGTTGGAAACAGTTGTGCTGCTTAATATTTTTTTTATAACCTGAGATACTTTTTTCAGGATTATTTGATGAATAAAAAGTTAAAAAGAACTGTATTTATTTAGAATAGAAATCTTTTGTAACAATATACACTACCGTTCAAAAGTTTGGGAACAATAACTATTTTTTTTAAAAGAAATTAGTACTTTAATTCAACAAGGATGCATTATATTGATAAAAGGTGATGGTAACGATTTATATTGTTAGAAATGTTTTTATTTTGAATAAATGCTGTTTTTATGAATAAATGCTGTTAACGTTTTACTCATCAATGAATCTTGAAAAAAGTATTCCAAAAAAATATATTAAACAGCACAACTGTTTCCATCATTGATAATAACTGAGTATCAAATCATCATATTAGAATGATTTCTGAAGGATCATAAGACACCAAAGACTGGAGTACTTGCTGATGAAAATTCAGCTTTGCATCACAAAAATAAATTACATTTTAAAATATATTAAAAAAGAGAACCATTATTTTAAATTGTAATAATATTTCATAATATTACTGTTTTTTGTTTTGTTTTGTTTTTTTAACTGCAGGCTTGATGAGCATAAGAGACTTCTTTCAAAAACATTAAAAATAGTAATGTTTCCAAACTTTTGACTGGTACTGTATATATATATATATATATATATATATATATATATATATACATATGAGAGGCGAGTCCTTTTTTTCCACTTAAACACCTGCCCCCCAAAATGTCTGTGCAGTGTGCACGGCCCTGATTATGTGTTAATGACACTATTTTGGTCAAACTATTACTTTATCAACTGTTAAATGAGAACTTTCATGCTGTCCGGAAATAAGCACAAAGGTATCTGCATTGATAGCAGCATAGAGAATGTTCTTGTTTAGCACACACAAGGGGATTTGGCAGGGGGAGAAAAAGCTTTTACCCATATTCAGCATTTATTTTGAGACTTAAAGCCTTCATCTGTCGTATGTGTTTACAAGCTACAGGTCCATATAAATGTCCAACATACAATCAATGATAACAACATCAGCAGTGTACATGTAGAGAATAAATCAGATTACTTTGCATATACTCTTCTGCAAATCATAGAGGTGCCTTTGTGCATACAAAAAATGTTAGAGCGTTAATGTGTTGCTCACAAACAAGAAAGCTACAAATATGAGAGATTTCATGCCATCTTTGTGTCCAAGAGTTTTGGACAATCCTATAATGAAATAGGGCAATTGTATAATGGTTTATAGTGTTATTATAATATATATATATATATATATATATATATATATATATATATATATATATATATATATACAGGGCTTGACATTAACTTTTTTGCTCACTAGCCAATGTGGCTAGTGGTTTTCCAAAGTTACTAGTTGACTATGGCATGCTAAAATTTACTTGAACTAGTTTCACAACCCTTTTAAATGTAAAACCACTGTACACACCCAAATCAAGACTACATAAATATATAACAATACAGGTCATTATCATTAGCTCTGATAAGGTTGTGTGTAAAGCTCCTTTTTTAAAATAAAACTTAAAATAAAAATATTATGTATTATATGTTGCCACATAGCTCCACCGGCATACGACGTAACTCCAGCAGGGCAGCTAGCAGTCTCTTCGTTTCTGTGTTGTCGGTCACTAGCGCGCAAGCGCAAGGCAACACTGTGTGCATGTAATACTCATGGGAGTTGTAGTGTCGTAGTGTCACACTTATTTCAGATGCCTTTTGAAAAGACTACAATTATTCAACCCGCCAAAGTGGCTAGTTGGAGTGACTATGTTACCCGCCACGAGCAAAATCCACCCGCATTTGGCGGGTTGGCGGGTGTTAATGTCAAGCCCTGTATATAAATAAATATATATATATATATATATATATATATATATATATATATATATTACCTTCATGTATTTACAGCAGTTCTTTTTAGAAATAAAAGTTTTTTTTTTTTTTTGATTGTAGTACATTCGTAGTGACCAGACTGACTTACTACGGGTGAATAATGCAAAATTTCACATGTAGTAAATCAGTATGGTCAGTCTAGGAATGTAGCTACGAGGAACGTAACTACTATGTAGCTAGGTATTGGCAAAATTTCACATGAAGTAAGTCAGGCTTACCAATAGGAAACTAATACAAGCATTGGAACATAAAAAAATTATTGTTTACTTTTTAGCATTCCTGTAAAACTTGCCCTAAAACGCCTAAAAGGCATACCCAAAATAAATTGGATGCTGTTCTTGAACCATTTGGAGAATATATGGTTTTGGTCTCTTTTGAAAGGGGACACTTTGAGTTTTGTTCCTAAACAGTCATAATCACTGTAAGTCTTACACACACTAAAAAAGGGGGGAAAATACTTGGCTACATTTTTTTTTTTTTTTTTTGTAAACAGATGCCTGCAGATAACTATAGCTGGGAGCTATTAGCTGTAAAATACAGTGGGATCACAGTATGAAGCCTTACCGAGCCCAATTTAAAAGTTGATAACAATACCTTAGATAATGAGTGTTTTACACATGTTTATCTAAGTGTATGTCTAGGCGCTTCCCAAAAAAAGGCCACTTGGAGACTCCAAATGACACTTTGTAACCACAGACACATAACATGCTGCTATTCTTGAATGCTTTACTGTACAGTCATAATTTTTGGCTCTAATGAAAGGTTATACTTAGAGCTATTATATTCCTTATCCAGATTCACTGTCAATAATTGCTGACACATAGTAACTGAAGCATAAACACATTATAGTGTTTTTTTTGTTGCAATTCTTGAAACTGAAATTTGTGCAAATAATGATGCAAAACAAGTGCTATGGTATTAAGGGAGGTATTGGGGAAATCTCATCTGTAGTAAGTCAGTCTGGTCACTGGGAAGTTGTGTGAACGTACTTCAACCACTGGAACATGAATAAACCCTTTGGTGAATTGCAGTATTTTTTTTATATTTTTTTTTACAAAAATAATTGTTTCCTGTACATACATTAAAGGGATAGTTTACCCAAAAATGAAAATTAGCCCAATGATTTACTCACCCTCAAGTCATCATAGGTGTATATGACATTCTTCTTTCAGACGAATACAATCTGAGTTATATAAAAAAAAAAATGTCCTGGCTCTTCCCAGATTTATAATGGCAGTGAATGGCCGTTTCTGTTTTGAAGTCCATAAAAGTGCATCGATCCATCTGAAAAGTGCTCCACACAGCTCCGGGGGGTTAATAAAGGCCTTCTAAAGCAAAACTTGTTTGTGTAAGAAAAATATTCATATTTAAAACTTTATAAAGTAAAATAACTATCTTATGGTCAAACGGACAAACGGATTCCACTTACTTTTTTAAATATGAATATTTGCTTTCTATATTATTTTGTGTTGTGGCTTGTTTCCGTTGTGTTGTGGCTTGATTCCGTTGTGTTGAATGGTTGAGATTAAATACATAAAGTATATTTGTGTAATTAAAAAAAATATTATTGCAGGTTTGCATAATATTCTGAGATTGCATCTCACTGATTTTATTCATTTTGAGGAATACTGAATCTGTTTTTGTGCAATTGAAATGAGTAAAAACAATACATTTTATTTATATATCACCTTTCCAGTGCTCAAGGACGCTTTACAATGTACATGCAATAAGGAAGGAATTACACCAATAGGGTAGAAAATGATGTCAAACAATAGTAGTAGGTTAGAGAAACAAGAATACAGCAGAATAGAGATTTACAGGTGTATATGTATATTTTGTATATAACAAAATACAGAACACAACTTAAGAATGATATCATTCAGAAAATAAGTGAGTTTTGAGTAATGATTTGATTTCAGAAATAGTATTAACACAACAGAGTGATCAGGGTAGAGAATTCCATTTTAGGTGCAACAACACTAAATGATCTGCCCCCCATTGAAGAGAGGCAATGCCGTGGGACAATGAGAAGGCCAGAGTCAGATGATCGTAGTGAGCGAGTCGGGGTGTAGAGGAGGAGCAGTTTACAAAGATGGGGGGAGCCAAGCTGTGCAAAGAAAATGCATGCTCACATTTAGTCTAGAACTACAATACCCATTATGTTTACACAGTGCACACAACGCCTCTACATTTTCTCTCGATTTCAGTCAACTTGTCCTCTCCACTTACTCAGAGTACCTCGTTTTGGATCTTGAAGCTCACTCTGCAATTTTTTTCTCGATTGCCGCCCAGCAAGTGGTCTTTGGGGGGACACTCATCTTCATTGGCACATAAATTGTCTCGAAATGAGGGCAGTATTTCTAACATTGACATGTGTTAGTCCTCATGCCACATCCGTAGTCTCTTATATAAATTATATAATCAGGGTGGAATGAGTTTGCACCCCCCATTTCAGGCAGGCGCAGCAGATCCAGCTCTGGGCGGAAGAGAAGCTCTTTGAAAGTCTTTAAAAGCAGTTTACATTCCTGGGGCATGCAAACTTGGGGGCAGACATCCTATTGAGGCAGGGGTTGAAGCCCTGGGAATGGCAACTCCATCCACTAGTAATGGAGTCCATATGGTAGAGGTACAGTTGAGCAGAAGTGGACTTGATCGCCTCAGAGGAGACAACCCACAGATGTGTCAGAGGCTACGTTTGTACACCTTTCTTCTGATACAAAGTGTTCGCCAAGACTGGGTCCACATTCTCCTAGTGGCTTTGTTCTGGCCAGCACGAGTATGGTTCTCAGACCTGGCATCTCTCCAAGACGGCACTCCAAGGGAGATCCCGGTTCAGAAAGATCTTCTGTCTCAAATGCAGGGGACGATCTACTTCCCCAAGCTGGAGATCTGGAAACTTTGGGTCTGGGGACCCCATGCTATGGGCGACGCTATGGTATCGGCAGATCGGCCCCATGATCGGCAGAATTTTGTTCCCCTCTCAGGGAACCGTGCTACATATGTAACCTGAGACAATCTTTTTTTTATTATTATAGTGTAACTAGTACATGTAGATATGTAAAAAATAAATAAATAGATCCAGGAACCCTATCTAAGAGTAATCAGGAGTAATAAACAAATTTTAATATAACAAAAAAAAAAAAAAAAAATTGATTGATTGATTTGTGTGTGTGTGGGGGGGGTTATTTGTTTTGGGGACTTTTGTTTTTATCCCCAAGGATAACAATACCAGAAATTGTTGACATTGTGAGGACATTTTTGGGTCCCCATGAGGAACAAATATTAGATTATGTTTTTTGAAGATATGAAAATGCTGAAAGTTTTCTTTGATGGGTAGGTTTAGGGGTAGGTTTAGGTTTAGGGTTTATGGATATGCAGTTTTGTTTATATATTGTGTGTGTGTATCTAGCTTCAGTATGTTGCTGAAGGTGTGTTTTTGAGTGCTTGCACACATTTATGCATGTGGCGTCTCTGACACCAGACCCGGTTCTAATGAGGCGGTTCAGCAGACTGGCTCAGGTGCCGCACCCTAGCCATGCCACAGAACATTGACAAATGGCTCTGGTCTCCTCATTTAATCTAAGTGAACGAGGCCACAAGAGCTACCAGCAATTTCATAGAAACGAGTCCCCTGAGTCTAAACGTGACTTCCCCTTTGCCACAGTCAGAGTGCCATACAAGAACATTGCATTAATTTCCTTGGAAACAATTGTTTATATTGGAGAAAGAAAAGTGAGTGAGTGCACATTGAAATGGCAAACATACAAAGAGACTCTGTAAACTTTTCCTTTGCTTTGCCAGATGAAAGAGGAGGCTTATGCAAATAATTTCGCACCACAGCCCTTCAAGATAGCCGGGTTTAGGCTTTTTTTCCCCTGTTGGGTTTTGCTGCAGCTTGCTTGTCTACTTTTCTCTGTTTAGCATGTTACACAAACATATGCTATGGTCGGAAAGCACACTTACATAATATTTATCCAGAAATACATTTACTCTGCGTATTACACACATTTTTCTGTATGCACAGAATACCTGGATGATCGACTACATTTGCCAAAATGTGCAACAGAGTACATTGCATGCACTACTGTTTCCCACAATGCAAAATGCTTAAGTTGACCTTACATTTTAGTGCTGTAATTTTGAATATTGATTTTATTTCGATTTTTTTTTTTTTTTTTTTTTACATGTAAATTAATAAATACATGCATGCATACATACAGATGACAACAGAAGCCTCACAAATGCAATGTGACAGTGGCATGCTGTCCATTTGAGACACGACTGCTTGGCTTACCCAAGCAATATGAGAGAGTGAGTGTGGGGATGTGCTAATTAATATTAACATTGCTGTCTTCAAGTAATTTCATTGCCAAAAGGTAGTTTTCTAACATATGTTTTACAGAGGGATCTGTCAATGTTCTGCGTTCTCATTGGTTGTTTGGCATGTGGGCGATTTTAAAACAATTTGTGTAAAATTCACATTTATATTGTGAATTCATGCTGTTTAATGTAAATATTAAAATTGTGACAAGCAAATAATTATTTAAACTAAATGTTATGACTTATAATAAAGGCCAGTGGCCATTATTAAAATTGTATACTTTTTTGTAAGTATTTCTTCTATTTTTGTAAGTTTAACTTTAATTGAGCATTAGATGATTGCAAAGATAATCTAAATGCAAAAATTGAGGAAATAAGCATGCACAGTGCTAAATTTATTGGACTGAACCCAAAAAATCTGAAAAAAAAAAATAAAAATATATATATATATATATTTCAATGCTGTCTTCATGTTTGTGTGATGGCATTCTCCAACATTTTAGAGATTTACATTTCCACATGTGTTTACAAGCTGGAATTCCAACTTCATATGACGTTCTGTTGCAGTTAAAATAGTATTCCCTTCCAAACATAACCATTCACACTTGGTACAAAATGTATCGACATTCACGCATCCCATTGTGCAATTCTTTTCGTCCAATTGCAACTCTTTATCTCAGTAATAGACTCTAACACCCAACAAAAAGAGTGTCCACAAAGTATACTGTCTTTCTCACTCTTTGCACGAAGAGTTCCAAGCAGCTTTTAAATCTGCCTAATGCATATCTCTCAATTAACAAAGGCTGCAGAAAAAGTCCCATTATTGGTGGCCCTCATTGGATTCCCTTTGTTATTTATTGCTTCCTTTTCTCCCGCTACCCTAGTCATACTCTTGGCTCTAATGTTGTGGATTAGCCAGTCCTATTTACCCCCTCTCTACAGAACTCAACATTACCTCACTCTCTCTCTATCACCCCACTCCCATCCTCCAGCCGAAGCTCAGCCCACATGATCATGTAATCATGCGTACCTATACAGCTAGAATACTAAACACCATGCTGAAGCCCTGCAGAGAGCTTCTGAGGCAAGATGAGCATTTGTGCTTTGACTGTAGCTGCATGATTCTAGCAGAAAAATAACTGCACTTAGCAGTTGCCGCCGAATTAACTGGTGACAAATTGCTGAGCTGTGGTGCTCTCTTACTCAAATGTATACTCTTAAGAAGAGATTGACATTAATTATTCAGATGTAGACTTAAAACGGAAATGTTTGCCAGAAAAAACAAACATGATGACTTGCTATAAGGAAAGCAGAGCAGGAGTACAGTAGAACTGGCCTCCAAAATGTCAAGTTTCAAATAAATGCTATTTGTGTGCCTTACACTTTGGCAAGCATTCATATAGAAGCTTGTTTCTGCCACGGAATAACACATTTAAAATATATATCACAATTCTTATTTCTTTTCTCAGAGTTCTGAGATATAAACTCGGAATTCGGAGGAAAAAAAAGTCAGAATTGTGAGATTGAAAGGGCATAATTACCTTTTATATTTTTTATTCAGTGGCAAAAACAAGCTTCCATACATTCTTGATTATCATTTTAATTGTTTCCACGAACGCTTTCTGTTTCTTAAAAAGTTTTTATTTTATTTTGAGATATAGAAGATGAAGTTATAATACTGTGATTCTTATGAGAATAACCTCTGCTAGTTTACACATTTGTTTTGTTAATGTGTCAGATTTGTTCGTATCACTGATTTATGTTTAAGGCTCACATTCACACATGACTTGGAAATTTTATAAACTGAAGACTTCCTGATTAGGGAATTACCCCTGCTCCTCTGACACACTTTGATGTTTCCTCATATTTGAGAACTTCAAGACTTTTCAAAGGTTGTAGAAGTGGAAGAAAGAGAAACAAAGCACAGGATGTGCACAAAGGCCAGGTCAGTGTGCAGCAAGACATTCTCTCGAATGAGAAATCCCAGAAGTGGTGTGCCGCTTCCAAAACCGTGGCCCACATATCTTGTAGCTGGGAAAGGCAAAGACCTTTATGCATCCCCACAGAAATCCTTGTAAAAAATACTCAGGAAGAAATACAACAAAACTCAGTTACCCAAACTAAACAAAAAGTGTGTCATAACCTAGATGTGTCAGGTCTTGCAATATACAAGGCTTATTATTCACATGAGAGCGTTTGTCCCGAGCTCTGTGTCAGTGGGAGAAGACTAGCGTGCTTGAAGATAATGGTAAGATCCATGTAAGGTCAAACTATGGAAACCATAATGAAGGCTATAGCAACAAATTTCCTTTAAGGCAAGTCAGTTCACTATGTGGCCAACTTGGCCCTGGGGCGTCTAGAGGCAGCACTACAGTTCCTACAGCTTGAATAGGCAAACACTGAAACATCCAAACACAGTTTGTCAAGATTAAAATTAAAGCAAATATATCAAAGCAGATATAAAATAGGATAAGAATTGCAAAAGTAACAAACAAAAAGTAATACAAATTTAAATTAAAAGTTACTAAAATGAACATTGTACCTTGTAACCAATCACATCAACGCTGGCACAGTGGGCTTTTGCATATCATTAACAGTGAACTAGCAGGGGAGTCTCGAGAGATGCCAAGTTATCCTGGTATATTTTTTTGTTGATATGAAAAATCGGTTAGATTTATGATGTATATTACGATGTTATGATGAACTATATGCCTTTCTCCACTGACATTCTGAGTTGTTCAAAATGTTTCTGAAGACTGTTAGAAGGCAGACTGAGATGGCGAATGGGAACATAGTTTGTGTAACATTAGCAACACATTAATAGCTGTTTGACAACATAGTCAAGCAAAAGGCTAATCATATTAATTACCGTTATGTGTCCGATGTTGTAAAGAGCGATACCATTGTGCAGCGTTTACCTCAGTAAAGTTGACTGAGTGAATCTCTGAGCTGGAGTGAGTGGATGCGGGGCTAATTAGCATATTCATGGTTTAACTACTGCTACTCTGCTATACTATATACTAAATGAAGTAAGGATTTAAGGCTACGTAAGCGGATAACCTCAACTTTTGGTTTCAAAAACGGAGGTAAATTTCAGGGTATGTAAGTAGCCATAGCAACTTACTCTCTAAACATAACCTGCTCCGGTTCTGCAGGTTCTGTTCCAGGGTTAGTTTAATTGAAAAGGCTCAAGTGGGCAAGACAGATTGCGCACAATATTGTATATATGGTTATATCGATTTATAAAGCACTATTAAAACAAAGTATTGTTATATATATATTAGAATAAAATAAACATTACCTTGTTTTAATAGTGCTTTATTTTAAATGCTTTATATAAAATTTTCATCTCACACATCTTTGATCTGCATTCAGATGTTTTTTTGTTTTGTTTTGTTTTTTTTTGCAACAGGACGTGAAAAAAATAAAAATAAAACTTATACAGCCATGTTATCTTTGCAAGCACATCCTGTTTAGTTTAATCAGTCTTTCTTTTTATTATATAATTTGCATCAAACAAACAATATAATTCAGTTTTTACAGTGATTAAAGATTATTGATTAACTGATAAAAGATTGAAATTATAGGTGTCACGGTGACCACCTCCTTACTACATTTCCCATCATCCACCCTGGCCCTCACCTGCATGCACTTCCCAATCACAGAGATCACCGTCACCTGTCACCAATCTTCACTGATCATCATCCAGCACTATATAACTCTTCCCTCTGCAGTTCACCATTGTCTGGTCTCGTCGTTCCCTCAAAGAACACTTACCTGACTTCTTACCTGCACGATACCTGCACGATACCTACCAGAACGATCTGCCTTCAGTCATTTGCTTCCTTCATCCGTCTTCAGTCATCTGCCTCGATCTCCATTTCAGAACCTGCAACAGATAAGACCATTACTCAAACAGATATCCATCCATCCATCTTCTTCCGCTTATCCGGGGCTGGGTCGCGGGGGCAGCAGTCTAAGCAGAGATGCCCAGACTTCCCTCTCCCTAGACACATCCTCTAGCTCTTCCGGGGGGACACCGATGCATTCCCAGGCCAGTCGGGAGACATAGTCCCTCCAACGTGTCCGAGGTCTTCCCCGGGATCTCCTCCTGGTGGGTCGCACCCAGAACACCTTCCCGGGAAGGCGTCCAGGAGGCGAACATATGCCCGAGCCACCTCAGCTGGCCCCTCTCGATGTGGAGGAGCAGCAGCTCTACTCTGAGCTCCTCCCGAGTGACCGATCTTCTCACCCTATCTCTAAGTAATCGCCCAGCCACCCTGCGGAGAAAGCTCATTTCGGCCTCCTGTATCTGGCATCTTGTCCTTTCTGTCATGACCCACAGCTCATTACCACAGGTGAGAGTAGGAACGTAGATTGACCGGTAAATCGAGAGCTTCACCGTGCGGCTCAGCTCTTTATTCACCACGACAGACCGTTACATAAACTGCATTACTGCAGAAGCTGCACCGATCCGTCTGTCAATCTCCCGTTCCATCCTTCCCTCACTCGTGAACAAGACCTCAAGATACTTGAACTCCTCCACTTGAGGCAGGAACTCCCCACCAACCTGAAGTGGGAAAGCCACCCTTTTCCGACTGAGAACCATGGCCTCAGATTTGGAGGAACTGATTCTCATCCCATCTGCTTTACACTCGTCTGCAAACCATCCCAGTGCATGCTGAAGGTCCTGGTCTGATGGGGCAAGCATGACAACATCATCCGCAAAAAGCAGAGACGAAATCGTGTGGTCGCCAAACCCGACACCCTCCGGCCCCTGGCTGCGCCTAGAAATTCTATCCATAAAAATTGTGAACAGAACCGGTGACAAAGGGTAGCCCTGCCGGAGTCCAACATGCACCGGAAACAAGTCTGACTTACTGCTGGCAATGTGAACCAAGCTCCTGCTCTGGTCGTACAGGGTCCGGACAGCCCTTAGCAAAGGGCCCCGGATCCCATACTCCCAGAGCACCCTCCACAGGACGCCGCGAGGGACACAGTCGAATGCCTTCTCCAAATCCACAAAGTACATGCAGATCTCATCCACCCCCGGTGCCTTGCCACCGAGGAGCTTCTTTACTACCACGGTGACTTCAGCTTGGGTGATGGACGAGTCCACCTCCGAGCCCTCAGCCTCTGCTTCCTCAATGGAAGATGTGTCGGTGGGATTGAGGAGATCCTCGAAGTATTCCTTCCACCGTCCAACGATATCCCCAGTTGAGGTCAACAGCTGTCCACCTCCACTGTAAACAGTGTTAGTAGGGCACTGCTTCCCTCTCCTGAGGCGCCGGAAGGTTTGCCAGAATCTCTTCGAGGCCAACCGGTAGTCCTTCTCCATGGCCTCACCAAACTCCTCCCAAGCCTGATTTTTTTTTGCTTCCACAACCACCCGGGCTGCATTCCGCTTGGCCTGCCGGTACCTGTCAGCTGACTCAGGAGTCCCACAAGCCAGCCAGGCCCGATAGGACTCCTTCTTCAGCTTGACGGCATCCCTTACTTCCGGTGTCCACCACCAGGTTCAGGGATTGTCGCCTCGACAGGCACCGGAGACAGGCATTGCGTCAACAATGGAGGTGGAGAACATGGTCCACTCAGACTCAATATCTCCAGACTCCCTCGGGATCTGGTCGAAGCTCCGCCGAAGGTGGAAGTAGAAGATCTCTCTGACAGGGGACTCTGCCAAACGTTCCCAAAAGACCCTCACAGTACATTTTGGTCTGCCGAGTCTGTCCAGCTTCCTCCCCCGCCATCGGATCCAACTCACCACCAGGTGGTGATCAGTTGACAGCTCCGCCCCTCTCTTTACCCGAGTGTCCAAGACATACGGCCGAAGGTCGGATGAAATGACCACAAAGTCGATCATCAACCTCCGGCCTAGGGTGTCCTGGTGCCACGTGCACAAGCTGTAACTAACACAGAAGTCCAATAACAGAACACCGCTCAAGTTCAGATCAGGGGGGCCGTTCCTCCCAATCACGGCCCTCCAGGTGTCACTGTCGCTGCCCACGTGGGTGTTGAAGTCCCCCAGTAGAACCCCCAGTCGGAGCACTTTCCAGCAGAAAGTGCTCCCGGAGACCCCAAGAGGGCCGGGTACTCTGCAATGCCGTTCGGCCCGTAGGCGCACACGACAGTGAGAGTCCTATCCCCGACCCGAAGGCGCAGGGAAGCGACCCTCTCGTTCACTGGGGTGAACTCCAACACATGGCGGCTGAGCTGGGAGGCTATAAGCAAACTCACACCAGCCCGCCGCCTCTCACCATGGGCAACTCCAGAGTGGTAAAGAGTCCATCCTGTCTCAAGGAGTGTGGTTCCAGAGCCCAAGCCATGCGTGGAGGTGATCCCGACTATCTCTATTTGGTGCCTCTCAACCTCAAGCACAATCTCAGGCTCCTTCCCCACCAGCGAGGTGACGTTCCACGTCCCTAGAGCTAGTTTCCGTGTCCAGGGATAGGGTTGTCGAGGCCCCCGCCTTCGACTGCCACCCGATCCACTAAGCACCGGACCCTTACGGTCCCTCCTGCAGGTGGTGAGCCCACGGGAGGGCGGCCCCACGTCGCTTCTTCAGGCTGAGCCCGGCCGGACCCCATGGGGGGAGGCCCGGCCACCAGGCACTCGCATGCCAGCCACAACCCCGGGCCTGGCTCCAGGGTGGGGCCCCGCCTGCGCCATGCCGGGCGACGTCACAGTCCTCGTTTTTAAATCCATCATAAAGGATTTTTGAACCGCTCTTAGTCTGACCCGTCACCTAGGACCTGTTTGCCTTGGGAGACCCTACCAGGGGCATATAGCCCCAGACAACATAGCTCCTAGGGTCGTTCGGGTACTCAAACCCCTCTACCATGGTAAGGTGGCAGTTCAAGGAGTCCATCCTGAATACTATATTCCTCAGTTACTCACCTGCTTCCATTGTTGTGAACACATACTTCTGCAAATCAACCTGTTGATAACTTTATCTCTGTGAATCCCTCTGTTTCATGACAGAATGTAAATCGTCATTAAACAAAAGAAAGATTCAAGAAGTAGGGGAGCATGAGGCACAACCTAACGCGGGGTGTAACACGGATCTTTAACATAGTTAGTCAGGGTCAAGCAGGTTGTGTTTCCGCTTATTTTCTCTCGCTGCCAGAAGACTTGTGGAACGTTTTGATACGATTTCGTGAAGATACTGGACAAAGAGTGTTTTGATACCAAGCAAGTTCTTTTTTTTTTGGGGGGGGGGGGGGGTTCTGAGTTGCGTGTGTACGTCACCAAATCTAACTTTATACTACCTTAATCACTGTCTTGTTGGCTAAAACCATTTTTTAAACATGCCAGCAACTGTTAGCTAGGCTTACAATATATATTTTTTTACACAGTGGGGTTAGTTGTAGCAGTGTTACAACTAAGCCGCCAAATGTACAACTATGATGAAATGAAAACAGGGAGCAACAACTTTTCAGGTTTGAGTATTTATTTATTTTGCTACATTTAACTTTGTTGGACTTTCACAAACAATTTTGGAATTTAAATGTCAAAGTATTATTTTATTTTTTTTACATTTGTTTACTATGCATTGATCACTTGTTTATTTATTAAGAATACAGCCTGTTTTTCATGCAATAAACCCTTTGCATGCAGCTGCCACACACAAATGTAATTAAATTGCAATTACAATATTTGATTTTACTTACTGCAAAACTGTGCAGCCCTTTCCTATATCTCTATGATATTGATCCATAATAGGATGATTGGATGAGGGATGGATGTATGGATATCTATCTATACAGATACTCAAACTATACAGATAAAATAGTACTGAATTATGTGTGTTACTCACAAGTGTTACAACTAACCCCTCTGTCTGTTACAATTAACCCTGCATATGGGGTAAGTTGTAACATTTGCACTTCTGTCACTTTCAGTACAACTGTACAAAAATGGTAGGTCCTAAAATTTGTTTATTTGTAGTAGAGAGATATGGTATGTTAGAGTATTGATAGAGTAGGTATGTTGCTTTTTTTTTTTTTTTTATATAATTGAGCCAAAACCAAAATGTGTTAGGTTGTGCCCTGCTCTCCCCTAGTATGACGTGCTTTTCCTTAGCGTCCCTTTCCATAGCAACTGCCGGACGATTCATTGCTCTGTTAAGAATGTTGTGTGTTAATCGTTTGTGAACATACTCTGGGTTGGCTGAACTTACTCCCAGACTATGGAACCAGAATACCTTGAGTAAGCAAGGTTTGGGTCAATCAACCGAGAGTTCATGGTATGTTTGACGGTAAGAAAACCTTTTCTAGAATAACCCCCAGGACTTTATGTTGTTGTTGTTGTTGTTGTCTTTTAGTTTATGTGGCAGTTGTCCTTGAGGGGCTGCTTCTTTACTTTCGTTTTGTTGTGTATGTTTATTTTGGTATTATAGTTTTACATTTAACGTTTGCTGTTTCCCGCCTCGTCCTTCCCTGAACTATGAACATCGTTATAATAAATATTAAAGCAGTCAGCTGCCATTTGATAAAATAAAATAAAATAAATAAAAAAAGCACAAAAGAAACAACACTGACAGATGCTGTGTGTGTTTGTCTTAATAAGGAAAGCATATTATTCTGTTGCACAGTAGGCTACTCTGCAGCTGTAGTTGTATGGATTTTTTAAATGTTCATTGCAATAACATATCATCTCTTTCTCAATAAAAAAAATGGAGACAATGCCTTGAGACAAACTGTTTTGTGGCAGGCTCTAGACAGAGCTTTACTATAGGTTTGGAAAATCTGGAGCATCTTCAAACCAGACCCCCATGTCAAGTGCAGTCTATTGCTGTGTTTAAGTCGTATTCAAAAGGTATTTGTGTATTTGCGTGACTGTTGTCTGAGGCAAGTGCAAACAAAAACCATTGACAGACGGTAGTCCATGACGTCGCACAGGGAGCACCCACAAGTATAAAAAGGCGCCTGAGTTACATTATGTCCTGCTCTCGTTTGCCTCCCTTTCCTGAGTAAGGGTAAGGATGTATGCTCCTTCCCAACCTTAATTAAAGACACCCGCATTATCTAATCAAAAAAATTAGTTACTAGAAAATTACAGGTAGGTGAGTTTATTCAGGGTTCCCAGTAAACACAGAATGGCCCCCTAATGTTCCCATATGCTTCCCATTTGTTCATTGAACCAAATAAGAATGTTCTAGGAACCAAAAACTAATCTTCCCAGAACATTGCAGGGAGGTTTTTCTGTAATGACTTAAAGAGAACCTATACAGAATGTTCCCTGCAGGTGATTTTTAGGTTTTATTTGTGTAACCTATGGAGAACTTTTCCAGAAGATTCCCTGCATGTCATTTATACATATTTTTAAATCATGTAAACTGTGCATAAGGACGGAGATTATTCTAATGCTGAAATGTGTAATTTTTCATAACCGTAAACTATATTTTGCAGAATTACATTGTCCGAAATTAGTTTAATACTGCTTTAAATAAAAAATGTAGAATATAGATCAGTCAAAACACATTACAATGATCGGATAAATCCAATTTCATAGCTAAAAATATTAAGCCAAGGCTGTGCGCTCCTGATCTGCACACGCTTCTCAGCACATGCTTTTGTCTTTCACAGAAAGACAATGGGCCCTATCTTGCACCCAGCGCAACTGACTTAGTACACCGACGCATGTATCATTCCTATTTTGTACCCGCGCACAGTGGACTTTTCCCTCCACAGACGCATGTCTGTAAATTAGGAAATTAACTTGCGCTCCCGGGGGCGGTTCAGCGCAAATAGGAGGCGTCTTCCGGCGCAAACGTTCCCTGGTGCTATTTTGCAGGTTTAGAAAACAATTCTGCCACTTACCAGGAAAAACCTAGTCTAAAGTCAGTGGCGCGTTGCGCATGTTATTCATACGCTATTTTAAGGGCGCATGCTTGGCCATAATCAATGTAGCGTGTGCACAACGCACATGCACTTTGCTTATCTCATCTACACACAGATGCATCAGTTCTCAGTTTTAGAAAACCATACATTATTACAAGGAAAAATATTAACACACGAGGGAAATCATTGTTGTGTCCATGAAGATGTGAAAAAATAGGCATAAATCTAGCTTACACATTTACCCAAATTTTTATACATCTGTTTAACTGAAGCAAATTTGCGTGGGTTTCTCCCATCCCCATACAATGTCACTTCTCTGTCTTTTACGCCCCTGACGAGAACGTCGGTCTCCTCGGCTGTGAACCGCTCCTGGCGCGCGCCTGGCAAATCCACCGTTATAATAGCAAACCGCCATGGAACAAGCACGCCTGCTCTTAAAGGGAATGTGAGATGTCGCTCTGATTGGTTTATTTCACGTTACGCCCAAACCACACCTATGAATAATGAAGCTACTTCAGACCAACCCATTTTAGATTTGCGTCTGGTGCAAGAGTCATTTATCCCGCCGGTATAATAGCAACAGTGCCCAAGACCCGCCCACAAAGTTACTTGCATTTCGCGCTTGATACTTGCGTTTCAGATCGTTAAAATAGGGCCCAATGATTGTTATGATTGTTGTCATTTATTTTTCTACAGGTGGTCGATTTCCTCCTCTTTAGACTGTTTCCTCTGGCAATCACTAGCCGAGGTGAAAGGTCAGCTGCCAGTCATGGTACATCTCAACTTATTGACTATAGTAAGGTGAATATTCCCAATATCTGGTTTGATTATTAACTCCACTGCTCTGAAGGGAACTATATACAGCCACATGGTACAATTATAATGGATTGGGGGTGAGCATTGCAGTTGTGAACCTTTGTGATGGATGGGGTGGGTGAATGAAGTTTGTCATTGATTGATAGAAGCTAATAAACATCAACATAGCAGTTAGAGGGTAAGAAATTAGCCATACAGTTACAAAACATTCATTACTCTGTGACTGAGGCAAAAAATCGGGAGCTTGGATTCATAATGAGATTAGCAAGAGACTGTTAACCTTTACATTTTTTTGATATTTTTATTGTAAAATACAATGCTTTCCTATATATTTCAAATGTCTGTGTATGATATGCAATCATTTTCCTTAATGATCATATCCATTATCCCCTGGTGTGCCCACCAGTGAACCCTCAGAGATCTGAGATGAAAATAGATGCAAGCTTGCACAAAAAAATAAAAACACTTCACATCAATACAAGAAAAAACTCTTTGTAATCCATTGTGGCGAAAAAAGCTGGATGTGTTTATTTTGAGTGTTTGATATGAAACCATAAGACATGTCGTTTTGCAGAGGCGGTGGTGCTCATGGGAAATGGCAGCTGCAGTGCTAGAGGCCTCTCCCCAGAACAGCATGCATCTTGTGCGTAAAGCTTACCAGAACATTACTTGAAAAATCCATGCAAGGAAAAGAGTTTGTTCAATATCCATAACTTTATTCAAAGACATGACCTTGTAAGCAGTGTTTGGAAATTTAATTATTTGAAGGTAGAAGGTTCACAGACTATAAGGATTGATATGAAATCCATTCAAAAGCAACCACATAGCCAAGGTTTCTGCATCCACACTGTGATCTTTACTAAATCACTATTATGTAATGAACATTTTAATATCTTAGTGTTTTTTCTTAGTGTTTTTTCTTATTTTTTTTATATGTGGGTCACATTAAAAATTCTTATTGTTTTTCCTCTTCTTATTTTTGCTACTTGACAGATTCCTTGTACCACAATGTATAAATGTTGTCCCTTGTCCCAGACTGTAAATCTTGAAGTATTAAAATTAATCAGAAAACATTTATTATTTTATAAAACTTGAAACTTAACGAAGTCAGAAATAAACGAAGAAATATCGGTAACCCTTCCTTTTACAGTCCCCTAATTACTAGGTATTTACCTGGTAAATATATGGTAAGTTATAGTTGGTTATTGGTAAATACCACAGGTAACAAGTATGTAAATGCAGAGAAACTACAAACTAATTTCTAGGTATTTACCTGGTAAATATATGGTAAGTTATAGTTGGTTATTGGTAATTACCACAGGTAACAAGTATGTAAATGCAGAGAAACTGCAAACTAATTACTAAGTATTTACCTGGTAAGCATATGGTAAATTATAGTATTTTAGTGTGTAATTACTTAAGGTGATTAGTATGCAATTACAGAGAAACTACCAGGGAAAAAAAACACCACTGTTAAATATCAACTCAACAAAGTACTGTGTACTTGTTACCTGTTTAGGTTGGTAATAACTCAGATTTAATTGTGTACTTCCTCAGAATGTAGGCAGCCAATTTTTAGAAACACCTCCAGTATTACCCATCAATTCAAGTTAGGTTTGTAGTTATCCTAGGGTTATGTTGGTAACAGTCCATGTTTATTTATTACTATCTTGAAATGAAGACGGTAGTTTCCAATAAATTACCTTGTCTTACATAGTTTACCTTACACTTACCAGGTAACTACCCCGCAGGAACAGTTTTCCCTAATGTCATGGCACATCTTAAATACTGGATATGTTCTTGCAGATGTTTTTACAATTTACTCAGTAAGTAAAGTGCAACTGTACTGTAAAATGAAGCCTTGTTTATTTCCATGGTATTACCGGAATTGTACCATATAATCTGAATCATTCCCTTTTCCACAGTCACAATTTTTTACCTCGTATGTCCTGCAACGTTACCATGGAAAACATGACAATTTACTCAGTAAGTAAAGTGCAACTGTACTGTAAAAGGAAGCCTTGTTTATTTCCATTGTATTACCAGACTCTTACCACATCCTTTGCTACTGCTTAAACATTTTTGAAATCACAAACTTTTACCATGTGTGTTCTGCAACTTAACTAAAACATTCCAGCCTGGTCTCATTGTTAATACATAGTATTAATACGTAATTTTCAAAGATAGAAAACGTACGTTTTGTACGTTTGGATAGATGCTGAAACGTATGATATGGATGTATCTGCAACAATTAAACGTAACATTATTACGTTTTTACAGCTACAAAACGTTAAATATTTACGAATCTTTCATATCATTAAGATATCTGTATAATTGACCTTTTACCGTTTTATAGATAAATGGAAGATCCCTTAACCCTACTCTCAACCTAAACCTAAACATAACGTTAACGTTACCCATTTTATACTGAATATAATAGAGTGTAGGGAAATGGCAATTTTATTAACAATATAGCATTAAAATATTTTTTTTTTGCAGCTAATCCTACTCCTACCCCTAAACCTACCCATAACAATTTCTTAAAACTACATAGGCTACAATTATGAAGAAAAACAACATACGTGTAATCACAATAATTTATTTATTGCGAAAATGTCAAAACCGGTACCAAAAGTCGTTCACATGACGATGTGTTGCAGTCACAGTCCTCTCTTTCAGTAGTTTTGAATGAGGTACAGAGCAGAATTTAAGTTATTAATCCATGAAAATGTTAATCCGGCTTCGCTCTGTGTGAAGGCGCGCACGCTTCTCCATTTCAAATGTAGTTTACCGACTGAAATACGGCATGTCGCAATCTGTGACGAACATAGACGAACAGGCGAGAGCCAATGAGCGTTTGCTATCACTGCCGTAAAACATGTCGTAACGCTTCTTGAGGGCGCAATTTTTGAATTTGAATTCATCACGAGCGCGGGATTTGACAGTTACGGACTGCGCTGCTGTGATAGCCATAGACAGTATATAAACTGGACACAGTGACCCCATTGGATTCAACGGAGACAAGTGAAGTCAAATAGAAGCTCTTACTTCCTGGGGGTCGAGCGCACTGCGCAGACTCAAACTGAGCTTGACGACGTAGATGTGACGTGAGCAACCCGTCTGTCTTCTAGTAGCTGTGCCAAGAGAAATCTAAATCATTCCCTTCCAAAACTTGCAGAGACGGAGAGTGTGAGTAGGAGGTGTCCATGAGCTAGCAGCAGGAGAAACTTTTGCTATGTATTCTGATTAATTATTTTGTCACTTTGCCTCCACGTCCCCGCGATTGCCCACGAGCTTCTCCTCCTGTCCATACGGTAATTCTCTACTGTGCGACAGAAAGTCGCGTGGTTATGACGCAATCGTTAGCCTAATTTTACAAAAATTGCTTCTACGGGGCCATAACGGAAGCTACAAGGTAATGGAGCCTTTTATACATTTTCGTGTTTCTTTAGAAATAAATAATGGACAAATGGAGTCTTTAAACGCCTCAGATGTAAAGTTATTCGCTGTCAAAGTGACGCCAAAATTAATGGGAGTCAATGGGATGCTAACAGCACTGCCGCACTAAGGCAAAAGGTCGTAACTTCAATTTTTGGCGAAAATGAGTTATTGTAATTTTTAGGACAATAAACATAAGTTTTATCATGTAGACAAACATCAAGTTTCAATTCGATTGTTTTTTGGGTGGAATAAGATTATGTTTTTGCCGTAACTTCAAAAAGCCAAGGGGAAACTATGGTAGAAGCCCGTAACGTCAGTTACGGCTTTATGCCTTCGTTTCTCGCTGCTCCTGAACACTCGAATGAAGTTACGGGTGCGCTGCTGTGAAGTTACGGCACTCTGCCTTGTTCTAACCGACCATCAAAGTATTGCCGCGCTGGAGTTACGGGGTTATGATATAGCAATTAAATCACCTCAGACACACACGTACATTTTTCAGTGATTGCTTTTGTTAGGTTTGAAGAATGGCATACTCTCGGGGGAAAATGATGGTGGAGATGGCTTTGAATCTTTAACATCCAATAATAGCTAGCGGTAGCCTTAAGCTAGCGATACTACTTCACAAACTAGACACAAACACTTTTCGAGCCATAATCAACAATTTATCCAGTAACAAGCGCTGAATAGAGCAGGTTTGTATGATATCTTAATTCACAGCCCGTAATACAAAGCTACATGTACAACTGAAATAAAATATGCTTCTCATAGCTAGCTCTCGCCTGCCAATGACAGTCCACTGACTGAAAACTACGCGAGTTGGTTGGTTGGAGCCGCAATGACACACCCATTATACACCAGCAACAGGAATAATTTAGAGCCTACCTTTTGTTGAACCTTGGTTAAAATCCATGTCAAACAACCGACGAGAAGGCAAATCCATTACATCCACCACGAGTTTTTAAAACTTGCTACCGGCTCTAAAACTGAAGTGTGTGTGAGTGCGTGCGTGAGAAAGAGAGGCGCGGACGCGATCCCACTGTTCGATCACGCCCGCACCTCTCTCTCTCTCTCTCTCTCTCTCTCTCTCACACACACACACACACACACACACACACACACTCTTCAGTTTTAGAGTCAGTTTTTCAAAAAAAAAAATACTTTAAATGTTCCTCATCTTTTATACTTTAGTGATGTTAATCAACTTTGTTTCATGAAATTCATGTTAATTAAAACCATTCATACTTTTCCAACTATTCTCACTACTTTAACTTCTTGTTGATACATGTAAAGCCATTTTTATCATAGTGAGTCCAATTTATATTAATATTGCTTACATTTTAAGCATAACATTGGCTATAAAATAGAAGTTAAGGTCTTTTGCCTTGGTATGACCAATTGTCATTTTGTGGGCAATGCTAAGGCAGAATACAGTAACTTCCGAAAAAGGGTCAAAGGTCAAATTTGAGTTCAACATTTTTTTGTAGATGGGTTAATAAAGGTATACACTACAACATGTGAAAATTACAATATTATACCTATAACTCAATTGCCAGGACATTAAGATAACTTTAAAGTCATTTTTCTCAGTTTCACACTCTGGTGAGTTAAAGGAGTCATAATGTTGTGTTACCTTGGATACCCAAATGCTCTATTATAGTATTTTAGGCACTTCTAAAAAAGAAAAGTGGAAAAAAAATCAACACAGAGCCCCTCAGACCCTTATTTCTAAAGGCATTATTGTCTCGCGAGATCTGATGCGATGTTTTGGCTGTCGTGGACGGTCATTATAATAATGCAAATGAGGGGCGCGTTGATTGGTTGCAGGAAGGAGGGGGGTTGACACCGCAGGTAACTTCAGCATCATTACATAGACAAAATACTGCAATAGCTCAATAAATGTGACGGTACTTATTGTTAGTGAAATTGTAATCACAACCAAAGAAAAAAGAAAAAATACACCATTGCCAGATACATTCTTACAGAAGCCCCACTAACTGAAAGCTATTTTCAAACTGCATGTTTTGCATGAGTTTGGCTAATAATGTTTAGTGGTATATTGTTTTCATACTTGCATTTAAACAGTTTTAGCCACTGAGCATGGACTCCTGTACCGTCACTACTGTAGCTGCTAGTGTAAAACAAAGTCGAAAGATGTGGCTAGCATTCGTAGAGTCCATTCCCCGTGTTTACCTCGAAGGTAACGTTACATACAATCAGTGTTGGGAAAGTTCACTTTCTACATGAACTAGTTCAAAGTTCAGTTCACAAATTTTAAAATGAACTAGTTCAGTTCATAGTTCATATACTCAAAATTTTGAACTAAGTTCACAGTTCCAAAAATGAACTAGTTCATAGTTCTTTTTTTCCATGTTGCTGCGAGATATTATTTTTCAAAATGATTACCACAGCCCATATCTAACCACAGACAATTATTTTATCAGTTTTAACACTGAAGATATGCGTCAGATTTTTTCCCATCTTCACCGACCTTATCATAAAACTCGTTTAAATGATCATACGACGCCTCCTTGCTGCTTTTTGTTTTGATTTGTAACGTAAGTGATGAGTCGTTCATGAAAGACTCGAGGTGAAGTAATTATTTATGTTCCCTGTAAACGATTTTTGACTGCATTATAATGATTTCTTAATTCAGAATATGATCAAGATTGCGTAGGTGGATGTGTTCGGCGAATTTGCCAGTTAATAGTAACATTTAAAGCCCCTTAAATGAACGAAATGACTCGAAAAAAGATTTGTTCATTTTGATGAACGAGATCGAAGAGGTCGAACACGGGTGGCTGGTGTTGCCAGATTGGGTGTTTTTTCCGCTACATATTAAGGGCGGTTTACGGTTGGTTTTAGGTGGGTTTTCGCCTGGAAGGCTTTATAGAAATCTGGCATCCTACTGAACGAAGTTAAACTGAGAGAGCGTGGCGTTCACAGACACCAGAATGAACGAGTTCACAGTAACGTTCATTAGGCAGTAATGCGGTACGTTCAGTTCACGTTCGCCCAAAATATGAACGAGTTCATGAACTATCGTTCAATGAACGCGTTCAGGCACAACACTGCATACAATAGCCGCATTAGCAGTTAGCTGCTATTTGTTAACCACAGTAGAGCAATAAAAACACAGTCTTACCTTTTCAATTTCTGGCAAGTCCCTGATGGTTGGGATGGCACCTTTTCCCAAACGGAGCTTCGAGGCCAAGTTCGCCTGATACTGCCCCAAATTTGTAAAAGATTCCGGTGTAAAATGTTTAGCACACACACCTAACGATACGCCACTTGAAAGAGTTGTTGGGACAGCGTCATTAAAAATGAATTTCATCCACTGTTCCCTGATAGTTTCGTCCGTTTTTGGTAGATAAAACACATTTGCATGTTGTTTGTGGCAGTCAACCACAGAGCATCTCAGGTGTGCACTCGATTTCTCCATCTTTCTCAAGTCAACTAAACTGAATCTGAGGGGGAGAGGGGGAGAGGGGGAGAGGGGCGGGCTTCCCGCGGCATAGGTTTGCGGTGTCCATATTTGGTATATCCTCCCCCGTCTTGACGTCAAGAAGGGGAAGAAATCAAAATCTCGTTTTTTCGTGCGCGTGCACGTGGCCTATTTTACAAACCCCGAGGTAAATAAACGCTTCACTTTTAAATATCGGCTTCCCGGCCAGTGTATAATCATTATGCAATCATAACATACATTGATTCTCGTGGAAAAGTGAAATTTCTACATTATGACTCCTTTAAGGTCTTTTGCCTTAGTAGGGCAGAGCAGGTGGGGGTCCGCTAGCCAATGGCGGCGCCCAGGGGTACCTTCAAAATAATAGAAAACCCTGCCCCCCTGGTGATAGCCTGTGAAATGGAGATGAAGATCACTCACTAGATAAAGGGCTGAATTTGGATCTCTTTCTTGCAAACGTATGGATTCTAAAGATTTGGATTATATCAAGTATAATAAAATTGATGTCTTTTGTGAATTTATGTTGGGTTTTGGTGTATTATTGTTCTATTGGAGAAAATGCATTTTGTGTCTCACTGTAAATAAACGAAATATTAAAATGGTTAAACGATTAAATAAGGTATTTTTAAGGTTTTAAAGTGTATTCTTGTTTAACTGCATGTAGGCTAATCCTCCGAAACGAGTTTGCAGCAGAAGGCACGAACAGAGCGAAATGTTATTAGTCTATTTCTTGAATAAACTGCATAAATACGACTGAAAACGTAATTGATAAGACATTTGAATGCAATAGAGTCAAAACATTAATGCCACGATTTTAATATGCATAAATAAGAATACGTACAAATATGTACGTCGGTAGAGTTGTTCATACGTAAATAATTTACGTTTTTGTGCTGTTAATACGTAAACATTTTACGTTTTAGTGCTGTAAATACGTCAGTATTATACGTTTCTGTGTGTATAAAACGTAAGTAAATGTACGTATGGTAGAATTACACTTTACGTAAAAATACACACGTATTCTCATGAGATCACGTTGAACATTCTCAGTAAGTAAAGTGAAACTGTACTGTAAAAGGAAGCCTTTTTATTTCCATGGAATTACAGGGATCTTACCCTATAATCTGTAATAGCTATTACAGATTATGGAAATAAAAAGGCTTCCTTTTACAGTACAGTTGCACTTTACTTACTGAGTAAATTTTCATGTTTTCCTTGGTAACATTGCAGGACATACGAGGTAAAAAAAAAAAAAGTGACTATGGAAAAGGGAATGATTCAGATTATATGGTACAATTCCGGTAATACCATGGAAATAAACAAGGCTTCCTTTTACAGTACAGTTTCACTTTACTTACTGAGTAAATTGTCATGTTTTCCTTGGTAACGTTGCAGGACATACGAGGTAAAATATTGTGACTATATGGAAAAGGGAATGATCAGGTTATATGGTACAATTCCGGTAATACCATGGAAATAAACAAGGCTTCATTTTACAGTACAGTTGCACTTTACTTACTGAGTAAATTGTAAAAACATCTGCAAGAACATACCCAGTATTTAAGACGTGCCATGACATTAGGGAAAACTGTTCCTGCGTGGTAGTTACCAGGTAAATGTAAGGTAAATTATTTGATAAACCCTCTATAAATGGGTGTAGCAATGAACAACAACTATGTAAGACAAGGTAATTTATTGGAAACTACCGTCTTAATTTCAAGGTAGTAATAAATAAACATGGACTGTTACCAACATAACCCTAGGATAACTACAAACCTAACTTGAATTGATGGGTAATACAGGAGGTGTTTCTAAAAATTGGCTGCCTACATTCTGAGGAAGTACACAATTAAATCTGAGTTATTACCAACCTAAACAGGTAACAAGTACACAGTACTTTGTTGAGTTGATATTTAACAGTGGTTTTTTTTTTTTTCCTGGTAGTTTCTCTGTAATTGCATACTAATCACCTTAAGTAATTACACACTAAAATACTATAATTTACCATATGCTTACCAGGTAAATACTTAGTAATTAGTTTGTAGTTTATCTGCATTTACATACTTGTTACCTGTGGTAATTACCAATAACCAACTATAACTTACCATATATTTACCAGGTAAATACCTAGTAATTGGTTTGTAGTTTCTCTGCATTTACATACTTGTTACCTGTGGTAATTACCAATAACCAACTATAACTTACCATATATTTTTACTTTTAGGGGGAGGAGCTTGCAGGATTTAGAGAACCGGTCGACTATGACGAAGATGCAGGTATTGGAGTTTGAACATGGAAGGTCGGTCATAAAATCGATGCCCAGATAGGACCAGGGACGGTTGGGTATGGGTATTGATGTGATTTTACCTTCTGGGAGTCGACGGGGAGTGTTGCTGATGGCATAGACTGAGCATCCTCTGACGTATCGGGAGATATCCTGGGCCATAGAGGGCCACCAGTAGCGTTGGCTGAGGAGCGAGAGGGTTCACTGGCTACCTGGGTGTCCAGAGAGGTTTGAGAGGTGTGAGCTGAGTCCATAAGGAACAGACGATAGGTCGATGGTACAAAGATGCGTCCCTCAGGACCTCCCGGCGGAGCAGGTTCGGTCAAAGTTGCTTGACGGATTTGATCATCAAGTGCCCATTGGATGGGGCTGACAATCATGGCTGGAGGGAGAATGGGTTCAGGTGTTGCAGGCTCAGGATCCGGATGAAGATGAGAGAGTGCGTATGCCTTACAATTCTTGCTTCCAGGTCGGTAGGTGACTACAAAGTCGAATCTCGTGAAGAATAGAGCCCATCTGGCTTGACGAGGGTTGAGTCGTTTAGCTTCTCTTAACCCTCTGGGGACCAAGCTGTTTTTGGGGCCCTTGAGATGTTCTGACATGCTCTGACATTTGTGCTTTTTTCAGTTATTTATAAACATGTTAATGGCAAAGGTGTAAATTCACTCTATATAGCACAAACAGGCCTACCATAATATGCGAGCAACATGTATGTAGATGTTTGTATTTTTAAGAGAATAATGTTTATGCGTGGTTATTTAAAAAAATAAAAATGAAAGTTGCTGAAATAAGACCACAAAACTCATACAAAATATGTGCCCACAAGACTTTTGACTAATGGATGTTTTCTCTTCGAGTTCTAGCTTCAAAATTAGTCTTGCTTTATCGTTCACAAAAAAAATACATTGATTTAAATGGTGTAAAACAGGTTTTGCTTGGAAAGCCAATATGCGAGGGGGAGGAGTAGTTTACACCTTAGTCCCACCCACTCTGCATAATGACTCTGCATAATTAGCCATTCATTCAGGTGTGACACTGACTGAGCCACAATGCAAGGACAAAATATATATTTTGAAGAAGACTTATATTGACCATTTAAGATTTTGCTTACATCTATCTTGTAAATATGTTTTGCTATTTTATTAAAAAGGTTACAATTACAACAATAATTACAATTTCAGCAATATTTCTGCAAAAAAGTACTCTTTCTTTGTAAAAAAAAAAAAAAAAAGATTATAGGCCTACATTTTATCATATGTATTCATTAGTTTGAATATAGCCAACATTGGAACATCTTAGTCTATGACTTTATTTTTGACAAAATAGTATTTTATATATATGAGCAGAAAAGCTTATTTGATGTGACAGTATATTCTACAGTAAAAACTGTACCCAAATCTAGTCAACAAAATGTTGTCTTTCATACTTCGCCTGACTGTAACGTTGTTTTTATGAAATATTAGGGCATAGCCTATAAATGTTAATTTGCAGTTTAATACGTTGCTTATACAAATACATTTTATTTCAACATATTTCAGTCGATTTTTACTCATCTCAGTAGGCTCTAGCAAAGCAGTTTATTCTTTCACACACAGACGCGCGATTCATATTTAGGCTAAACAGTCTTTACAAATATGTACCCTTCATTCATCTCACAGAAACGCGATTCATATTTAGGCTAAACAGTCTTTACAAATATGTACCCTTCATTCATCTCACAGAAACGCGATTCATATTTAGGCTAAACAGTCTTTACAAATATGTACCCTTCATTCATCTCACAGAAACGCGATTCATATTATAGAAACGCGATTCATCTTTTTGTTTACATAGGCCTACACTAACGTTATTCCATAACGTTATTCCACATTAACACTTGAGAAAGGATAACTTAGCCTACCTCACTCCTCAGCGGGATCTGCTCCTCATATCAGCACGGAAAATGTTCTCCATAAGGTAGGCTATATTATGCCTCTTTGTTTACAGCTGATGTGGGGGCGTTTCACAGACTGAAATGGTTCTCAGAATTTGCGTTTGAATAGCACGCGCTCTCCGGGGCGTGGTCAAATTACTGTGAATCATCTCGTAATGAGCTCGACTGGAGTCGCTCTCTTTTTATACAGATTACAGAAGCTGATAATATTTGTTTTTTTTATATAAATTACTTCATTTAAAAGCTGCGATCTCAAGCTTTATGCCCGTGGGTCTGTTTCCCTGTTTGACTGAATTTTCGCGGAGTTATAGATCATTTTCGAACGCGTTTCAAATGGGAGTTTACTGACAGAGAGAAGGCAGAAATAGCATCATGTTAGTTTTTCTTTATTTGTCAAAAAGCAAAACACTTTATTTTTATTGTGAGTATACAGAAAAAAAATAGAAACTGAACAGGATCGATTGATGTATTACACGAAAATGAAAGATCAAAATTAACAGAGCATTTTGTGTTTATTTTTCATTGCTAAAAAAAAAAACGAGCAAAACGCGCGGGCGCGTTTTTGGTCCCCAGAGGGACTCAAGATTTCTGTGGTCAATAATGACTTAAAATTGGTGAGTTGCTCCCTCCAGCCAGTGTCTTCCTCTAGAGCGAGCTTTATGCAGTGTTAATTTTGACAGCAAATTTTGATTTAGTTTTAGTCATAGTCTTTTGACTAAAATTCCATTTAGTTTTAGTCATATTTTAGTCATCTGAATTGTTTTAGTTTTAGTCTAGTTTTAGTCGACGAAATACAATAAGATTTTAGTCGACTAAATCTACTGTAGATTTAGTCGACTAAAATATAATGGGTTACAATTTGAATGCATTTATTTAGAATTTTTCTAAAATTTCCAAACCCATATACTCCCGGAGAAACATATATTAACCTGCTAATATGAATGATTTTAAAGTTTGAACGTGCAATACAGATACAGATTTAACTACTGTAACTTAAAAAATATCTTAAAATTAAATAAAACCACTTCTCCTAAAGTAGAAGACAGTATTTTTTTTTCAAAGAATGATATATGAATTCTTTATAACTACTTGCATAGGCCTACATCATTCTCTATTCTTTCAAGCAGACATATTTATTTGTATTAATTAAATATAATTAATCTTTATTAAAGCTATTAACGAGCAGTGAATGCTTTTCTCTTTTTTTTTTTGTTGCTTGATCAATATTAAGGACACAGACCGCATTAGGTTTATTACCCACTGTCACTTTAAGATATCGGATCATGTCGAATGACATGCGGATCCAATCCACTGATGCACATAGATACACTCACAACTGTTTAAGACATAACCGACATAATTTACATGAATACTCTCCAAAACTGACATTTAGACATAATATTTGTGTGTATTTGTCCATTCAGACACGAAAGAGATCTCAATTCTGTACTCGCGCTGTATAGGCTAGGTGTCTATGTGAATGGCTGCACGCTTCGGGTCGGGTGTGTGCGCACAGAAACCCGTACTGAATATAGCTCTTTTTTTGCGTTGTCACTCTTATTCAGATCTTCATGTCTGCTCTACTCATTCTCCCAGACGTTTACATGTTTTAACGTTTTATGAGACATGCAGCGCATGCCAACTCGTGTGCCGCTGGGTAGATCACGTCACAGTACAATTGTGCGCATCTACCACAAATTCAGGACATCAGACTGGATCGCTTCCCAAATCGTCACTATCTAACATTTTTGTCTAGTTTTTATTCGTTGACAAAAATGTCAATAGATTTTCGTCATAGTTTTTGTCATTCAAAACTAGTTTTTATTTAGTTATCGTCTCGTTTTCGTCTGTGAAAAAATGTCGTTGACGAAAATAATGACGAAAATTATTCGTCAACAAAATTAACACTGGCTTTATGGTGAGGAGCTCATGATTGCCAATGTCGTAATTCTGCTCCGCCAGGGACAGCTTCTTAGAGTAGAAGGCATATGGATGGAGGCATAGGGGATCACCCTGCCGCTGCGACAGCACTGCTCCGACTCCAGTGGTGGATGCATCGACCTCGACGACAAACGACGGCGGATGGCGGAGGACTGAAGCAGAGACAAATGCTGTCTTAAGGTCTTCGAAGGAGAGGAGGGCAAGAGGTGTCCAGGACAGAGACTTGGGCCAGTTTTTCAGGAGATAGGTGAGAGGTGAACTGATTAAGCTGTAATTCTTGATGAAACTACAGTAAAAATTGGCGAAACCCAGAAATCTCTGCAACTCTTTAATGGTGGTGGGTTGTGGCCAGTTCTGGATGGATTCCACCTTCCTCTGGTCAATTTGGATGCCATATTGGACGATGATGTACCCCAGGACGTGGACGGAGGAAGTGTGGAACTCACATTTCTCTAACTTGAGGTAAAGTTGGTGATCCTGAAGCACTCGTTTCACATATTGATGTTCCGACAGGGTAAATCAGAACTGGTTGAGGAAGTCTCTAAATACCTTGTTCATGTAGTTCTGGAAGACGGCAGGTGAGTTGGACAGCCCATATAGCATGACCTGATATTCACAGTGCCCTGAGGGGGTCACGAAGGCAATCTTCCACTTGTCTCCCTTCCGGATGTGGATCAAGTTATAGGCACTTCGAAGATCAAGCTTTGAGAAAGTGCGAGCCCCACACAGCTGTTCCAATGCTGCTGGGACCAGAGGAAGGTGATAACTAAACTTGATGGTTTGTGAGCTCAGGATCTGGTAATCGATACACGGCCGCAAGCCTCCGTCCTTCTTGCCCACGAAGAAAAAACTGGAAGCAACAGAGGATGTCGAAGGATGAATGAACTCCTGTTGGAGAGCCTCTCTGATGTACTCCATGGCCTTCTGCTTCGGGATGAACAGCAGGTACACCCTTCCCTTGCATAAGGTCACCCAAGGTAGCAGATCAATGGCGCAGTCCCATGGCCGATGTGGTGGTAGTTGGGTTGCCAATCGCTTGCTGAACACATTCTCGAACACTCGGTATTCAGGGGGGATCTCCACTTTGCATTCTGTCTCTGGGCTTTCAATGGAGGTTGAACATTGTGAGATGACAGGGTTCGGATCGGAACTAGGTTGAAGAGGGACAGAACAGGTCTTAACGACTGCAGACAGACCATGTTGGAAGCAGGATTCTGGAGCGTCAGGGTGGGGGGAGAAGTGACAGATGCGACCACGGCCCAGCGGTTTCCCCAGAATGGAATGAATCTCTAGGTTTTGGGGACTACGTTTCCTCTTAACGTTGAGCCTTTGGAGGAGGTTGAGAGATATGAAGTTCCCCGCTGAGCCGGAGTCGATGAGGGCTTGTGCTGAAACAGGTTTGACGGGTCAGAACATATACGGTAGTACGGATTAGAGGTGCAATTTTAGGTGAAAGATGAACTGTCCTCAATGCTGGGCGTGGTGGTCGGATGGGACAGTTCTGTAGAACGTGTCCTTCTCCCCCACAGTATAGATGACTGAGTGGATGGTGTGAGTGACTCCGTGACAATCAGAGAATGGTGAGATATTTTGCTAAATAAAATTATCCTGCCAGAAGAATTGCGCAATAACTTTATCATATATTTTTCAGTCTGTATCATCTCAGTGAGCTGTTGTGAGGGTTTATGCACATGCAATAAGGTGAATTTAGCGTTTTCTGATGTTTCAGTGTGGATGAGAAACTTGGAAACCGCCTGGACGGAGAGCATTTTTAAAACGAAAACAAAATTTTTAAATGTATCCGGATTAATGTAGACATAGCCTCAAGGCTTGTTCGACTTCATACAGCGCTGCGCTGACCAATCGGTGGCTGACTTGAAGCAGTGCACGCTGGTGAGAAATTGTGTCCGACTTGAGACAGCGCTGACGGCACGTGACTGTGACGTATGCCATCAAAGTACCGCAAGAGTGATTCGAGAGCAGCCAGCTGATTCATTCTGCGCAGCTTCTCCAGAGCGGCTGCACAAGCTCTGATGACGACACAGCTGTTCCACAATTGGCCAAATCCACCGCATGACAACGATCACGTGTTTCGTGTTTATTTGAACACCTTCAGTTCCACTAATGTTCACAAATCAGTTTTTTTTATGACAGTAAAAGCTCTTTTCATGTAGTCGCGATGTTATATTGTGTCATGTTTTTCAAATTAAAACTGATTAAAAAAACGTAGACCCTACTTCATTGGTATTTAAATAGTATAGGTGTATGTTGTACTTTATTCTTGTACAAACAGATGCTGTGTTTAGAAATACATAAAGTATTAAATGAAAACGTATCTGAAACGTCTGTGTATTTGACAAATATTGCATTTATTTCACTTCAGCTGTGATAAAGTATGCGAACACCACGTTGGCGGTAACTAAGGGAAGCAGAAAGTGTCCGACTTCACATCTCCATTTTCAGCTCCTCCCCGCCTGCACGCGGCAACTCTCGCCAATCAGTTACATCCATCCGCAGCCGATGTTAAACACACCTTCAGTCTTCCTCCATCCCCTGCCTGTTTGTCTCCTTGGTTACAGATTTGATTAGAGTCCTTAGTTCAGATGTGTCCAGTTAGTTTCTCCCTTTGTTTAGAGTATTTAAGCCCTGTGTTTAGTCCTGTCTAGTTGTCTGTCATTGTTACTGTTTACTGGTTGTTTTGTTCTTGTTTTAGTTATTTCTGAGAAGCCTGAGTATTTCTGTTATTTTGATTTTGTTTCTATAAAGACTGCTGCACTAAGATCCAGTATCATCTCTACTGCAACCAGCCCGTGACAGACCTTAAAAATGAATAAGCAGTAGTGAGAAGTACTCCCGCTCCAAGGATCACAGCATTGCCAATTCCAGTAGTCACAATGGTTCCAGTTAGTGATCTTCCCGAGTCCGCTCCGGCGAGTAATGTTCCCGAGTCCGTTCCTGAGTGTGAAATTCTTGAGTCTGAGCTAGGGATGCACCGATCCAATCCGATACTCAGTATCGGTATCGGCTCCAATACTGCCATTCTTTGCCGGATCAGGTATCGATCAGACGAGGCCGATCCAAATCTGATATTGTGCGTATACTATTCTTTGTTATTGTGTTGTCCTTTAAGGAATTTAACTTTGGAGTTTTTGTGTCATGTGGTGATGTCACTTCCTGTTTGTCCTTCCTGGTACTGCATGGAAACAATGAGACAGACATGGTGTGCTCTCGGTGTTAAATCCACTTGCATCCACCTTAAAGCATCATAGAAGCAATGTCATAAGTTTATTTATGTGGTATTAGACATGTTAAAGATAATATATTAGAAGAGATTTTGTTGAAAAGATGTTTGATAAGCTCACAGCAATGCTAATAGCCTGTATAACTGCTGCTACCGTGAGAATAGCATTGTATATTCATGTTATAATCTTTCACAATGTAATATTACTCAAGAAATGGACACTGAATATTGCTGTATTGTTTTATTACAGTTTTCACCTCTACATGTAAATGAGGGAGCGTGACAGTAAAGCATCAAACTTACTCAAACTCTGTCTTCATTTGCACGGTTTAACTTGGTGTTTTGTCAGATTTTCAATACACTGCACGAGAACACTACAGTTATTAAGCCCCACAAAAGGCACAAAAATATTATAAAGCACCATAAAGTTTTTGTGCACTATATTATAAGTGTTCAGAAGCCATTCTATAGAATAATGTAAGGTATAAATTCATATTTCAGTTGTTAAATTCAAGTTCACGTAAACTCTTCTCTCTGCTGCAGCTGTCAGTCATTCAGCATTCAAACAGCGCGTTGAGTTCGGTTACGACAGTCAACGCGATGAAACACTCTCCAAGATGATTCAATGTTACTATTATTATACTTGATCTGTAGATAAAGGTCTATGGTTTCTCATAAAATTACTTTATCTTGCTGGACTGTACCTTAATCATGTAGCTTTCTACCGGGTGTCTGTTAGATCACAACACAGGAGTAGAGAGCACTATAATTGTTCTTCACTTGCACAGTAACTGAAATTTAAAACCGTTAAAAGAAAAGGCTGAATAAAACTATTGCATAGATAGATACTGTATAATACACTACACATCAATATGTCTTTCCTTAGTGCTTTGAACTTTTCAATACGGACTCGAACCGATGCGCACTGTGACTCCATGTTGCTTCAAGTGCATCATTCTGTGCACGGGATGCGCATAAGTGCTTTGTACTGCACTGTATTGGAGCCTTTCATATCATAATACTTTTGCGCAATGAAAGATAAATAATAGCCTTTCTTGTTCTGTCCTATCATATGTTGCTGCCTCATTAAACAGCTGAAGTTTTATAATGTATATAGCCTAAACTTTTTTTTTTTTTGCCTCCTTGATATCCTACAAGCCTGTGGTTTCTATTCTGACCGTTGAGCTAAAAAATAAAGATGGTGTCTGAAAGCTGCAGTTGGTGGTCAGTTTGTGTGTAAATGTATATTTTGACCAATGTTTTCCTGATATAATTTTTAGTGAGAAATTACTATTGTTAAATATTTGCTTAGATTTAACCAAAGCGCTCTCTATTTTGCTGTAGCTCAATAAATCGTTACGCAGCCTCGGAAGTCTGTCTGAAATCAGTTTCGTGAGGTAGCTTTGTATGCAAATGCTGCCTACAAAGTTATTGCCTGATAGGGCAGCGAGGCAACAAGGTAGCTGCCCAAGTTTTCGAACACAGCCAAGTTCACTCTGGACTCTGTAGCACGTTTGCACTCTGTTAACACATACACCTGCAACTTATCACCTGCTCGCGGTAACACTTTATATATTACGACCCGCAAACAACTGCGTAAGTAAACCGAAATTACGGTGTACGTTTCTGTAATTATAGTGTACTTCCGTGTAGGTATAAGGGAACAATATGTTAAGTTTTGGGTAATAAAGGGGTAACAAGCAGATATACAACCTGCAAAGAACTTCGTAAGTAAACCGAAATTACGGTGTATGTTTCTGTAATTATAGTGTACCTCCGTGTAGGTATAAGGGAACAATATGTTAAGTTTTGGGTAATAAAGGGGTACAACCAGATATACAAGCAAATTATTTATAATGTAATTATTTTAAAACTAACAGGTACCTATTCTGTTAATATATTCCAGGCAAAAATTGTACGTCTGTTGTATATAAAAGTTTTTATCACATTTCTGGCAAAATATGTTCTTATGCAATGTAGTTACAGGGTAATTTTGACATCCGTGGGTTGTAAATTAAACTATATATATACTGTATATATATGGCTGTATGTAAGCACAGTATGATACAAATTGAATCTGAAACAATTTTATAAACAGCTGATTTCGAAAAACATTGGCAATGCTATTTATTGGCTTTTTTTTTACTAAACTACTTAACGTTAAGCCAAGTAAGTATTGCAATGACACTTAAATGTCAGGGCAAATATACTGTGTAATTAAAAGGTTTTTTTTTCTTTTTTCTTTTTTATAAGAGTACCTTTCTCTGTAATTACTGTGCAAATAGTGTTGTTCCGTATTGTTACATAGTAAGTAGTGTTTGTTACCCGTTTCAACTGTGTATTTACAGGGTAAGTGTAACTCCTGCGGGCTGTAAATTAAAGTGGAGCTTGTTACCCCCTTGTTCTGTGTAGTTACAGGGTAAGTGTAACTCCTGCGGGCTGTAAATTAAAGTGGTGCTTGTTACCCCCTTGTTCTGTGTAGTTACAGGGTAAGTGCAGTAAATATACAATAAAGGATCCCATTTAATTTCTGACTTTTATTTTACAAAAAAATTTCAAAACACTTTTTCATCTTAATAAAGCATTGTCTTTCCAACAGTATACTCAAACAACAAAGTTTAATTTACAACCCACAGATGTCAAAATTACCCTGTAACTACATTGCACAAGAATTTTTTTTGCCAGAAATGTGATAAAAAACTTTTATATACAACAGACGTACAATTTTTGCCTGGAATATATTAACAGAATAGGTACCATTTTTAAAATAATTACATTATAAATAATTTTCTTGTATATCTGGTTGGTACCCCTTTATCACCCAAAACTTAACATATTGTTCCCTTATACCTACACGGAGGTACACTATAATTACAGAAACATACACCGTAATTTCGGTTTACTTACGAAGTTCTTTGCAGGTTGTATATCTGCTTGTTACCCCTTTATTACTCAAAACTTAACATATTGTTCCCTTGTACCTACATGGAAGTACACTATAATTACAGAAACGTACACCGTAATTTCGGTTTACTTACGCAGTTGTTTGCGGGTCGTAATATAAAGTGTTACCAAGTTTCTTTGTACAGATGACAATGTTATTAAAATGATCCCTGTTCACACGGATCTGCGAAACAACCAATAACGCTGTATTATGCATGCCAGACAAGTAGTTGGCAATGTCACTTTATAAAAGAAAGACTCAACATGTTATAGCTTACACATTTGCACGACGTCAACGTTTTCACATATTTGCCTTTCTGTAGTTTTACAGAGATGATAAGGGTGTCGGTTTCAAAAACTTGTTTTCATAAATTTGCATTTTCAGGCCACCAAAACGCTGTTGTCATGTAAATGAACGGCCGAAATGCATAAAAAATCTTCTGTTTTTAGTTCCGGACCCTTAGTTACACAGTCATTTTCTGGCCTTTTTTTGTGTTTTGTTCCAGAAGGATTTACCTGTGTTTGCTTGTCTTGTATTGTTATATTACCTGGACTATCAAAGGTAAGTTAATGTATAGCTCAAGTATTTTGTTTAAAGGATTTATCTCTTACCTGAAGTCTTGTTCCCATCCTAGTCATCCTGCTGTCATCCCGGACAAAATGACAGAATTTTTCTGTGATATATGTACATACCCTGTTGGACATTGTTAATGGACAATTTAATCTGAGAGTCTGAATAGTGTGTTAGATTAAAAGTTCACAGGGCCATAAAAGTGCCCGAAACACCCAACTTTGTTAAACAGGTCTCCCTCATGCTCACAGTTGTTTTAAAATATAAACTTGAGGGTTGGGTTCCATGTTTCTTATCTTTTATAGTGTTTCTCCCAGTGTGGTAGAGAGTTTTAATGAAACCCAAATAAAGGATGTGGTTGAGAGATTTGTTTTCATAGCCTGACCTCATTTAACTTTCTTGCAGGCAGACCTAGCTTGCAAGTAAATCATAAAACATTTTTGTTTTGTTTGTCTGAAAAAAAGAAAAAAGAAAAAGAAAAAATCAAACGGATAAGCATCCTCATTGTGTTTTTGACTGAATAGGCTCAGGATTTACATTTTTATCAAGACATAACCTTGGGCAACTCGGAAAATGTAAAAATTTGGCAAGCGTGTGACTACGATCAAAAATATGTGATGTCATCTAAAAAAATTAAGTCTTTATCCCCCCACATTATACATCTAGCAAAATAAAGTCATCAACTTTGTGTGACCAAGTACTCCATCACTGAACCATTGCTCAGACATGATCATCAACAGGGATAATGTGGTCAATAAATCAATGTAACCAATCTTTAAAATACTCCTACAGCCTGGTGACATCTCAATAATCAAACCTGTTCAATCACTTCCATTGTTTAATTAACATTAATCTTTCACATTTTACCATGGCCTTGCAGGCAAAGCTAAAGGGTTCCCTTCCGAATGGGAACTCACACTGCATTCTAGGATACTAATTGAGACTGGTGTCTGAAGCAAGTGTTTAATCACGACAACTGTGTTGGCCGGCGAGTTAAATCCTAATGGTTAAAAACAATGCTTTATGCATTAATGCTGCCATTGTGAAAAATAAGTACATCATAACATACTTTTAAAAAGAGTAGCCTACTTATTACGAAAATAATATAAACATACGTACATAAACGTGCCAACTGAACATAATGCTTTCAGACACTTTCTTTTTGCAATTAAAGCGATGTCACATGTTTTTTAGGCCGAAACATTTTTTGTCACACACAGCAAACATCTCCTCACTATCCGCTAGCTGCCTGTCCCCTTAACACACTGTAAAAAACAAACAAACAAAAAAAAAACGCGGGATGGGGGGAGGGGACGGGATGAGGAGGAGTGACGGTCGAGCTAGCCTTCAGTTTGTTTGACAACATGTCACCCAACATCGCTTAGAGCACCTTTAAATGAAAATGTTTTAAGTTCAGTTCGTTGACCTTAAATTCAGCATGAAATTAAAATTCACCCTATGTATTTTCAAAAGGCATGTTATTGATGTTATTGTGAACAACTCATACATTCCAAAATGCGATAATCTATCAGACTTGATTGTATGTCACAATGCCAAATAAAAATCTGTCACTAATTCTTTTTCATCTTGACTTTAAGAGTGCTTTTTAACCACTTAAGTAGGGTTCCAGTAAATCTTTATTTGAAATTTCATAATTACATCTATTGTCTTTTATGCAAACTAAAATATGCTTTAATGTCGTTTATATTGACACTTGTAAGCTATGTATTTAAATATATTAGTAATTACACATTTGTAATAATAAAGTTGCCATTTAGTGCCTTTAAAATACACATACTTTAAATGTATAACTGGATAACACACTACAGTTCAAATTATAGTCCCATCAATGTGTTTAGTGTGATAGTCAACACATCAAAATAAGTGTACTTTAAAGAACGACAAAATATTTTCAAAACATAATGATTTAATGTACTTTAAGGTAAAGCGTTTAATTTGAAATTATTACAAAGTGTGACTAATTTTGTTACCGCATGCAGTGGTTCACCAAAAACCCATGAGGCATTTTGAATGGAGAGAGAGTGGAAATGCATGGAAAAGATAAACATCCAAATGCAACTTCAAAAAGTGGTTGCTGAAAAATATTTGTAATTAATTTAGTGCAAAGAGAGTATGAAATTGTGAAATTCCAACATTTCTTGAATTTATCATACTCAGATATTTATATATTTACTTTATATTTATATAAAACATGTTGCCCTCCTTTACAAAAAAGATAAACATGTAAAAAAAAGTAAATTATTGCAAGGTGTTGCCTGTAATCGTGGGTCTTGCTCGAGGAAATATTAAAAAAGAAAATAATCACATTTAAGCTGTGCACAGCTCAATAGTCTGCAGGGGCAGCTGAGGAGCAATGAATGTGCTTTACTCAATGCACAAAGCCTTTAGAAAATATTTACAGTAACACCTCTGAGGCAGCAGTGAGAATGTTTGGACATTTTTTTTTTTTTTTTCTCTATGCACTTTTCCTTCAGTCCGCACCGCTCACCCCCTTTGGCGCTTGGCATCAGCTCTGTCAAAAATTTGAGAGAGGCCTTATCTAGCTGGTGGTCTGGTTGCTTTGTCAAATAATCAGCCCTCTGGGATTGAGCAGGATCTGAGAGATGGGGCTTTGGGGCCTCAGGGATTTCTCACCCCAGGTCTCGCCTCCATCCCTTCAGTCTTTAAAAGGTCTCCCCTCTCTTTTTCTACCACCTCAGCCATTTTCCTCTCAAGGATATTCTTGTTCCTCATGTCCCCACAGGGCAGATCTTGTTATATCCATTACCCTTTTATTCACTCTACCTACCAGGAGCAACTCACCCACATTATACCTATCTTAACCACTCAATTTCTGCTATCCTTTCCTGCAGGCCAGTCTTGTGCTATTTGGAAGAGATGTGTTTCCTAAACAATGTTTGAGTTATTGGGAGTGCCTGCAGGATTTCATCTGATGGTACGTACACACAGAGGGGGAAATAATTTTTTTGCTAAAAAATTTACAAAAAAATGTAAAATATACTTTTGTTAAAAATTCAACTCTGAGAGAAGTTTTCTTGAGAATGTATAGCATTTGTGTAACTATTATGCACTTCTTTAAGACTTGAGACTCTTCTTTCTTAATGTTCTCAAAAAGTAGCCTTTTGTTTAAATTGTTTTTAGGTGAATATTAATTAATATTAATTACATTTTTGCAGGGAAAACATTTCTCAGATCAGGCCACTGCGAGTCAACGTAGGATGCCTGTCATTTCATGATTGGCCATTAGGTTGTTATTTAGGTTGGAATTAGGTTGTTATTTAACCCTGTTTGGACTAGATTTCCCTATATATTTATATCATGACAACTCTCAGAAGTTTTTTAGCATGATAATGGATATGACGATGTTAGTGTATTTGGTCTTGGCTGCTGCTGATATTGCTGTTGTTGTAGATTATTGTTGAATACAATAATGAATACAACCAGTACAGGTACTTGCTACTGCCAATACAAACACTGATACACTACTGTGAGCATGTAAGACATACTGCTGCTGTACAAATAGCATATATAAAAACGCCTGTAGCAGAACTATACAGGTGGAGCTGGGGAAGGCGTAGGGTATCAGAGGAACTCTGAAGCACGCTGAAAAGTGCCATAGCAGGGCTACAAATCTCAGCCCTGCAGAATTTAGCTTCAACCCCAATTAAACACACCTAATCCAGCTAACCAAGTCCTTCAGACTTATTAGTCTTGGTTTAAACTAAACATTTTAGGACAGTGGCCATCCAGGAACTGAGTTTTGCATCACTGTTCTTTATTAAATGCTAACCAGCTATTTAAATGTTGAACAGCAATCTCTTTGGCTTCATATGTGACAGGAACCAATCAGCTTGTGCCATGTATTAAACAATGTAAATGTCATCAGGTTGCATAAATGACCAATCAGCTTGTGCCAGAGTTTCATGACAGAACTTGGTATATATGCACGTATATATAATTGTGTGTGTGTGTGTGTGTGTGTGTATATATATATACAGACCCTTTCCAAAAATTTTGAATATCATGGAAAAGTTTATTTATTTCCATAATTCAAAACGTTAAACTTCCATAGATTATAGATTCAGGGCCCACAACTTAAACTATTTCAAGTATTTAGTTGTTTATTTGTACATAATTTGGGCTTCCAGCTCATGAAACCCACCAAAACAGGATTGCAAAAAATTTGAATATTACATGAAATCACACAGTAATTACACAGTGATACCATGGTCACTGAACCAGGTTTTGGTTCTTTTGGCAGTGTGGGCAGGTGCAAATCCTGCTGGAAAATGAAGGAAGCATGAAGTGCTCTGAAAATGTCCTGGTAGACGGCTGCGTTGAGTGGACAGCACAGTGGACCAACACCAGCCGATGACATGGCTCCCCAAACCAACACAGACTGTGGAAACTTCACACTGGACTTCAAGCATCTTGGATTGTGTGCCTCTCCATTCTTCCTCCAGACTCTGGGACCTTGGTTTCCAAATGAGATGCAAAATTTGCTCTCATCAGAAAAGAGGACTTTGGTCCACTGTGCTTTATTAAATCCTGAGTCAACGCAGCCATCTACCAGGACATTTTCAGAGCACTTCATGCTTCCTTCATTTTCCAGCAGGATTTGCACCTGCCCACACTGCCAAAAGAACCAAAACCTGGTTCAATGACCATGGTATCACTGTGTAATTACTGTGTGATTTCATGTAATATTCTAATTTTTTGAAATCCTGTTTTCGTGGGTTTTATGAGCTGGAAGCCCAAATTATGTACAAATAAACAACTAAATACTTGAAATCGTTTAAGTTGTGGGCCCTGAATCTATAATCTATGGAAGTTTAACGTTTTGAATGGAATTATGGAAATAAATAAACTTTTCCATGATATTCAAATTTTTTGGAAAGGGTCTATATATATATATATATATATATATATATATATATATATATATATATATATATATATATGCACAATTTGTCACGATACCACACACAGGAAACAGGGGTAGATCCAATAGCAGTTTAATGGGTAATCCGTAAATCATAAACCAGTCCAGGCAAGGGTCAAAAACCATCTAAGCAATCCATAAACAAGAAACACAACAAGAACAGGCAAGAAAACAGACCTCCAAAGTGGTGTGACAAATAACAAGGACTCCATGACAAACACTAAACAGACAGGGTATATATACACAGATACTAACAATGTGATAGGGAACAGCTGAGTGCAATGATCAGTGATGAGTCCAGACAAGGATTGTGGGAAATGCAGTTCATAAAGTAATGGTGACAGTATGGGGAAGATACCTCTAGTGGACACCCGGGATACACAAACCAGACACTGTGACACAATTATATTTATTTACACAAAAAATAAAATTGCTACTGCTGTCATGTGACTTAGCAGGCATTCACACAGAGAGAGTTTCTGTGTCCACCCGTGCTGTTTTTCTGTTGTTTTCCTATGTGAGCATGTTTTAGTCCATTTTGACCAAATGAAACCTTAGTTGCTCTCACTGATCGTTTAGCCTCAAGAGCCTCATGTCAAATATTGAAGTAATTTAAAAAAAATCATTACCACTCTTACAAGCCACATCAAAGTCCTATCTCCTAGGTTAATAACTTTAAAGGGATACTCCACTTTTTTTGGAAATAGGCTCATTTTACAACTCCCCCAGAGTTAAACAGTTGAGTTTTACCGTTTTCGAATCCATTCAGCTGATCTCAGGGTCTGGCGGTACCACTTTTAGCATAGCTTAGCATAGATCATTGAATCGGACAAGACCATTGACATGACAGAAGAGTAAAGTTTTAAATAGGAAAAATATCGAAACTCTTTGGTCATTTTTTTGAGAGAGATGCTAATGGTCTTGTCCGATTCAATGATCTATGCTAAGCTATGCTAAAAGTGGTGCCGCCAGACCCGGAGTTCGGCTGAATGGATTCGAAAACGGTTAAACTCAACTTTTTAACTCTGGGGGAGTTGTAAAATGAGCCTATTTCCAAAAAAAGTGGAGTATCCCTTTAACTTAAATGGTGTTTGGAAAATGGATCCCATCTGAAATGTATAGAGATCTATAGGTATTAATTTGTCTTCATGTGGGCACTACAGAAGGTCATGTGCTTTTGGATATGCATATGGTATGATATACATAATTAAGGGTAATAATTTATTAATATGATGGTCTTACCTGACGCTGCTACTAAAATGGCAAATTTGAGCAAATTGTGATCAGACTCTCCTTATTGATTAATTTCATGTTTCTCTTTTTAATGGGATGTCAGCAGGCAGTATTTGAACAACCAACAGTTGTTTGACCCAGACTGTTAGTATAAAGGTCTAAATTCATAACGAAGATCCACCAGGCAGTCAGAAGGATCGAGCACAGCAAGAAAATTAGCATTATGGTATTCAACAAAGGTCAAAATAAATGAGGAGATGCCCTGTGAAAATTCAATCTGCAATTACGGACATTCAAATCCCAAAGGATGCACAAGCGAGGAAGTTAGGAATTTGCTTCATTATTTCTACAGAGCTTGTGAGAAAGAAAAAACAAACAAACAAACAAACAAACAAACAAACAAACAAGCAAATATGTTCAGTTTGGATGGGATTAAAAAGTATGTCTGTGAACATTTATGTCTGTCTGAGTTTTCAGTGCTCGGTCCCTCTGCATGGTTAAGCAGATAACCTCTTATCGAGCACACTGAGGGACAGCCCCTCTGTCTGGCATCTCTGTGTGAAGTGCTGGCTAGAAGATTACAGAGAGCCCAAATTGGCCCACAGGCTCACCCAGGCCTCAATGTCCAGCTAAAGCCAAGTTCATTTTTTTCTTCTTTTTTTTTTAAATCGTCCTACTTACTTTAGTACCATGTGGACAAAAGTAAGTAAGTGAAGAGCAAAGAGGAAAACCAGAGTGATGGATGCCTTGTCTTACAGAGGATGGATATTTGAGACACCCTGGAGGAGATGAGTGGTACTGCAGCAGAATTAGACATTTGTCTGTTGCTATACATAGAAAAACGCTCACTGATGTATAACTGGTAAACCCACCTCTTGTGTGAATGTATATTTGTAACATTATTTGAGGTGTAATTGTTAAACAAAAAATAGAGTTTGTGTTGCCTTTTAACTGTAGCAAATACCCTGTCTTGTTTTTCAGTGAAAATATGCAAACATGCTTAAAATAAGAAACATTTGAAAAGTGTAAATAAATAAGAATAAGCTTTATTCACCACTTACACCAGCACAACAAATTTGATATCTGTAGCAGAAGATGGCAGAGGCACAACAGCAAGACAGAATAATAAAATAGCATATGTGTAGAAAGGCACTTAACTAGCACAACATTCAGCATTCAATCAAATATTCTTAAAGATTTATTATTATTAAAAATGTTATTTCAACGTAATATCTCGTTATTTCGATGTAATATGTTCGACATATCGACAAATTTAATTCCTACGGTGGCCGGCAGTCGCGAGTAATCTCCCCCTCACATTTGTCATGGTGCCACTGAGTGTAAAAGCGCGAAAGGCGAAGCTTGAATTTCCAGGTATGTCCATCTTTGGCTAATGTATTTTCAAGATGGAGGCGCAACATGGCTTCCGCCATTCGAGCGACTCGCTTGTATGTAATCTGAATGGCAGATTCTACGCTTACGAGAATACTTGATTAGTTGGTGGAAGTAAATAAACATGAATAAGCATATATAATTTTGAAAGAACAGATTGTTTTTTGCGAATAATCAACTTAAAAAATTACAGAGTGTAGCTTTAAAAACATTTCAAGCTTTCTATATTTCTCATGTCTGTGAGACATACGCTGAGTTTCGGTTAATTTATGATGAGATGCGTTCCAGTTCATGTGCAAGTGACTGCGCCGGCGCCTCAATGTCATGATTATATTGTCTGCAATATTTGCTTCCCATTTATTAAATCCAGCCAATTTTTTGATGAAAAATTTATTAAAATTAAGATACAATTTATACAAAAACGAAATTCACTTTAAAGAAAGGTTTTCTACAAAACAAAACTTAATGAAGTGGTCAAAATCATGTCTGACCCACTCCATGTCTCCGATATGTTGCACATCCTATCTTACGCATGCTGTTCACTTTTCATAATCAACATAGATGGAAAAAAAATAATATTGTAATATTTGAACAAATATTAAACTAAATGCGCTTATTTAATGGCTACAACATGTATAGTAGGCCTACAGACTCTCTATTTGCACAAATTGCTGCACATTCATTTAATTCTGAATATTGCACACATAAGTTGAAAGGCATTTGTTTGTGTATAGTAAACATATCTGCAACATTTATCAAGTTCATGGATAATTGTGCGTGCATTTATTAATCATTATGATACTAAAATCATAATAAAGTAGGCTAAAATCAGAGGGGTCCAGAATATGAACGCATGTGTTTAATTACACGTTAAGCATTTTCCTCCTATAGAAAACCATTATAAGAACACAGATTAGAATGTCCCCTTATTATGTCAAAATAACGAGTTATTATGTCAAAATAACGAGTTATGTCGAAATAACGACTTATGTCGAAATAACGAGATATTATGTCGAAATGACTTATTATGTTGAAATAACGACTTATTATTATTATGTGGAAATAATGACTTTTGTTGAAATAACGAGATATTATGTTGAAATAACGACTTAATATCTTGAAATAACAAGATAAGTTTTCTTTTTTTTTTCTTCACCATGCGGTTCAGGGCTTCCATAGAATACTGCCTGAATCGAATTGCTTCCAGAAATTATTTTTAGGGGTGCTATCGGGGTGCTTTGGTCTTTCTTTGGGGGTGCTGAAGTACCTGCTAGCCCCTCCCTAGCGCCGCCCATGCAGCAATGTACTGTCACAGTTATGCTCAGTTAGTTTATGTTTTCATGGACTTTTAGTTTGTTATTTTCAGTCACATGTGTTCCTTTGTTCAGTTTCCCACCATTCTTTAGTTGTCATGGAGATTAATTTAATCTGCACAGATGTTAATCATCATTACCCTCATTTGCTTTGTATTTAAGTTGGTCTTTTCAGTTCCCAGTTGTTTTGTCACATCTACTTTAGAGGTTGTTTACCTGCCTGTTTGGATTGCCTTTTAAGTGGATTATTAAAGACTTTTGAAACTTGATTATCATCATCATCTTGTTCTTCCATCAACCTTGTGTGACAATAACACATATCCAATAAAATAAATATCAAACCTCAGCTAGTGGTTAGTGGTTATAGAAATGTATAGTAACACTTTATGATAAGGTTACATTTGATTACATTAATTATTAGTTAATGAACTAACAATAAAAAACGATTGTAAAACATTTCTTAGTTTAATTTCTAATTTGAACACACATTAAAATAATAAACAATTGTAAAACATTTCTTAGTTTAATTTCTAATTTGAACATTTATTAAAACATTAAAACAATAATGAACAGCTGTATTGTTATTAATTAACTTTAACAAAGATGAATAAAAACTGTCAAATTAATTGCTCATTATTAGTTAATTTTAGTTAATATATCAACTAAACTTAACTAATAGGAACTTATTGTAAACTGTGGCCAAATATATTGTAATAAATAATAATAATATATATATAAAAAATGCATTAATAAATGGATTCTGGACCAGCTCTTGTGATTAGCCTTAAAATCAAAACAACACTCTCAAATCTCACATGATCTAAACCGCAGCTAACACACTGAGCTGTCAAACAAGAAACTGGACAGCAGGTGGCGGTGTTCAGGCACATTGAAGCTCGACAAAGAGAGAGAGCGCATGACATGCACAGAAGGAGAAGGAGGCGCTGTGGTTTGTTCATGCTGAGGGGGTAGATGGGAAAGTAGAGCACCCACATCAGGACGATCATTATATCTCCAGGCGTCTGGCGTGCAGAGAGATGTCCACCATAAATCAGACAGAGAAATAGGGCCAGCGTTCACCCAGACCCCCATGGGAGGATGAATTTCTTCTGCATTTTACATGAATGAGGCGCAACTGTCTTTAAGCATTCTAACTGGATCACAGGGCTTTATTGGTTTATGAGTAAAGAGCATCAGGTAATTAAGCTTACTACTTCAAGGCATCCAATAACTAGTTAATTCCTCTGACAAAGGTAAACCCAGCTCAACACAGTAACGTTGACGTTTGGAGGTGGTACATTTTGTTTGTTCAACCAATGGCAAATGGGTTGATCGTTTGAGAAAACCTATTTGAAAACAATTATTGGTAACACTTTACAATACGGTCTTATTTGTTAACATTAGGTAATGAATTGACTAACATTAACAATGAGAAATACATTTGTTACAGTATTTATTCATCTTTGATAATGTTAATACAAACCCAGCTGTTTATTGATTGTTCATGTTAGTTCATAGTGCATTTTACTAATGTTAACAAATACAGCTTTTGATTTTAATAATGTATTATAAATGTCAAAATTAACATTATCTAAGATTAATAAATGCTGTAGAAGTATTGATCATTCTTAATTAATGATATCTAAAGTAGTTAAATAATGTTAACTAATGAAACCTTATTGTAAAGTGTTAACCAATTATTTTTGTGATTCTACTTGGTGAGGCTAGTGGTGCAAAATTGACATATTTCATCTTTATGGGTTTGTTCAATTAAAACAAACCCTGGTGCAATTGTTCTGTTAGTGCGGTTCATTTGAATTAATGTGAACGCTGCCATCCAAACCCTGGTGCGCACCAAACAAGTGGACAGAGACCACTGAAAAGATGGTCTCAGTCCACTTCCAAATGAACTCTGGTGGTGAGGTTCGAATGAAACATGAAAGCAACAACACGGACCAAAATAAACAAACCAAAAATGGGACATAATGTCATAAGATCACACTTCCCTTCCCTAAAAAGGACAGAATGTAAATACAGAAAGTCATAGTCGCAATGTTGCTCAACACAGTTCGGTACAGGCATCAGAATCACGTCTGCTCGCAGCAGATCTTCGTTTGTGTGTGACGGGGTGATTCCTGCCGCTGTTTTGACTCCTTTACACAGAATGCTAAGTGGACCAGGACAAAAATTTGTGAACCAGTGTGAACACCCTAAAATACAGAATAAATTAATAAATACAATAACTTAATTCGTATAATTAGTTAATAACAAATGCAATTCGATTAGCTAGATACATTATCTGGGTAGTATATGGAATATTCAAATAAAGTAGTATTTTACCTCAAAATATTGGGAACTATCCATTTAATGATATAATAAATACCATTTACTAAATTTATCATTGTCCAATAAAATAAAAACATAACATGCGAGTGACTCTGTGCTTCAGTTGTTCCTCAGGTGTCGAGCCTGGTTTCCGTATTTAGCCAGACCCCCACAATGCAGTGGCCTCAGTGGGCTATGCCATGTTATGGGAAATCCTAGGAGGCTCAGGTGGGCGTATGGAAGCTTGAGCTGGCATGGGGAATGAGCGGGAGGGAGGATGAGAAGAGTTCCAGATGGGTTTAGGCATTCCATTAGCCGCATACCGACAGTCAGGCCAGCTGCCACTCCAGACCGGAGAGACATGGGACTCTTCCCCCAGGAGTTACCCCAGCATCAGTATCCTCCCTGTCCCTAAAAGTGAGAGCAGGTCAGATTTAAAAGGTAAATGAGCGGATAATTATACATTAGCCATAAGGTATTCCCTAGGGAGGGAATACCGAAGCTAAATTAGAACAGAATATTAACTTTTAGTTATTCCTTGTCTGAAGTTTATATATATACATATTATTCCAATCTTTTGACTGGCAGTGTATATAAAACACAGATTTTATAATTGCAGAGCTACATTTAATCATTAATTACTTCAAAGGATTCAGAAATATAGCACACAACTTCATTATGAACTTTTTTTGTGTATCGTGGGACTACACGTGGGATTTTGTGAATAATGACTTTTTTGATAAACTATTCCACTGTTTTTAGTTTTTTAGTTTTTTAAGAATCAAACATTTTTAGATCACAAGCATGCCTAGTTCATAATTAACAGCCACAAAGAACCACAGTCAGGCCCTGCCCTTAAACCAAAATATATTGTGTACCTACACACCTTTATGGAAATTGTAGTGACTGACAGGAAATAATCACACACGTGTAATTACTGCTCTGCATGGTTAAATAATTGCTGACACTGAGGGAGGCTGTGATTTTGCATTTGCCGCCCCAGCGGTGGGCAAGAACCCAAGAGCTTCTATGGTAAAATATCTAATAGACCTTGTTTCTGCATATGTACCAAATCTTTCTGCATAGTATCGCAATCAGTATCACACATTGCTATTACATCATGGTGTGTAAACTGAATGTGGAAACTGTATGGAAATGCTAAAAAGCAGAACATAGCTTTACCACCGATTCTGTTTTCTCCTCCACATGGAGTGAGCATTTGTGTGGGAGCTGTATAGACACAGGAGGTGGCCGTGCCAGTACCGACAGCTCTGCTGCTTTAAAATGGGCTGCGCTAACAACGGGATTTCCTGCCCCCCACTGCTCAGCTTCTCTTGTCAATCAAAGGGCCGCCATTTTATAAGTTCATCTAGCCTGTCTGGTTTACATCTACGCTTTACCACCAGTCAGATGAGACTTCTTTGTCATCATTGTCTGTTTTTCAATTTCCCTTTCGTTTTCTCGTTCCATCTTAAATAGGCCTTTGTTCTCTGGTCCTACATCTATTTTTATCCCCCCGTTTCCACGGGAAGAGTCATGCTGATGACGACGTTTGGGAGATTTGCTCCTGGTCACCATGGCAACACTATCAAAAGCTTGAGTCAAACAGGCTCATGGTTGCTGTCTCTCTAGAACCTTGCCTATGCCTTGTGTTTTCTCATTATTCTCATTCTGCTTCAGCCCATTATGATTTACTTACATTTTACACAATGTCAAGATGTTATACTGTTCTCATATGCTTTTTGCTTTTTTTTTACTCACAGTATAAGCACCCTGAAAAATTCTCAAGACCCCACATAACCCATCCCCCCAAACATGCAAATCAAGTCATGTTGTTTTCATTCCGCACATCTACCTCCTTTCTACACGGGATTGAGCTGTCTTTACCTCCATAAACCAACTGGCGTGCTGTTGTAGAGTGAATCAGAGCCACCATATAGGACTTGTTTTGACTACTCCATTGGACGTATTGTAGCAAACACTGCTAGTAACCTTTCGAAAGAGTAATACAAGTGTGGACAATGGTCATGATTACTGACCATTGTCATTGTGGCATTACCTTGCTACATTTCTTTGAATGTTGTCCACTGCATTGAAAAGACAAGTGTAACTCATCTGTGATTGTTTGTTATTTGGTTTCGAGGTAGTCGTGATCTCAGTATAATATAGCCATTGTGTGTGTGTGTATATATATATATATATATACACACAGTACAGGTCAAAAGTTTTGAAACATTACTATTTTTAATGTTTTTGAAAGAAGTTTCTTCTGCTCATCAAGCCTGCATTTATTTGATCAAAAATACAGAAAAAAAAAGAAAAAAAAAAAGGTAATATTGTGATATATTATTACAATTTAAAATAATTGGTTTTCAATTTATTATACTAGTCATTTAAATTAAAATAAATTATCATTTATTTCTGTGATGCAAAGCTGAATTTTCAGGATCATTACTCCAGTCTATCACATGATCCTTTAGAAATCATTCTAATATGATGATTCATTATCAAAGTTGGAAACAGTTCTTCTGCTTAATATTTTTTCATAACCTGTGATACTTTTTTAGGATACTTTGATGAATAAAAAGAAAAAAAAGGAAAAAAAAAAGAAGCAATTAAACAAAAAAATAGAAATCTTTTGTAACAACAATATACACTACTGGTCAGTAATTTGGGGTCAGTAATTTTCTTTCTTTCTTTTTTTGAAATAAATCAGTACTTTTATTCAGCAAGGATGTGTTAAATAAAAAGTGATAGTAAAGAAGATTTATATTATTAGAAAATATTTGTTTTATTTTAAATAAATGCAGTTCCTTTTAACCTTTTATTCATCAAATATATTAGGCAGCAGAACTGTTTCCAACACTCAGAATCAGAATATTAGAATGATTTCTAAAGGATCATGTGATAGACTGGATGTCACATGTGACATTGAAGACTGGAGTAATGATGCTGAAAATTCAGCTTTGCATCACAGGAATAAATTATTTTTTTAAGTATATTCAAATAGAAAACACTGTAAAAAAATTCTAACCCTCCCAAATCAAAAATTTCAAGTGACCGATAACATCTAAATTTGTCAATTGGCCCAAGTGTAATACGTCAGACTAATTGAAAAATGTAGATGTTATCGGTCACTTGAAATTTTTTAAGTTGTAATAATATTTCACAATATTACTGTTTTTTTTTTTCTGCATTTTTGATCAAATAAACGCAGCCTTGATAAGCATTAGAGACTTCTTTCAAAAATATAAAAAAAAGTAATGTTTCCAAACTTTTGACCTGTACTGTGTATATATATATATATATATATACACTCACCTAAAGGATTATTAGGAACACCTGTTCAATTTCTCATTAATGCAATTATCTAATCAACCAATCACATGGCAGTTGCTTCAATGCATTTAGGGGTGTGGTCCTGGTCAAGACAATCTCCTGAACTCCAAACTGAATGTCAGAATGGGAAAGAAAGGTGATTTAAGCAATTTTGAGCGTGGCATGGTTGTTGGTGCCAGACGGGCCGGTCTGAGTATTTCACAATCTGCTCAGTTACTGGGATTTTCACGCACAACCATTTCTAGGGTTTACAAAGAATGGTGTGAAAAGGGAAAAACATCCAGTATGCGGCAGTCCTGTGGGTGAAAATGCCTTGTTGATGCAAGAGGTCAGAGGAGAATGGGCCGACTGATTCAAGCTGATAGAAGAGCAACTTTAACTGAAATAACCACTCGTTACAACCGAGGTATGCAGCAAAGCATTTGTAAAGCCACAACACGCACAACCTTGAGGCGGATGGGCTACAACAGCAGAAGACCCCACCGGGTACCACTCATCTCCACTACAAATAGGAAAAAGAGGCTACAATTTGCACAAGCTCACCAAAATTGGACAGTTGAAGACTGGAAAAATGTTGCCTGGTCTGATGAGTCTCGATTTCTGTTGAGACATTCAGATGGTAGAGTCAGAATTTGGCGTAAACAGAATGAGAACATGGATCCATCATGCCTTGTTACCACTGTGCAGGCTGGTGGTGTAATGGTGTGGGGGATGTTTTCTTGGCACACTTTAGGCCCCTTAGTGCCAATTGGGCATCGTTTAAATGCCACGGCCTACCTGAGCGTGCGCGCGCTTCCTGGTGTGTGACGACTAAGTGCGCAGACTAAGCCAGAACGCGCGCCCTCAGATCACTTGGACGTGGTTGTGTACAAGAGGTAAAACCGATATAAATACTGTTCGTTTTCTCACACAAACCGCTCGTTTCATGTCTTAGACCATCAATGTGTACTTACGATGGGGAATGGTTTAATTTGGACTTCTCTGTGTTTGTTCTCACTTGTTCTCACTTGACAAACCTTTCAAACCTCTTCCGGTATAAGACCTAATCTTTATTATTCTTTTATTGTTATTCTTTTGTTTGTATTCAGCCATTATTAGCCTTTATGCCAGCATTATGGCTTGCCCATCTACACCACTTTCATCCCACTATATGTTGCTGATGGTAGTAATTTCCTTCACATATTGATAGGGGCGTGCCTTATTTCACATGTTTTATTTGGCCTATAAAGGCAGCTGTAGATAGGTGTTTAAGGAAGGCACGTCTCATAGTCACGGGCGACGTCATCTGTTTCCGGCCTGGCGCGGGAGTGTTTGTATGGTAAGGAGCTGCGGGTCGCGGCTGTAGTTGAATGCTTGTATCGACTTGTGTTGTACTGCGTGAGGCAAATGGTGGTCACACCAGATACATACCAGATACCAGATGTGTGTTGCATTAATCAACCAAGAATTCAGTGTTTAATGTGACGTTAAGTTTGAATACCCCATGACAGACAAGAGCACATGGCAAGGTAACCACCAACCAATGCCATGTACTCACAAAAGAAGACAAGGATCCTGTCACCAAATATGACAGATCAAAGTGACAGGATCCTTAGACTCTCATTTATTATTGCTTACTCATATCATCCACTCCTACAAACATGTAATCCAATTTTCCAATTTACTTATTGTGTGTTCATGGTCTTCAATGCTATCACACCGCTAAAGCAGGCTGTACAGCTACAGTAAACACACATGCACACACAGGCCCATTTACTCAATGGTACAAAAGGAGTCATGCGTCTCTACAGCAGGCTACAAAATTGAGGCAATCTTCAGTGAGATCCCATGTTAGCTGTTAAATAGGAAGGCTTTACTGCTCCCCCGTGATGCTAAATGTTTTCTCCTACTGATGTCCTTCCTGTTCCCACAGTGACCAGCTTCTCCTCCCAGTTTCACCTGTTGGCCAGGAGGCAGGTGTATGCAGCAGGCTGACTGTGCTGGTAATAGCTTCACCTGCTAAAGCTGTCGCATTGCCAGCACACACCATGGTGCATTGCACCACACATGACCTACAGTTCAAATGAATTCAACACATATGCTACTCAAATTAGTTACACAGGGGCAGTTTAGAGGCTGGTTAGGCAAACGAGGCATTGTATAAGCTAAACTTATTTGTATAAACTTTACTTGTATAAGCAAAATATGTTGTAATCATAAGGTCCTTCCAGGCATGTTGATTAAATGCAATATATTTCTGTAAGCTCTAAAATACTTTATTCTTAAAACACTGAAAGATCAAGTATTACATTGTATTGGAGGCCAGGCTGAGGCCTCATTAGAGTTGGATTGGCTATAAAGAGCACCTTTTTTTTCCTGGCTGTCAAAACCAAATTTATATTAACATTGTTATATTTATAAATAAATTATAAATGTATGGAATACATTCCAGCCACTTATATCACCGAGAAGCTCCCTGTGCTGAGCTTCACTTCCCACCACCGCCAGTCCAACTATCTGTCTGCACACTAGTTTCCTCAACATGATGGGCAATAAATATTATGTTTAAAAGATGATACAGACAGGTGAGTGAAATATATATTTTGTCTGCTACTTTATTAAAGACTGCATTGTACAATAATTCAGAAAATGAACCAAAGTCTCTGTGATTTTCTACTCTACAGTAGAGTTGGGCAAAATTCTGAAATTCCCATTCAATATGACTAACAATAATGATTATTATTATTATTATTATTATTATTAAAGGTTTACACATATCAAATATTAAATAAATATTTTACATTAAAATTCAACAACAATAAACATTTGCTCATTTAGAATTTCCTTTTTTCCATTCGCTCTTGAATATTTTCGCCTAATACAACGACTAAATAATCTACAAATATACTAAATACTAATACTAAAATACTAATACTAAATATATACACTCACCTTAAGGATTATTAGGAACACCATACTAATACTGTGTTTGACCCCCTTTCGCCTTCAGAACTACCTTAATTCTACGTGGCATTGATTCAACAAGGTGCTGAAAGCATTCTTTAGAAATGTTGGCCCATATTGATAGGATAGCATCTTGCAGTTGATGGAGATTTGTGGGATGCACATCCAGGGCACGAAGCTCCCGTTCCACCACATCCCAAAGATGCTCTATTGGGTTGAGATCTGGTGACTGTGGGGGCCATTTTAGTACAGTGAACTCATTGTCATGTTCAAGAAACCAATTTGAAATGATTCGAGCTTTGTGACATGGTGCATTATCCTGCTGGAAGTAGCCATCAGAGGATGGGTACATGGTGGTCATAAAGGGATGGACATGGTCAGAAACAATGCTCAGGTAGGCCGTGGCATTTAAACGATGCCCAATTGGCACTAAGGGGCCTAAAGTGTGCCAAGAAAACATCCCCCACACCATTACACCACCACCACCAGCCTGCACAGTGGTAACAAGGCATGATGGATCCATGTTCTCATTCTGTTTACGCCAAATTCTGACTCTACCATCTGAATGTCTCAACAGAAATCGAGACTCATCAGACCAGGCAACATTTTTCCAGTCTTCAACTGTCCAATTTTGGTGAGCTCGTGCAAATTGTAGCCTCTTTTTCCTATTTGTAGTGGAGATGAGTGGTACCCGGTGGGATCTTCTGCTGTTGTAGCCCATCCGCCTCAAGGTTGTGCGTGTTGTGGCTTCACAACTGCTTTGCTGCATACCTCGGTTGTAACGAGTGGTTATTTCAGTCAAAGTTGCTCTTCTATCAGCTTGAATCAGTCGGCCCATTCTCCTCTGACCTCTAGCATCAACAAGGCATTTTCGCCCACAGGACTGCCGCATACTGGATGTTTTTCCCTTTTCACACCATTCTTTGTAAACCCTAGAAATTGTTGTGCGTGAAAATCCCAGTAACTGAGCAGATTGTGAAATACTCAGACCGGCCCGTCTGGCACCAACAACCATGCCACGCTCAAAATTGCTTAAATCACCTTTCTTTCCCATTCTGACATTCAGTTTGGAGTTCAGGAGATTGTCTTGACCAGGACCACACCCCTAAATGCATTGAAGCAACTGCCATGTGATTGGTTGATTAGATAATTGCATTAATGAGAAATTGAACAGGTGTTCCTAATAATCCTTTAGGTGAGTGTATATATATTAGCTTTTCACCACACATAGGAATTGAGCATTAATTATGGTTTGAAATCAAAAACATGTGGTGGTAGTGGTAATTAAACTTTCGCATCATGCCTCTACTCTGGTGGCGGCAAGGCAGTATGCGCATCAGGTATGCTTCATTATGCCAGCAGTTTGCAAGCTCATCCTTTTGGACATCTGCACGGAACGCTGCACAGTGATACAAAGGTGTGCAGAGATGCTGAATAAACATAAATACCATAAACCTTAACATTATGGTTTAAAAGAAAAAGAACAGAGTTACGATTAAAGCGCTATTATTAAATAGGATTAGTTTTGTAAATTATGTCTGCAGTACTCCAACTACCAACTATTATAAAGGCCTCGTAGGCCATGAAGCTTAATTGGTAGAAGAGGGCCACTTCCGCAATGATGTGAGAAAATGGCGAAAGCTGTAAGGATGTTGCATAAAGACACGATGAGGGGAAAGCAAGGGAGCTGTGAAAGAGTGAAATAATAGACCAAGAGAGGAAGGCTACAATAGGCCATATAAAGACAAAAGCCACGTTAGGCCACATGAAGACAAAGGCCACGTTAGGCCACATGGAGACAAGGCCACGATAGGCCAAATGGAGATGAAGACCACGCTAGGCCACATGGAGATAAAGGCCACAATAGGCCACAGGAGATGAAGGCCACGACAGGCCACATGGAGACGAAGACCACTTTAGGCCACATAGAGACAAAGGCTATGTCAGGGCACATAGAGACAAAGGCCACGTTAGGCCACGTGGGGACAAAGGCCACATTAGGCCACAAAGAGACAAGGCCACGTTAGGCCACATGGAGACAAGGCCACGATAGGCCACATGGAGATGAAGACCACGCTAGGCCACATGGAGATGAAGGCCACGATAGGCCACATGGAGATGAAGGCCATGACAGGCCACATGGAGACAAAGACCACTTTAGGCCACATAGAGACAAAGACTATGTTAGGGCACATAGAGACAAAGGCCACGTTAGGCCATATAGAGACAAGGCCACGTTAGGCCACATGGTGACAAAGGCCACATTAGGCCAACAAAGAGACAAGGCCACGTTAGGCCACATGGAGATGAAGGCCACATTAGGCCACATGGAGACGAGGCCACGATAGGCCACATGAAGACGAAGGCCACATTAGGCCACATGGAGACGAGGCCACGATAGGCCACATGGAGACAAGGCCACGATAGGCCACAGACAAAGTCTGAACGACTAAGGAGACCACGAAGAACAGGATAGATGAGTTGTAATAAATTGAGAAAAACATCACCACCAGTGTTTGCATGAAAGTTATCTTGATCTTAACTTGAGTCCTTGCTAAGCTTCAAGGATGGTTTTGGAATCGGGTCTTATATAGGGTTCGAATGCAGAGTAAGACCATCTGCCCAGGAGCTTGATAACTGATGTTGACACATCGCGTTCGGCTGCTGTGGTGGCTGCCCCAATCCTGAAGGAATGACCGGTGTAAAGAGAGGGAGATAGACCGCAGATTCCTAAGACGGTAGCTAAGTGAGTTCTGGACCAGGCCGTAGTAAGAGGCTCTCCATTAGATAAAATAAATAGGGGGAAATAGTTGGGAGTTCACTGCAGTGGCCGGGAATATGTGGGGCCTTAACCCTCTGGGGGTCGGCAAACGCGCCGGCGTGTTTTGCTCTAAATACTCCGTCATTTATGGTCATACAGACTTAAGAAATATGAAAAAATAAACTGTAAAATGTCTACCTTTTTATGTGTCCACTTACAATCGAAACAAAACATTGTGTTTTTGTAAAATAAAGAAAATAAACAGGTTGTGCTTTCTGCCTCTGCGTCTCCATGAACTTTTTTTCTGGAGCTTGTCTCTAAACTCACACAAAACTCAGCAAATACTATTCACCCAGGCGTGTGCTATATATCTTTATAATCATTTAAGTATGTACTTTTAAATTATCTAATTCAAAACAAAAACAAATATTCTCATTTATGTAATCTGTTTGAAAAGAGAGAGATGTCAGTCGTTCTCATTTCAGCTCATTACCTGCTAATGTGAACACGCCCACGGAGAGCGCGCTATTCAAATGCAAATGATCTGAGGTAATCCATGCAAACTTGTCAACGCCCACAGCATCTACTAGTTTAGCTTTTAACAAACTATATTGCTATACTGAGATGAGTAAAAATCAACTGAAATATGTTGAAATAAAATGTCTTTGTATAAGCAACGTATTAAACTGCAAATTAACATTTATATGCTAATATATCATAAAAACTAAATATTACAGACGAAATATGAATGTTTAGACAAGATTTTGTTAGATTATAAAGTTTTTACTGTAAAAAAGACTACTGCCACATCAAATAAGCTTTTATTCGCCAATTTCTGCTCATATGTAATATATATATATATATATATAGTATGGGATGTTTTGTCAAAAATAAAGTAGGTATATTGAATTATCAACTAAGATGTTATTATAGTGTTTCTTCCAATATTCAAACTAATGAATCCTTAACCCTCTGGGGTCTGAGGGGTTTTCTGGGCCCTGGAGGTGTTCTGACATGCTCTGACATTTGTGCTTTTTTCAGTTATTTATAAACATGTTAATGGCAAAGGTGTAAATTCACTCTATATAGCACAAACAGGGCTACCATAATATGTGATCAACATGCATGTATATGTTTGAATTTTTAAGAGAATAATGTTTATGCGTGGTTATTGAAAAAAATAAAAATGAAAGTTGCTGAAATAAGACCACAAAACACATACTAAATATGTGTCAATAAGACTTTTGACTAATGAATGTTGTCGCTTCGAGTTCTGGCTTCAAAATGATGTGAAAATCATCCTGCCTAATCGTTCACATAACACAATACATTGATTTACACTTTGTAAAACAGTTTTTTTGTCAGAAGAGGTTTATGCATGGGAGTGGTAATGGCCTATCAATATTAATGAGATTCAGACCAGGGGTGTGACAGACACTCCCCACATTCCTAAAAAACAACAACAAAGAAAACTTTGTTTTCGGTCGACGGGCGTGAAGAGACGACTCGACGCCCGTAAAGAGACGACTCGACGCCCGTGAAGAGACGACTCGACGCCCGTAAAGAGACGACTCGACGCCCGTGAAGAGACGACTCGACGCCCGTGAAGAGACGACTCGACGCTGGCGATATGTTTATGCCCTAAATCAATACATGATTAACTAACTGTATTTCTCTATGTACATTTCTGAAATGCACTTTCTGTAAAGCTGCTTTGAAACAATATGTATTGTGAAAAGCGCTATACAAATACATTTGAATTGAATTGAATTGAATTGAAAACTGTTAGCATACATTATCCAAAGTAAACTGATGGGCAATTAACTGTTATGGAAGCACAATGTATGTATATATCTGTTGATGGTCCATAGGACAGAGAAATATCACTGCGAGTATCTGTTTATGAGCCATGACCACACGTATTTAGTGACGCACGCAATGAACGGATCGTTCGCGAACGACACATCAATGCATTTCAAACATTTACACCTGTATTCACAAACATCTGTGCATAAGGCAGTATGGAAGCATGATAAGCAGTGTCATAGTCTAACCAAAACCATACGTTTATATATATATATATATATATATATATATATATATATATATATATATTTATAATGTCTAGTATTTAGACAGTAGGCCTAGGCTATCACATATTTTACCGGAGGCTGAAATATATTTAGACTAAATCACATTACACTTAAGCAGATATTCACAAATAAGCTACATTAAACATAAGGCAGTATTTTAGCATGATAATCAGTGTTATAAGCTAATCAAAACTGAGTGAAATATATTTAATATACAAATATGTTTAGAGAGTAATAGCCTATCACATTGAAAAAGTTTACACTTGAGCATATACACGAATGTTAGGGATATTGTAAGGCAATCTTTCCTGTAAGATGTCAAAAGCTAGCCAAAACTAAGCAAAATATAGTCTGAAAATTCATATGAGTTCTATATTATCAGAAAAATAATTATATAACAGTAAAACTTACTCCGAAATTGTGTCCTCGGCGGGATCAATTCGCTCTTCAAAATGCTGCCGTTCGAGATAATGAAGGGAGAAACAAAAAATGGTACCTCTCCTTACTTTTAAAGGGACTACATAAGCTGAGAATATTTGTTTTTTATATAAATGACTTCATTTAAAAGAAGAGATTTCAAGCTTCATAAAGACATATCTCACGTGTCTGTGTGAGAAGTATTCGCTGAGTTATGGTTCATTTTCGGACGCGTTTCAGAATGGACTTAACTGACAGCGAGAAGGCAGAACTCGCTTCGTGTTTATTTTTCTTTATTTGGCGAAAAGCACAACACTTTGTTTTTATTGTGAATATACACGTAAAATATACGTAAAATAATACACATTTAACAGGATCGATTGATGTATGAAACTCCTATGGAAAATCAAAGTCAACAGAGTATTTATGAGTTTCTTTTACACTGATAAAAAAAAAGCGAGCAGATCACGCCGGCGTGATTGCCGACCTCAGAGGGTTAACTTTGAAATACGTATGATAAAATGTATACTTTTTACAAAGAAAGATTACATTTGAAATATTGTTAAAATTGTAATTGTTGTTGTAATTGTAACCTTTTTAATAAAATAGCAAAAAATATATTCACAAGGTAGATGTAAACAAAATCCACTCGTTCACTCTCCCCGAATACTGATTCACCACACCTGCACCTCATCATCACCTCATCATTCACTCCCTTTATATACAACCCTTCACCTTCTGTTCAGTGTTTGGTCTTGTCTTTACATGGATGCACAAGACTCACTACCTGTTATTTACCTGATTTACCGACCTGAGATACTCATCTTCATTCTTCATTCCGATCTGCCATCTGCCTTCTCTCTTGATCATCTTCATCATCCGTTCTCCACTCTGGTTTCCACTCCACCTGCAAAGACATTAATATTACTATTCAGCTAAGTTCTATCTTCATCTCAAGTTTGCATGACCTACTCACCATTACATCTGCTGGTTCCGTGCTTCTGTTCTCAATAAACATTGTTTATATTTACTCACCTGTTTGAGTCTTCTCTAAACCTGACAGAAGACCAGACCATATGCAGAACCCCACGGAATCAGCGATGGATCCACCAAGCGATCCATTCGCTGAGCTGGTACATGCTGTTCGACTCTCATTACTTCCATCACACCTGGATAACCCACCCACCATTCCCGCTGATGTCCTGCACACCGCACGCCAGTCACTTCTTCCTCGATCACCCGTTGTACCACCAGCTGCCTCTGCCAGTCCCATGGCCCGACCAGCGACATTCACCGGTGAGGCGGAGGACTGCAGCGGTTTCATCCTACAATGGTCACTGTACTTTGAAATGCAAGCTCATCAATTCCCCAGCGATTCAGCCAGAGTGGCGTTTGTGATTTCATTACTGTCTGGCCGTGCTCTTCAATGGGCTCAATTTTTAAGGAATTCTAATGCTCAAGTCACTAAATCCCTTTCAAATTTCATCAAACACTTCAAAGAAGTTTTCGGCCAAACAGCGTCTGAGTTAACAATCCATGATCAGCTTTTCAATCTTCGTCAAGGTAAACAATCTGTTTGTGCCTATGCTCTCCAGTTCCGTACCCTGACGGCATCTAGCGGTTGGAACGAAACCGCTCTACTCACAGCTTACTGCCACGGGCTCAATGCCAACATTCGCCAACAAATGGTAGTGTATGACAATTCGATGGGGCTCAAACTTCATACAAAAGACCATCCGTGTATCACAACACCTCACCGCCTGTGCATCTCAATCTTCCACTGCATGTCCTCCGCCCACGGCAACACCTGTCGCTCTTCCAGCACCACAGCCCATGCAACTCTGGTAAGTGTCGAGTTGCATGGGCTGTGGTGCTGGAAGAGTGACAGATGTTGCGGAGCGTCAACGACGGATCCAACATCGTCTGTGTCTTTACTGTGAGGGAGAAAATCATGCCATCAATGACTGTCCCGTAAGACCCCAACGCCCGAAGGTGAGTACAATCCAATTACCACCAAAGATTGAAACATTGTCACGCACTACTGTTCATGTCCTAACCTCTGATATATGTGTCTCAGCGCAAGCCCTCATTGACTCCGGTTCAGCAGGGAACTTCATCTCAGCCCATCTCCTTCAGAAACTGAATGCACCCAAGCAACAATGTTCTCAGGATCTTCGTATACACACCATTCAAGGAAAACCGCTGGGCAAGGGTCGTATTTGTCACTTCTCCCCCACTCTGACGCTCCGCATTGGATGTCTACACTCTGAGGAGATAACGTTCATGGTGCTGGAAGAGTCCATTGCTGACCTCATCCTGGGACACCCTTGGGTGATCCAACATCAACCACTCATCGACTGGGACTCTGGTGAGATAATCCAATGGAGCGAGAACTGTTTCAGATCCTGTCTTTCTACTGTTCAAAGAATCCCCAAGAACTCATCATCCTCTTCATCAATTCGGGACTGTCAGAACCTCTCCATCAACTCCACATCCATCGAGAGTCCCGAAGTCATCCATAAAGTAGAGATTCCTGAAGAGTACCGGGCGTTCCAGGATGTCTTCAGTAAGCAGCTGGCTACCAAGTTACCACCACATCGGCCATGGGAATGTGCTATCGACCTGCTACCTGGAGCCACATTACCCAAAGGTAGAGTATACCCTTTCTCCATCCTGGAGCAGAAGGCCATGGAGGAGTACATTGAGGAAGCCCTGCAACAACAGTTTATCCAACCATCTACATCCCCTGCCGCTTCAAGCTTCTTCTTTGTTTCTAAGAAGGACGGAGGCTTGAGGCCGTGCATCGACTACCGTCATCTGATTTCACAAACTGTCATGTTCAGCTATCCCCTTCCTCTGGTCACGGCCGCTCTGGAGCAACTAAGAGTAGCTCGTATCTTCTCGAAGTTGGACCTGTGTAGTGCCTATAGTCTCATCCGCATCCGTCAAGGTGATGAATGGAAGACTGCTTTCATCACACCCTCTGGGCACTACGAATACCGGGTGATGCCCTATGGCCTGTCCAACTCACCAGCAGTCTTCCAAGGCTATGAATGCGGTTTTCAGAGAATTCCTCAATAGATTCGTAGTGGTCTACATCGATGACATCCTCATCTATTCCCGAAACCTCACTGAACACCGGCATCACATCACGCAGGTCCTAGAAAAACTTTGTGCGCATCAACTGTACCTCAAGCTGGAGAAGTGTGAGTTCCACACCACCTCAGTCCATTTCCTTGGATATGTCATCGACAGGGGCGGAGCTAGACTCAGTACAGTGGGGGCGGAGCTTCATCATGGGACCCTCTGCTACCAAGTCATTTTAAAGTTAAAACCGTTAAAAAAAAAAGTCAAATATCTGATGAATGCATGTGTAATGTGTCACTTGTTGAGCCAAGTAAGCTTATATGTTAAATAAAACAAAGAAAAGTCACATTTTAATTTACAGAATTTCACTTGGGCCAATTTAAAAATTTTGATGTTATCGGTCACTTGAAATTTTTGATTTGGGAGGGTTAGAATTTTTTTACAGTGTAATATGTTTATAAGCAACTGAAAAAAGCTCAAATGTCAGGGCATGTCAAAACATCTCAAGGACCCCAAAAACACCTTAGACCCCAGAGGGTTAATTAATTATAAAATTAAAGACGACTGATTGCCAGATTAAACTTACATTCAAGTTTCAAGAGTTTCAAGAGTTTTATTTGTCATTGGACAGTCTCCTGCACAAAGAAATTTGCAAACAGGGCCACCCAGGTGCAATATCATCATCTACGATAAAAACATGTCAAAGAGTTAATAAAGAAAAAGAAAAAGAAATAAATAACAGTAGCAGCATCATTGTTAAAAATCATTGACACACGCGTGCAGACACACAACAGAACAACTGTGAGAATGCAAAGTCAGTCAGTGGTCTGCTTCATTTAAAGTCCTGACTGCCTAGGGGAAGAAACTATTTCTCAGCCTGTTGGTCTTGCTTTTGAGGGATCTGAACCTCCTCCCTGAGGGCAACATGGTGAACAGGTGATGGTCGGGGTGAAGATGGTCTTTTATGATCGACCTAGCTTTGGTGAGACATCTGGAGCTGGCGATGGAGTCCAGGGGCGGGAGTAGACAGCCAATCACCCTCTCCGCGGTTCTGGTGACCCTCTGTAGTCTCCTTCTATCAGCCAATGAACAGCCAGCGTACCACACAGGGATGGCATACACCAGCACACTCTCAATTGTGGCTCGATAAAAGGAGACCAACAGATTGGTCTGCAGCCTGTTCCATCTCAGTACTCTCAAGAAATGGAGGCGCTGCTGGGCCTTTTTAACTAGGGCAGTCGTGTTAGCAGCCCACGACAGATCCCTGGAGATGTGGGTGCCAAGGAACTTAAAAGATGACACCCTCTCCACATTGTCACCTTTTATGCAGAGAGGGAGGGGGTCAGCTTTGCTCCTACGGAAGTCCATGACCACCTCCTTAGTCTTTTTAGTATTGATTGTGAGGTTATTCCTATCACACCACGCTGTCAGTCGCTGGACCTCGTCTCTGTAGGCCGTGTCATCATCTCCGGTGATGAGTCCTACGAGAGTAGTGTCATCAGCAAATTTTATTATGGTGTTGCAGGAGTGTTTGGGAGTGCAGTCAGAGGTGTAAATGGTATACAGGAGGGGGCTCAGCACACAGCCCTGTGGGGAGCCAGTGCTGAGCGTCAGGGTGGATGAACTCCTGTTGCCAATCCTGACAGACTGTGGACGGTTGGTGAGGAAGTCTTTGATCCAGGTGCACAAGGTGGGGGAAAAGTCCAAGTCGGCCAGCTTGGTTACGAGAATGTCCGGGATGATGGTATTAACCCCCTGAGGTCGGCGGTATCGCCGGTGATACCAGCTCGCTTTTTTTTTATCAGTGTAAAAGAAACTCATAAATACTCTGTTGACTTTGATTTTCCATAGGAGTTTCATACATCAATCGATTCTGTTAAATGTGTATTATTTTTCTGTATACTCACAATAAAAACAAAGTGTTGTGCTTTTCGCCAAATTAAGAAAAATAAACACGGAGCGAGGTCTGCCTTCTCTCTGTCCGTGTAGTCCATTCTGAAACGCGTCCGAAAATGAATCATAACTCAGCGAATACTTCTCACACAGGCACGTGATATATGTCTTTATGAAGCTTGAAATCTCTTCTTTTAAATGAAGTAATTAATATAAAAAACAAATGTTTTCAACTCATGTAATCCGTTTGAAAGCAAGGAGAGGTACCGTTTTTTCCTTCTGCCTCATTATCTCTATAATGAACTGAGGCCGCCCCGCCCCCGGCACTATTCACATGGTAAATAGTTTAGGTAATCTATGCTTCGCACCCGCCCCCCGATCAATGCCTTGAAAACACGAAGTTTCATCAGATCAGATTCACTGATAGTTCATCGCGTTTAGAGAGGATGCCGCGTTTCTCCAGTAAAGACGCCCTTCAGATGATTCTGGACAGCGAGGAATAACTCACCTTGGCTTTTCCTCAGAGGAAGATTGTAACTCAGACGAACGGCAGCATGTTCAAGAGCGAATTGATCATGCTGAGTAAACACCGAGTTTTCACATGAGTAAATATGTGGACTCAAGTGGTCTAGTGGTAGAACATTTGCCTAGCGTGTCAGAGGTTCTGAGTTCAAATCCTCACTCATGTAGTTTTTTTTTTTTTTTTTTTGTTAAATCAGATTATGTTTATCAGTGGTTGTATATCAGGCAGAGACATGTTTGTGTGTATTTTGTTTTGTAATTTCACTGGAACGAAAAGAGAGTCTCCACAACGGATTGAAGCGCGCGTCCGAGTGAAGACTGCGCGAGCCTAAAACAAACACAGTATCCGCGTCTGACTCGCGGGAATCCACGGCGCAAACCTGTGAGGGGCTGTGTTTTCTCGAGCCCCATATCAGCTCGAGAAAACACAAGTTTATTCAGATCATTACTTGTTTACACCGTCTCGCAGCGCTGTGAGGAATAATAATAATAATGGAAAATGTCCCTCAAAAGGTAGATGTAAACAAACTATTAAAAGGTAAATATAATTTTTTTTCTTTAAATAATTTTTATTGTGTTTTATTAGTAACAAATTTGGGGAGAGGATAAATATTCCAAAACTGAAAATACAGTATGAGAATTTACTGCACAATTACTAGACATGTTTACCTTGGATATTATACAATTTGCAAGCACAATTTGTGGAAAAAAAATGTATATAAAAAATATAAATAAAATTTATTTTTGTGTATAAATATATACACATATATATGTGTGTGTGTATGCACATATATATATTTGTATAAGCAACGTATTAAACTGCAAATTAACATTTATATTCCTTATAATAAAAATGAAAGACCTATGTTACAGACATATGAAAGACAACATTTCGTTGATTAGTTTTGGATAGATTATACATTTTTACTGTAAAATATCTGCCACCTCAAATAAGCTTTTATTTGGCAATTTTTTTTGTCAAAAGAAAATAATCAAATAATCAATCAAATCCTTAACTTTGAAATATGTATGATAAAATGTATACTTTAGTTTGTACAAAGAAAGATTACACTTGAATTGTTGTTTATTTAAATATTTACAAGGTAGATGTAAACAAACTATTAAAAGGTAAATATAAGCCTTTTCTTTAAATAATTTTTATTGTGTTTTATTAGTGACAAATTTGGGGAGAGGATAAATATTCCAAAACTGAAAATACAGTATGAGAATTAACTGCACAATTACTAGACATGTTTTCCTTGGATATTATAGGCCAATTTGCAAGCACAATATGTGGAAAAATAAAAAAGAATTGAGATGCTTCCAACTGTTGCTCTTGCATTCTTGTGGCTCAGTGACTCACCTGAATGAATGGCTCATTAAGTATGCGGTCCTCAGGTGTGAACCACTAAATATGCATGATCGTCGATGCCCACTCGAATATTGCCTTTCCAAACAGAAAGTGCTTTGCAAAATTCAAATCAATGTATTGTGTTATGTGAAGGATTAGGCAGGGTGATTTTCACATAATTTTGAAGAAAACTGTAACTTAATTAGCTGGATGGCGTTATCGACCAAGGCGTAATGTAGAGAAAAAGGGGCTAAGGAAATGCACTCATTAACACTTGCTGTGTTGTTTGAATGTGGAGAAGACATGTCAAAAATTTGAATTTTTTTACCGGAACATTTACGGGTTGCGACGGCGAGGGAATTGATGCGAAAAGGAGAGAAAGGAGGAGAAGCAAAAGGGTCAATGACATATGCTTTATTTACTTCTTTCTCTAGCTAGGCTGAAACCATGTCTGGCTCTGATAGGGCTGATTGCAAGTTTTTAACTTGGAGTAGTGTAGTTTAGGAAGTAGTGAGATGGGAAAGGATGCCCACCCAAAACCCTTGAGACAAGCCGGTGATTAAGTAATCGACGAAGGACGGATCAGGGTGAGAAGAGAGGTAGTGTGAAAGAACTGAAACATTAATCGGGGTTGAAGGGTGTCTATTCAGAATTTTTCTGAGTTGGGGCCTTCCCTCGGGTTGCAGGCCTGTACCGACATGGGCAAACTGATTTCGAGTGTGGATCCTTACAAAAGCTACAAACATGAGCAAATTTACATTGGGAATAAACAAACGGATTTGTTGAAATTGTTACATAGAGAAACACTGTTAAATTTAGCAATAGGATGACCTCTTGCGTCGAAAGCAAGTCTTACGTTTTCAGCACCATGTACAGCAGGCAGAACTAGGCTAGCAAATGCTTTATGGCAGAATGATGCCGAGTGTCCGTGAGAGCTACATATAGCACAAGCAAAGATTTTTTGACCGCCAAAGTGACGGACAAGCAGTTTGGTGTCGGTAACGGACCAGTCTTAGGGAGATGGGAGGCAGATTTTGCTGAGAAGGATTTGTGGTATTCATAAAACACGTTGCCCCTGTATCTTTGGTTAAAGTCCGCCATCATTGCTAAATAAAGATCTAACTCTTCCCTTCGGTCTGAAAGCAATTACGAACTCTGGAAAAGAGAGGTTACGTTGCAAATGTGAGATCAGATGTTTTGAAGAAAACTGCCACATCGCCACAGTCAACCATGTGCCTGTCGGCTGCAGTCGAAGGAAGCAGTAAAGTAGCCATGTTTATGTCCTTAACTTGGATGATATTAGTTCTTAGATGGGGAGACACCGTAACAGCAACAGGTGAGACAAAACGCCTACCGAAAACTTGGGCTGGGACTGCAGTGGAGAGATTGAAATTTGAAGTTGCAGGTGGAGCGGAAACAATTTAGGAATGGTGTCTGAACCCTGAGATGAGAAGCTGGCTCAGTAGATGTTGTCGAAGGCATGCCCAGAGGATCATTTAATCCGAGAGGAAGAGGAAAAATTGGTGGAACTGCTTAAGAGCCCAAACAGGGATCGGTTATGAGGTTAGGAATAGCGAAGGAATTTTCAAACTTCACCGTCTTTGACTCTAAACCTTTAACAGTTCCTGCAAGGCTTTGGACGACCTGAATTAGCTGGGAATATACATCGCCGGATCCGGAGATAACTGGAGGAGATGATACCCGTGCAGTCTGCATGGATTCTTTTGTCTGGATGAGGTGAAGAAGACTTAGCAGTCCTCTTCCTGCCGGCTTGATTGGTCTGGCCTGGAGGCGCTGGAGTTGGCGGGGTAGTATCAGTAGTAACGGGAGGGCTACCCAGGGTGTTTTGGGCCAGGAGAAGCAGATCTTCTCTCCATAGTCCTTGGCTGATGGGTATACTACATTTACATTTACATTTAGTCATTTAGCAGACGCTTTTATCCAAAGCGACTTACAAATCAGGACTAAATTAAGCGAGTCATCATGAAGAGGCAAAAGACAACAACGCAAGAAGTGTTCAGAATACGAAGTTCAGGCATTATTCAGAGTAGCATAAGCATGATAAGTGGGATTTTAAGGGAAAGGTTTTTTTTTTTATTTTTTTTTTATTTTTTTTTTTTATGAGTTTAGGTGCTCATGGAAGAGATGGGTTTTCAGCTGTTTTTTGAATGTTGTCAGGGATTCAGCATTCCGGATGAGGGTGGGGAGAGTGTTCCACCAGCATGGAACTGTGAATGAGAATGATCTGGAAAGTGATTTTGTGGCTTTCTGTGATGGAACCACGAGACGTCGCTTGTTGATTGATCGTAGGCGTCTGGTGGGGATGTAGGCTCGTAGGAGTGAGTGAAGGTAGGAGGGAGCTGAGCCTGTGATAGATCTGTAAGCAAGCGTCAATGCCTTGAACTTGATGCGAGCAGCGAGAGGTAGCCAGTGCAGAGAGATTAACAGAGGGGTGACGTGGGCCCTCTTGGGCTCGTTGAAGACAAGACGAGCTGCAGCATTCTGGATCATCTGAAGAGGTTTGGTAGCACATGCTGGAAGTCCGGCCAGAAAAGCATTGCAGTAGTCAAGCCTAGAAATGACCAGGGCCTGGACGAGGAGTTGTGTTGCATGCTCAGTTAGGAAAGGCCTGATCTTCCTGATGTTGTGCAGCGCAAACCTGCATGATCGAGCTGTCTTTGAAATGTGATCTGTGAAGGTCAGCTGGTCATCAAACGTTACTCCCAGATTTCTGACCGACCTTGATGGGGTGATTGATGATGAATCAAGCTGGATGGTGAAGTCGTGCTGTAGAGACGGATTGGCAGGGAGGACGAGCAGCTCAGTCTTTGCCAGGTTGAGCTGCAGGTGATGTTCCTTCATCCATGTGGAGATGTCTGCCAGACAGCTCGAGACCCGTGCAGCTACTGTGGGATCATCTGGTCGAAATGAGAGGAAGAGTTGTGTGTCATCAGCATAGCAGTGGTAGGAGAAACCATGTGCCTGTATGATGTGTCCCAGTGATGTAGTGTAGATGGAGAAGAGGAGGGGACCAAGAACTGAACCCTGGGGAACCCCTGTGGTCAGTTGATGTGCTCTGGATACCTCGCCTCTCCATGCGACTTTGAAGGACCTACCTGTGAGATAGGATTCAAACCAGTCGAGTGAAGTTCCTGTGATGCCCAGTGATGAGAGGCTGGACATAAGGATCTGATGGTTGACGGTGTCGAAGGCAGCAGACAGATCAAGGAGAATGAGGAGTGAAGATTTGGAAGCAGCTTTTGCAATCCGTAGGGCTTCTGTGACCGACAGTAATGCAGTCTCAGTTGAATGCCCTTTCTTGAAGCCAGATTGGTTGACATCCAGCTGGTTGTTTAGAGACAAGAAGGATGTTACTTGGTTGAAAACAGCTCTTTCAAGTGTTTTTGCAATGAATGGTAGGAGAGAGATGGGTCTGTAATTCTCTACAAAAGATGTGTTTAGCGTTGGTTTTTTAAGCAGTGGAGTGACCCGAGCCTGCTTGAATGCTGTAGGGAAGGTGCCAGTATGGAGGGATGAGTTGATGATGTGTGTGAGTGCTGGTAGAAGTGTGGGAGAGATGGCTTGTAGAAGGTGTGAGGGGATGGGGTCTAGAGGGCAGGTGGTAGGGTGACTGGAGAGGAGAAGTGTAGATACTTCTTCCTCTGTTAGCGGCGAAAAGGAGGACAGAGGGGTATTGGCTGTGGAAGGGGTCGGTCTGGGTTCCTGTGTGTGTGGAGCTGAGAATTGACTGCTGATAGTTGTTGTTGGTAGCTGCTGATAGTACTAGTGGCCTCGAGAGTGCTAATAATGTTTTCCGAAGACCACTGAGCCCATAGGGAATCGCAGCACTGAATGCGAGTGTTACGTTGCACAGTAAGAGGAGATGGTGGGACGAAATCGTCGTCAGAGTCTGAGTAGTCACAAACGGTGTGCTTATCCTGTGACACTTTGGTTTACAACTGAGCACTAGCAATTAAATGTTTGTGTCATCATCTGCGAACTCAAACATGTGTAAGTCCACCTTCAGGGTTCCGTGGCCATTATTTTTTACCATAATGGTGACTAATTACCCTTTTTTATGGTTTTCTATTTATCGATAGCGCTACAGGCTACAGCTCCTAGTTAGCTTTCCAGATCTCAAACTTACTGCCAGAGGTTGTTCCTACCTTAATTCTGCCATGTGTAAACTGACCAATTTCATGTCGAATAAATCCTTAACATATTCTGTTGACTGTAGCATCTGGACCAATCAGACACACACAAATGATTCATTATATTTAACCCCCTGGGGTCGGCTATCTCATCGTATGAGTGCAAAAAAAAAAAAATTTGTGTATGCTCATAATAAAAACAAAGTGTTGTGCTTTTCGCCAAATAAAGAAAAATAAACATGATGCGAGTTCTGCCTACTCTCTGTCAGTGAAGTCAATTCTGAAACGCGTCCGAAAATGAACTGTAACTCAGCGAATACTCAGTCAAACAGGCATATAGTCACACAGGCATGAAGATTGAATTCTCTTCTTTTAAATGAAGTATTTTTTATAAAAAACAAATATTCACAGTTTATATAATATGTATGTAAAGAGAGAGATATCAGTCGTTCTCATCTCAGCTAATTAAGTTTTAATGTGACTCCGCCTACGGAGACCGCGCTATACAAACGCAAATGTGAGGCGATCCATACAAACCTGTGAAACGCCCACATTCACTGGATAAGGCCGGTGACACACTGGATGCGTGGCGTAAGCGACTCAGCTGCGTGGCGTGTCCGTTTTTATTTCGGCTCCCATGTTAACAGTTTAGAGTTTGCACACTGCCTGTGTGAGACGCGCGTCTCAGGCCCGCGTGGAAAACGTGTGCATGCTAGAAATAGAACCGACGCCTATTTTTCACGCCACACGCAAGAGTCTTGGAAGCGTTTCCATGCAAAATTGAATAGGAAAATCTGTTTATTTGTCATTTTGACACGAATACATATTAATAAATGTCCTTTTGATGTTTAAAAGTGTTCAAATACTGCTGTATTGAATGAACAGCTTTTAGCAAACTCTATTGCTATACTGAGATGAGGAATATATACTGTATGTGTTTTGTCAAAAATAAAGTCATCAACTAACTAATGAATCATTTACTTTGAAATACGTATGATAAAATGTATACTTTAGTTTTGAAAGACGTTGACTAGTTTTGAAAAGATTATAAAGTATGTATGTGCATGCATATATATATATGTGTGTGTGTATATATGAAGAGTTCAGATGCAAAAGCCTCTAAATGCCATCTGAAATTTTCTCCTAGAATGATAATTTTTATGAAGCTTGTATATTTAAGTTAGCTATAGGTGACACACCTGAATGAATGGCTCATTAAGTATGCAGGGGCATTGTCTCACCAGGTGTGAACTACTAAATATGCATGATGCTGTTGGAGCGTTTACGCCCCATCCGCATATTGGCTTTCCAAACTAAAAGTGTTTCACAAAACTAAAATCAATGTATCGTTTTATGTGAATGATTAGGCAGGATGATTTTCACATCATTTTGAAGAAAAAACCCTAGGCGACGGCATCCATTAGTCAAAAGTCTTTTCGATAACCATGCATAAACATTATTCTCTCAAAAATGAAAACATGTACATACATGTGGCTCACATATTATGGTAGTCCTGTTTGTGCTATATAGAGTGAATTTACACCTTTGCCATTAATATGTTTATAAGCAACTGAAAAAAGCACAAAAGGACCCCAAAAACACCCCAGACCCCAGAGGGTTAACAAGTTAACTTTATAACAAGTTATTTTTGATCATTAACATTTCTTTAGAGCTAATTTGCCACATGACTAAAAATAATGTTGCACCTACATGTCTACTAACTTTCAGTAGAGTGTTAGTAGAGTATTAGTAGACTGGTAGGGTTAGGGTTAGAATAAGTTGGCATGTACTTGCAATGTTACTTACAGTATAGTCAATAGAATGTCTATTGGCTGACCATCACAATAAAGAGTTTGCAGATGTTAAGAAGACAGTTTACTAATACTCTAATAAGAGATAGTTGACATGTAGTTGCAAAGTTACAGTCAACAGAATGTTCAAAGGGACCATCAAAATAAAGTGTTACCAATGTTTCAAGTGGTTTCTCCAAATTCAACTGAAAATGCAACTTTTAATGACTTCTGCAGTCTCAAAATTATTCAACCCCCTGAAAAGAATTCCTGACAACAACACAAATCTGTAAAGATTGTGTAAAGAACAGGTGTTGTTGCAAGCACACCTGATGCAACTAATCAAGGGCTTCATTAGTTGCACCAGGTTTGCTTGAGCTAGAACACATGACATACCTGAACTGGCTAGGTTTGTTGAGTGTCACGTTTGACTGCAAGTTAGAAATATGGCTAAGTCAAAAGAATGGTCCAAAAGATTATGAGAAGATATCTTTGCCCTTCACAAACAAGGAACAGGATACAAAAAGATAGTGAAGGCACTAAATGTTCCTAGAGACACAGTTGGAAGCATAGTTTGCAATTTCAAAGTTAAAGCAACAGTGGTTACACTACTTGGACAGGGCAGAAAAAGGAAACTATCAACGGCTGCAATCAGATTTCTGAGAAGGCAGGTTCAGAAGAAAACCCTTAAAGGGGTCATATAATGCCATTTTTGTACAAGCTAATATGATTCTTTAGGGTCTAAATAAAAAGTTTGTAATATACTTTAATTAAAAATTCTCATTAGTATTGTAAGAAAACACTCATTTTACCTGGTCAAAAACAGCTCTGTTTTCAGCACGCCGTTTAAGTGCATGTGTCTTTAAATGATAATGAGCTTTGCTCACCCCGCCCCTCTGTTCTGTGCGTACACCGTTTGTAATAATAACACAATAACCATAACGCGTTGTTCATTATAACCGTGGGATTATGAATTATATTGACAACGTCGTACATAGAAAACATGCCGTAATGTACCCTGAGTGTAAACCTTAGCCGGATTCATCGTGAAGCGTGCTAGAGTTTTGCAAAGATTAATATAAATATTAATATAAAGGTTAATAAAACGTTACACTCACTTCAGTTCTTCTGGAGGTGCAGCAGGAACACGAATAGTTGGTACCGATCCTTTTTTCAGGAGCAGCTTCTTAGCAAAACCAGCTTTATACTGACCCTCGTTTGTAAAGCAGTCTGGTGTGTGAAATGATTCGCGCAAACATGAAAGCATTGACGTTGATCGTGGGGAATATTCCCTTCGAAAACAAAACTCAGCCACTGCGTCTTCAGCGGTTCGGATTTAGGAACATCAAAATGACTGCTGTGTTCCTTATTGCACCCAAGAACAGAACACCACAATCGCTTAGACGCTACTCCAGCGTATCAACAATGACCGCGCGGACTATGATGACAGCTCGCTCACGAGCGAGGGCGGGTCTGTGTTGAAACGCTGCTGTCAATCAACAATTGTGGGAGGGGCGTCCGATCTTGTGACGTCACAAGATCGAACGGCTTGATTTGAGACAGGGGAAAACATAAGGAGATTAAAAAAAACCCACTGGATGGATTTTTATCATTTTATGATGGTTGTCTACAGGCACTGCCAACACACATTTCAGTACAATCAACTTGTAAAAGTGCATGTACCATTATATGACCCCTTTAAGTGACTGCAAAAGACCTGCACCAAGACTTGGTGGCAACAGACACTGAGGTTTCAGCTTGCACAGAAAGGCGCGTACTAAACACAGATGGTTTCTATGCCAGAGCACCAAGACTACACCACTACTCAAAAGCTCAAGAAAAGTCAGCTCCAATTTGCTCAAAATCATATAAATAAGCCACAGAAGTTTGGGATTCTTTTCTGTGGAGTGATGAAACAAAACTTTTCGGCCCTATGGATCAGTGGTATGTCTGGAGGAAGAAGAATGAAGCATAAGCTGAAAAGAACACTCTGCATGGTTAAGCATGGTGGTGACTTGGTGATGCTCTGGGGCTGCTTTGCATCCCCTGGCACTGGAAACCTGCAGCGTGTGGAATGCAAGATGGATTTATTGAAGTATATCAGGAAATCCTAGGAGAAAATGTCATGTCGTCAGTGAGGAAGCAGAAGCTTGGGCATCATTGGACCTTCCAACAGGACAATGATCCCAAACATACCTCAAATTCCACCAAAGCTTGGTTGCAGAAGAAGTCCTGGAAGATTCTACAGTGGCCATCACATTCACCTAACTTGAACCCCTTAGAAAATCTCTGGTGGGATTTGAAGAAGGTGGTTGCTGCATGCAAACCCAAGAATATTACTGAACTGGAGGCCATTGCTCATAAGTAATGGGCTAAGATTACTCAGCAACGCCGCCAGAAGCTGGTATTCAACTAAGTACTAAAGATGCTTGCCATTAAGGGGTTGAAAAATTTTGAGACTGCAGAAGTCAATAAAAGTTGCATTTTCAGTTGAATTTGGGGAAACCACTTGAGACATTTGTTGTGTTGAGCTATTTCAATTACTTTTGCTTTATTTATCCATTACAAACAGCTGAATGTCTGTCAATTTTGCCAATAAACATGATTTGCAATGGGGGTTGAATAATTTTGATTACAACTGTATATGACACTTTATACAATACAGATTGTTTTAAATCAGATTTAAAGTGATAATAGGAAAATAATGCATTTCAGCTGTTGTTCAGCTGAAGTCAGTTCAGTGTTTATTCAGTTCCGTTGTAAAGATCATCAATTATTAAATTAATTAATTTATAAAGCAGTTCCCTTTTGAGGAAACTCGCGCTGCGTCGAAATGACAACACTTTGGGGAATCCCTTCAGTGTCAAGCGCTCCTGAAGTCACATGTGCAACTTAGTCCAATTCTGATTGGCGCAACGTCATCCTGTGACGTGTGCCGATGAGATGCGGAAGCTATAAAGGAGCCGGCATCACAGCTGCTGTTAGCTTTCTGATCTTCAGCAAGCGCTCTCTGCCTGTCTAAGTCATTTTGGTGTTGCCTGTCTCATAGAATATATATCAGAAAATGGTGAGTGAGCAACGTAACTACAGAAAGTGTGTTCATGCCTATCCTCGCTACATTCCGGATGGGGATTCACACAATCTGTGTGTTAGTTGTTTGGGAGCAGAGCATGCTCGCTCAGCCCTCGAGGGGGTTGAGTGTGAGCGTTTGCCACTTAGAACGCTTCGCTCCCGGCTGGCACTGTTCGATCAAAGCGGCCAGCTCTGTGCCCCACGCAGTGTGGGTCCCGCGGTTGCCGAGGCAACCCGGCGGCTTCACTCGTGGGGATCACAGATTGATCTAGGGGAGGGGTTTGAGACGGCTTCGGCCCTTTCTCAGCCCTCATCCGCTAGTTCTAGTGCTCACGTTTGGGATCCGAAAGCCCATCTCCGCAGCTTCTTCTGCCTTGAACAAGGGTTTGACGCTGGGCTTATCTTCTTCTGAGGAAGCTGATGTGCTCAGTTTCGAAGGTGGTGATTTGGGTGATTCGCCAGCCCAATCACCACAGTATGAGGAGTTATTGGAGGTTATAACTCGTGACGTAGCCAGGTTAAATGTTGAATGACCGGTCGAGAAGCAGAAAACTCAGTCAAAAAGTAAATTAGATGAGCGATCAGGATCTCCATACTGAGTTGTCAAGTATGGTAACAAGCCATATTCAGCCAGGCTTTCCAGTCCCACCGTTCATCATTATGCATCTATAGTGGGACAAAAACAGAACGGTTATGGCGTGATGCCCAAGATAGAGGAGACTTTGGCAGCTTATCTAGCACCAGACGCTGCATCCTCGTTAAAAGCCCCGGCATTGCCCTCCAAACCATTCCGTATAACATCTTCTTTGGTGGGCAAGGCGTACATGGCAGCAGGTCAGGCAGATGCCTGTTTACACACTATGGCCATTCTTCAAGCTTATCAGGCCGACCTGCTAAGAGATTTAGACGGGGGGAGAATATCGATGTTGAAGATATTAAGGAACTGAGAAGGGCCACTGATTTGTCTCTCCGTGCTACCAAGGAGACGGCCCACGCAATCGGCCTCTCCATGGCTGCCCAGGCAGTGATGGAGAGACACCTATGGCTGAATTTATCTGGAAGAAAGAGACTTCTCGATGCCACGCTTGCGCCTCCTGCTCTCTTCGGCGATGATGTTAGCTCTGCTGTCGAAAAGGGACAGGGAAAGGGACAGCCCCAGCCATGTACGTCTGGCTCCTCATACAGACAGAAGCAGAAATAGAGTGTTGCTAATCGAGCCCCTCCACAACGATCTCAGGACTTGAGGCAATACTCTCAACCAAAGCCCGCGAGCCAGAAAACGTATTTGAGGACCTGATGGTCAGATCAGGCCTCTGAGGGTGCCCCCTCCTGGGGTGGAGCGAATTACACCCGCTCCTCCGCGGAGCCCTCAGAAAATCGATTTGTCAACCCCGCCACAACGATTTCCGACGAACACAATCCTCGACTGTGACTGTGTGTTAGTGTGGGATTCGGGCCGCTCAACCCAGGGTCTGTGGAAGGAACATCATCTATCCTGGCACATAAACTGTCTAGAGATGTTAGCGGTACGGCTAGCCTTAAGGCACTTTCTCCCAGACATCAGAGCCCATCATGTTCTGGTAAGAACAGACAATATGTCTGCGGTCTCGTATATAAACCATCAAGGGGGTCTGAGATCGCGCCCTCTGTGCAGACTGGGCAATCAGATTCTCTTATGGGCCCAAGGGAGGATTCTCTCGCTGAGAGCAATCTATATTCCGGTCCATCTAAATGTGGGAGCAGACATCCTGTCGAGACAGGGGCTGAGGCCCGGGGAATGGAGACTGCACCCAGAGACGGTGCAGTTAATCTGAAGGAAGTTTGGCCAGGCAGACGTGGACCTTTTTGCGAGGGTTTTCCCTCACTTATCCAGCCCCTCTGGGACTGGATGCCATGGTACAGCCATGGCCGAGGCTTCGGCTGTACGGAGTTCTAGAGATAATTCGCCAGGGCGGGGACCAAGTCTTGTTGGTAGTCCCGTGCTGGCCGGCCCGAGTTTGGATTTCTGACCTAATTGCCCTCCTGGACGGCCCCCTGTGGGAGATTCCCGTCAGGAGGGACCTTCTAACTCAGGCCGGGGGCACGATATTTCACCCCCGGCTGGAGATGTGGAAATTATGGGTCTGGCCCCTGAGGGGGTTCAGTTCCTGAATGCCGGTCTCTCTACTGCGGTAGTGGAGACCATCTTAAACTCTAGAGCTCCCTCCATGAGGAAACTTCATGGTATTCACTTCATGGTGTACAGAGCACCAATTGGACCCAGTTAACTGCCCAGTGGCTTCAGTGCTGGAGTTCCTTCAGGGTCGTTTCTCGGCCGGCCTTCCCCCCTCTACACTTAAGGTGTATGTGGCAGCAGTGGCTGCTTTCCATGCCCCTTTGGATGGCAGCTCACTGGGAAGGCATCATCTCATTACTCATCTCCTTCGTGGTCCTCGGAGAATGAGGCCTCCGGCTCAGGTTAGAGTCCCCACATGGGATCTAGCCGTAGTATTATAAGGGTTATCCTTGGCACCCTTCAAGCCTCTGGACATGGCATCAGACAAGTGCCTAGCCTTAACCCTCTGGGGTCTAAGGTGTTTTTGGGGCCCTTGGGATGTTTTGACATGCCCTGACATTTGTGATTTTTTCAGTTATTTATAAACATGATAATGGCAAAGGTGTAAATTCACTCTATATAGCACAAACAGGGCTACCATAATATGTGAGCAACATGAATGTAGATGTTTGTATTTTTAAGAGAATAATGTTTATGCGTGGTTATTGGAAAAAATAAAAATGAAAGTTGCTGAAATAAGACCACAAAACTCATACTAAATATGTGTCAATAAGACTTTTGACTAAAGGATGTTGTCGCTTCGGTTCTGGCTTCAAAATTATGTGAAAATAGTCTTGCTTTATCGTTCACATAAACCAATACATTGATTTAAATTGTGTAAAACAGGTTTTGCTTGGAAAGCCAATATGCGAGGGGGGCGTGAAGGAGGAGTAGTTTACACCTGAGAATACAATGTCCCACCCACTCTGCATAATGAGCCATTCATTCAGGTGTGACACTGACTGAGCCACAATGCAAGGACAAAAGATATATTTAGAAGAAGACTTATATTGACCATTTAAGATTTTGCTTACATCTATCTTGTAAATATGTTTTGCTATTTTATTAAAAAGGTTACAATTACAACAATAATTACAATTTCAACAATATTTCAAGTGTACTCTTTGTAAAAAAATGATTATAGGCCTACATTTTATCATATGTATTCATTAGTTTGAATATAGCCAACATTGGAACAGCTAACATCTTAGTTGATGACTTTATTTTTGACAAAAATAGTATTTTATATATATAACATATGAGCAGAAATTGCTAAACAAAAGCTTATTTGATGTGGCAGTATATTCTACAGTAAAAACTGTACCCAAATCTAGTCAACAAAATGTTGTCTTCCATATTTCGCCTGACTGTAACGTTGTTTTTATGAAATATTAGGGCATATAAATGTTAATTTGCAGTTTAATACGTTGCTTATACAAATAGCCTACATTTTATTTCAACATATTTCAGTCGATTTTTACTCATCTCAGTATAGCAATACATTTTGCTAAAACATCATCATTCATTCACACACAGAAAGCGATTTAAATTTAAACGGTCTTTTTGCGAGCTGTGGTAAACAGCGCGCATCTCTGCCGTTCATTCATTCACAAACAGAAACGCGATTCACTTGAGAAGGAAAAAAAACTTACTACAGTATTCCTCAGCTCAGTCGGATCCTTGCTCCTCGAAATACCTGCACTTCTGAGGTACATTTTCCATTATTATTATTCCTCACAGCGCTGCGAGACGGTGTAAACAAGTAATGATCTGAATAAACTTGTGTTTTCTCGAGCTGATATGGGGGCGTTCACAGGTTTGCGTGGATTGCCTCATTCATTTGCGTTTGAATAGCGCGCGCTCTCCGGGGCGTGGTCACATTACATTTGAATGAGCTCTAATGAGCTCGACTGGAATCGCTCTCTTTTAATACAGATTTCACAAGCTGAGAATATTTGTTTTTTATATAAATTACTTCATTTAAAAGAAGAGAATTCAAGCTTCATGCCTGTGTGTCTGTATGCCTGTTTGACTGAGTATTCGCTGAGTTATTGTTCATTTTCGGACGCGTTTCAGAATGGACTTAACTGACAGAGAGAAGGCAGAACTCGCTTCGTGTTGATTTTTCTTTATTTGGCAAAAAGCACAGCACTTTGTTTTTATTGTGAGTATACACAAAAATAATACACATTTAACAGAATCGATTGATGTATGAAACTTGTTTGTAATATCAAAGTCAACAGAGCAAAATGAATCTCTTTTGAACTGATAAAAAAAAGCGAGCTGGTATCGCCGGCGATACCGCCGACCCCAGGGGGTTAAACATGGCATTTTTGACATTATCTCTCAAAAGAATAGGAGGATTTGTCGGTTGCTCCCTCCTGTCTAGAACTCGCTCCAGGGGGAGTAAAAGCTATTCTTTACCCAAGACCTGGGAATGTACCTAAGGTGCCCACTATTGTGGCTCGGCCAGTTGTCCTCCAGACCTTCCATCTTCCCCAAGTGTCGGCGGAACAAGAGAAGCTCAGGTTGCTTTGCCCGGTCAGGGCCCTTGAGATGTATGTTAGGAAGACATTCCAGTGAAGAAAATCTGACCAGCTTTTGTTATGCTTCGGGCCCCCTAAAAAGGGCTGCCCAGCTACTAAACAGATCGTAAGCAGGTGGATCGTTGAAGCTATCTCTATGGCTTATGAGGTGGGTGGGCTTCCCTCACCTCTTTCAGTTGGAGCTCATTCCACCTGAAGCATGGCTTCATCAAAGGCACTGTGGTCGGGGGCATCACTCCAAGATGTATGTGATGCGGCGGGGTGGTCCTCACCACACACCAAAGGGAACGTCTCAGGTACCCATGTAACCATGGTTCCCTGAGAAGGGAATGAGACACTACGTCTCTCTGCCATGCTTCACTCTTAACCCGAATTAGTTGACTTTACTCGCAAATCGCGAGGAAACCCGTTGCCTTATACCACTTTAGTTTTTACACAAGCAGAAACTAAACATGTCGAGTTGTATTAACATGGAACCCTAACCTTTTACACAAGCTGAAACTAAACATGTTGAGTTGTATTAACATATAACCCTAACCTTTTACACAAGCTGAAACTAAACATGTTATGTTGTATTTACACTGTTTAGGATAATAGGTTTACTATTGGGTACTCATCACCATTGTTGAGATTCATATACAATTCTGTTGGATTTCCTGCTGTAAAATCACAGGAAAAGTCAAGTGCTACTGACTTTAGTGACTTATAATCCCTATTGATAACAGCATCAATAGGCAGTTATAGTTAATTGATCATTTTACTCTTAGCTTTTTGCTATCACTATTGTGCCTTTTAAACTCACAGTTATAGCAGCCAGAGAAAATATAATGTTTAAATAACAAAGGCAAGAGCCCAACTAAAGCCAACACCTTTCACCATCATGGTGACTACAAATGAAACAATAAATAATCAACATCTAAACCTCTGTTGATTCTCAACAAGATCTTTTGTAGACGTCTGACAGAAATAAAGTCAGTCTGTTTAGTAATAAGTTAAGCTGGTAATGTTCGACTCTTCGGTTCAAACTTTAAATGACGCACTCTGCGCACTGTCACCTGTTTAAATAGGCCACGCCCCTCCCTTACAGAAGCTTAACATAGCGAGTTATCTCAGCTTAACATGATTAGTGCAATGAATCTTTCAGCTAAATAGTGCACACAACTAATGTTGTTTAGTAATGATAGCAGGTTTTTACTAAACATAAAAGAATAAGTAATGATTACTCGTAAGTTTAATTAGAAACAAAATCTGGGTTTACAGTGTTCCCGCACACCTGAGAGTGGCTTGCTTCAGCCTTCAGCTGTGATGCCGGCTCCTTTATAGCTTCCGCATTCCGCCGGCACGTGTCACGGGATGATGTTGCACCAATCAGGATTGGACTAAGTTGCACATGTGACTTCAGGAGCGCTGATGCTGAAGGGATTCCCCAAAGTAGACGCAGCGTCTCGTTCCTTTCTCAGGGAACCATGGTTACATGGGTAATCTGAGACGTTTTTTCTCTCCCCCGAAACAGTAGTCCATTTCCATTGTGACTTTTTACTTTTGACAAAATTTTATTTGTTTAGTCTTGTTATGGTGAAACTAATGTTAGGGTGAAATTTACTTTTTTTAAAGCAACACCACAAACACAGAGATGGCTGCTCTCGATTAAGCTATTTTCAGTAGAGCAACCACTCAAGCAAAAAACAGTGATTAGGCTTTGATAAGAGTGATTAGAGCCCAATTCGACCAGTTAGCACATCACAGTTGTGTTGAATCTATTTCAGCTTTTCCTCTGCAGCAGACCCAGCTGGTCAGGAACGAAGCACTCTCTGGGTTTTCAGGGCCTTTTTCTGACATTACAGATACAGAGTTAAACCCTGCCTGTGTTTGATGACAGCTCATCAAATCTTTTGAGGGTTAAATGTGGTTCGGACCAGTGTTGCCACCTCTCGCAAGACAAATAAGCAACAGCACCTTCAAAAACAAGCCCAGTATTATTATATTATTTATTATAATTTTTTTATTATCAATAAATGAGCCTGCAACATATTAAACTGAAACCACTCAGAATTTTAAAAGCAAAAACAGAAGATATTTTACAAAAATCATCAAATTGCAACAAAGTGGGAAGCCACCACGCACTATCCTCCGATCACATGTGAGCAGATAGGCATGGAGATGGAAAAGGAGAAAAAGACAAGAGCACTTAGGGGGAGCTGTAATATAGCGACACATTTATAATAAATTTTAACCATGTATATCTACTGTTAGTATTAGTATACTTTAAAAAAATAAAATAAAATAATTATGGCCTGTAATGATCAATACTTTATAAAAATAAAATTAAAATTAATTACACTGACTATCATCTCCCATGTTTCCTCTCCATCTCTACATCGTACATTTATGTCTACTAACTATCACAATATTACATGCCTGCATGTTGAATGCGATTTTTTTTCCAATGAGCTGGAGCAGGGGGCTACAGCACTTGTATTATTGCATGGATTGGCTATTAGCTGTGAGCAAAGAGTGTCAATCAATGTATTGGAGAAAACATAACCATAAATGTAAAGAAATGCAGTGGCTTGTCAGATTTTCCTGACAAGCAACCATATTTTTTAAAATATGCCCAAAAAACCACAACCCGTGATTTTTGTACGCAATTTACCAAAAAAAAAGAGAAGAAGTCCAAAGTTGAGTATTATAAGCAGACTTGGCAACTCTGGTTCGGACAAGTTAATCTATCGGACCATTAAAATAAAACAAAGCAATGTTTTGAAAGTGCCACAGAGCCACAGTGTTCATACTTTCCCAGAACTTATCCTACAAACGGCTGCCTCTGGGCATTAAATTAAGACAGGAGAAAGTATTTTAGCATGGAAGGAATATTTCTGTCCTCATTTACCCATTAGACATTTATGTTTCCTTTCGTAGAACACAAAGTTTTTGAAGAAAATATTTTCAGAATGTTCATGCTGCTCTTTGCCATATCATGAATGTCAATGGTACTCTATGGTACCAAATGGTACAAATGGTACAATACTTCAAAGAAGTAAAACTTGTGTGCTATATTTTAAGTGTGCTGTATTTTATTATATTATTCAACCCTTTTATATATTTCAATATATTTGTGAACATTTTCATTATTTGTTATTCAATCATTTTTCAATTTTCATATGTATTCACATATTCAAACTGTGTGTTGGGATCACATGAGAATGAATTCACTTGTCACAACGTGTCTTCACACACCATATCTGAATATGGCGAAAGGGTAATATGATATTTAATATGATAATGCGATATTTTAAGATGTATTTTGGTCCTTTTGAGCTTGAAAACCCTTGGTTACTTTCATTGTATGTAAAATAACACCTTGGGAATTCTGCTTAACCTATTCAGTAACACTTTGCTTAAAGCCTTTAGTACAACATACAAGTATTTCAATGCATTAATTTTTACCATGTAATGCACATTATAATGCATTGTATGGTCTCATGAATAATAGTAACCACAGATGTTATGCATTACAATACTTATTTACTCATTTTTACACCTTTTTTAAAGTTTAAAACACGTAGAAAATGTGTGTTGACTAACATACAACACATGTAAAGTACTTTATTACTTTATTTTTTTTGGTGTATTAACTGTAGTGTATTGTTTGATATTTTATTTAATTAAGTTAATATATTTTAAATGTACTAATTTTCAACCTCATCATAACAAATGTGTCACTAAAAATATATATTTGAATACATGACATGCACATTTCATTAGAAATGACATTAAAGTGTCTTTAGTTCACCATAAATGCTTGTCATTACATTCAACAGTACACTAAAGACGATAGATGCAATTATGAAATTATATATAAAGATGTACGTAAAGCCTACTTGGTTGAAAAAGCACTACTTTGCTCAGATAAATGTATTTATTGTAAACTATAACTGTAAATAACATGCAATTAAATGTAGTAAAACATTACATTCAGTTTGCACTTAAGTATATTCTATAAAGTATATTATTTCTATAATAAGTGCTCTTTCTTAAAGTATGCCAAAGTGTACTACTTCTTCACAAGAAATTCCTTTCAGTTAAATTTGCAAGTAAGATATATGAGTCAGTATTAATGTCCTGATAGTTAGACAGAGATAACTTATATCGTCTTTAAAACAGAAGAAGCAACTGCCCTTCCTCCACCTCAAAGCTATTGCTTGTACACCACATTCACACTTCTGAGTAAATCCATTCAGTGACAAGAGGCCAGGATCTTGGCATCGGTCCTTACCCTACACTACAATAATATGCTGTGGACATAAGCCAGTCACTTGAGTGTGTTGGCACCTACTCACTGCCCCGTCTGTCTTCCCACCTCTACAACTTGCCACCCCCAACCAAAGCAGCCAGGCACAGACGCCTCGCTCAGGAGGATTCTGTATGCGTTGACACAATCTCCCAGAGTGCTTCTCTTGCGAATAATAATAGGGATGGTCTAATGCACATGAGTGGCGAGGGGGGCATGACCTCGCTGCAGTCTGAGTGACAAGTAGGCAATCTGCAACAGATGTCCCAGGTCACGCGCCATTGAAATACTGCCTGATCAATAATGGCAATGAGAGGTAACGGTTAGGAGGGCTGCCTATCAATAGGAAGGCTTAACAGCCTCCCAATGCTGAGGGCAGAGGAACAACTCACATAAATCAATCTTGTCATTCAGGTTGGGCTGTCTCTCTGAGTCTTTGGTAATCTGGAGATGAGATGAGGCAGGTGGGGTTGTCCACCCCCACAGTGGAGTGATGTGTTTGCACAATATGGGATGAGGCTTCCAGGAAGTGCCTCTTGAAGGGGAAAGAGAAATCAGGTCGAACTACATCGAGGAAGATGACTACAAGCAGATTGCTTTCTCTCAGAAATGTTTATGCAATGTATATCTACTGTAATTGCATATTTATGGCATTTCAGCCTCACCATATAAGTGTCAACACAGTGAGGTGCATATTCATGCATTTGCCTAAATAGTACAACCAAACATTTAAGGCGCTTTTCCACTGCATGGCACAGCTCTGTACAGCTCGGAATGGCTCACTTAAAGGGCACCTATTATGCCCCTTTTCACAAGATGTAAAATAAGTCTCTGATGTCCTCAGAGTGTGTATGTGAAGTTTTAGCTCAAAATACTCTTCAGATAATTGTTTACGGCATGTTTAAATTGTCAATTTTTGGGGCTCAGAAAAACATGCCGTTTTAGTGTGTATCCCTTTAAATGCAAATGAGCTGCTGCTGCCGGCACAGAGGGCGGAGCCTTACGAGCTCGCACTCAGTGTCATGAATGGTAATATCAGAACAGAAACTCTCAGTAGCAGTGATCATTTCGACTCAGAGTCGGACAATAATGCCTACAGAGCCAGAGAATATATGCTGTATGTAAATAGAACAGGTATAGTTTAGTTTAATTACGGTTGTAATGTATTTGTCATCTGCTTGTATCCACTATTAATACAAGCCTGCTGTAGCGGACCCGTCCGAATGATGGCCAAAAATATACTGATGAGTTCAATGAAGGCAATTGTACATCAAACAAAAGATGAAGCGTTAGTTTTACCTCAGAAAATCACCGTAATAGCTGAATAAACACCGTATAAGAAGTGCGCATTAATGTCTTATCCATAAACTCTCCCTTTCAATATCATCAACATTCACAGCGAATTACACAAAACACTTGTTACATCTAACAGTAAACAAATACACACCTTTTCAGAGGGGGCTAAAATAAACTGGTAAACTGTATATTCGTAAAAACGACTTGATGAGCTGTCATAAAGTGCGTGCTCTCACTTTCATTTCTGCCGTGATCAGTAACGTTAGGCCTATCGCTCCAGAGACTGAAAGCTGGATCACGAAAAGTACAGATCCATCCTCGAGTAAAAACGAGAGTAAATGATGACTGCTATGTTCATTCTTACATCCAACAACAAAACACCTCAATCGCTTAGGAGACATTCTTGACATTCTTGACATAGCTGCTCCGGCGTCAAAACAATGGTGGACTGTGTACAGCTCACTTAGGGCAGGTCTACGTTAAAAATGCAGTGCCAGTCAACAGTCATGGGAGGGGCTTGTGCAAAAGTATGTCACATTGCCTCGAATCTGAGAATGGGTTGTTCTGAGACAGTACTTTTGATTTATGGGGATTTAAAAAAAAGCACTTGTGGATTTTTATCGTTATAGGGTGGTTGTGTACACACTGCCAACACACATTTATGTTCAAACACCATGTAAAAGTGAATTTTGCATAATAGGTACTAAAATGTGACGTGTAAACACTGCAGATCACTGTTGGTCAGAGATAATCGTCACTATCAGTTAGGGCTGTAGTCAAGACCACCTTTGTCGAGTCCAAGACAAGTCCAAGACCAGGACTAGTTGAGTCCAAGTCAAGACCAAGTCCAAAGAGGTTCGAGTCCAAGACAAGACCGAGTCCAAAAAGGTTCGAGTCCGAGTCAAGACCGAGTCCAGGACAGGAAAAAAAAGTCTTATGCATGACATTATCAAGACAATCATTTTGGGTTATTATTTGTTGATCTAAAAGCAAAAACAGTGTCAAAGAGCCGACTCTATTTTTAAAAATATAGCCTATAGAAATTAAATCATTATGTAATAATTAAATAATGAATGATTTTAATTGTATTTAGAATAATTGACTAATTCAAAAGAACAACAAAAAAATAATTATATGGGCCTAAAGGCTCACACACATTCGTTTCGACTGTCTGATCAGCCTCACAGTCTGTTCCTGTCAATCATACACGCGATGTCAACCAATTAAATTGCATGAGGGAGGGCCAAGCCAACACACACACACTCTAGAGATGCGGATAAACCGCGGATCGGGCGGATGACGTGACGAAAAATTATATTTTAATTAAATTCGGGCGGGTGGCGGTTGAACCAATCAAATAAAAAAAGTTTGCCACTAAGCAAACCTGCAAGCTATGAGCCCAGCTGTCAGTCCTATTGGAGGAGGCCGCCCATTAATTAGATGTGCAAGGCAAGTTTTCGGGTTGTTATGGACAATTAAAAATGTGAATATTCACGTTACACTAGCGGTGGACTTTCAGCGAGTTAAAACATTTATTTTTTAAAGAGCCGTATGTGTGCTTACTGGGAACATAATAAAGACACAAGGACTCGGTCGAGACCAAAAGCCATATTTGGCAAGACCAGTGGCCGAGACCGAGACAAGTCCGAGTCTGAATACCAGCGAGTCCAAGACCGGACTCGAGTACTACAGCCCTACTATCAGTGTCATTGGATTTGCAACATGACACACCAAACCAGAACAAACAATCTTCTTCTTGCAGTGAAAAACATCCACATGCCGAGGATCAAGAACACCATTCCATGGATATGCTCCATTGCTCCTGTGTTGTGTGATTGTTTGTGTCACGTTTACGATTATGTCATGGCAGTAGAGGTGGCACAACTTTGGCTGCGTTTTTTTGCCAGTGCAAACGGATAATCGTTTGCACCTTCGAACTTTTTTCAGGGAGTGCGTTCTCGAGACAACAGGCACTGTTTTTTGCGGATGGGCTGCCGGAGCGCGTTAAGGGTTTTCCTGTTAGAACAGTGTTGTGTTAGCAGCCCCTAAGTTTATAACTAGTGATCTTCGCAATGAAAGTGAATCAATCAATCAAAATGAACTTTAGCTGGACAATAACTTCATCCTAGAGCTGTTGTAAAGCCTAAACAATCTGTTACGGTAATTTATTACTATCTCTGTAAAGCTGCTTTGAAACAATCCATATTGTTAAAAGCTCTATATAAATGAAGGTGACTTGACTTGACTTGCGTTTACACTTGGCATTAACATGCGATCACCATGATCCGATCAAGCAGATCAGATCATAAGCCAATCAAGACACGGTGCGTTTCCACCTGTCCACATAAAGTGGCTTCTGCTTCTGTGGAATAATGACAGTGGGCGGGTTTTGTGTGACGTCCACCTGTGAATGCAGACACGATGGCTGGATCGCGTTTACATTACACTGAGATCTGATCAAAATGCGTCCTTGACTACCTCTGAACCTGGACACGCTGATCGGACAACATTCCGATCAGAAGTGCGTTTACATTTATCTTTTCAATGAGTATGTGGACAACATCCAGATTCAGGTCGCATGTTAATGCCAAGTGTAAACGCAGCCTATAAAGATCAGTCTATAATCCCACCCACTTTGAAGTGGTACTAAACTGCAATTGAAAAGCAAACCGAGCCGAGCCATGCTGTGCTGTGCCGTGCCGTGCCGTGCCGTCCCGTGCAGAGCCGAGTTGTACCATGCAGTCGAAAAGTGCCATTAGTCTGACCTGGTTAGAGCTTAGCTGACTCTTTTTCTACATTTAAAGGTTCACCATTCAAATGTTTGTTCTGTGATGTTTTTAAAACATTGCCCACCGACATGCCAGTCTCTGGTCAAGCAAGTCATGTGCATTTGGGGCAGGACTACCTGTTTGACTGAACAATGAAGGATGAGGGGAGTGTTTGAAAACCATCACTGGGGTAGTACTATTGCTCATTCTTAGGTTTAGGGATTTGAACAAACCCCTAACCCTATGAAATAAAATTTAGGGTGCAAGGCTATGAATGAAACCTCAAATCACAGGGCTTGTTAAACTATACTATTCATTTTGCAGTTGGTCTTTTGCAAGTTGGACAATAAAACTGTTGAAAAAATAATAATTTATAAGAGTTATCTTAGCCAAATCTACGGAACAAAATATCATATCGTCTTGGGGGTGGGCTTTTGTGGACTGTAGATAACTCCTAGTCATGTCCTTAAAAATCTAGTTTCCTAGTTTTACTATTCCCCTAATAGTGCAGAAATTGTTCACCTCAGGTATAAACATCAAGCGAGTAAAGAGCACTCATTTATTCACCATGATAAGCTGCAGGATATCCTGTGCCTCACTTCAAGACACACACAACACAGGTTATATACTCCCTATACCACATCTCTTTACATTTAGCATGTTCGTTTACTTTCAACTCTTGTTCTGTGGAAACCTAAGTGGTGATGTAAGACATATGACAGAATCACTAGACCGATAGACAATGCTCGCTACCCGGGAAGGGCTTTGCATGCTTCATTGCCTGCGTTCTGATGCCCTCTACCTGATGAGAGAATAGACCCAGAATGTCTGTTTTTGAACCTACATGCATGAATATGGCATATTGCACGATTTGGATGAGCAGAACAGGATTGGCCAGCTAACAGGGAACGTTATCGGAAACAAATGTTTCTTCCAATAATGTTTTTAAAAAGTAAGTTGTATGGTCTTTAAAAATGTTCACAAAAAGTTAGCACAAAACACTATTGGTAACACTTTACAATAAGGTTCATTAGTTAACATTAGTTAATCTATTAACTAACATGAACTAACAATGAACAATACATTTGTTACCGTATTTATTAATCTTTGTTAATGCTAGTAAATAAAAATACAGCTGTTCATTGTTTGTTTATGTTAGTTTACATTGCATTAACTTATGCATGGTAACAAATGCAACCTTTGATTTTAATAATGTATTAGTAAATTTTTAAATTAATATTAACTAAGATTAATAAATGCTGTAGAAGTGAAGTTCATTATTATTTTATGTTAACTAAGGTAGTTAACTAATGTTAACTAATGAACCTTATTGTAAAGTGTTACCACATTATTTATACATGTTTTTGCCTGAAATGTTTAGTTGGATGTTCGGGTTATCTACTTGAAATGAAAATTAACTGCTAAAATGAAATGTTCCCTTAACCCTCTGGGGTCTGATGTGTTTTCTGGGCCCTGGAGGTTTTTTTATGTGCCCTGACATTTGTGCTTATTTCTGTTACTTATCGCATTTTCATTGCAAAAGTCTGATTACACTGTATTCAGCACAAACTCCGCTACAATAATATGTGTGCAGCATGTATGTGTAACCCGGGTAGGGTTATTATTATTATTATTATTATTATTGCTGAGCTAATACCAGAATGGGTTAATGCTGGGTAAAATAAAACAAGTTATTATTGAGTAAATAATATCTAATTCATGAGAAGGAGGGTTAATTTGGAATTCATGCAATGTATGTATACCATTTATTCTGCCCTCGTAAAAGAGTTCCCCTTCTTCAACTAGGCAGACAGATGACTCCTTCCTTAAAGGGGTCATATAATGGCACATGCACTTTTACAAGTTGATTGTACTGAAATGTGTGTTGGCAGTGCCTGTACACAATCATCATAAAATGATAGAAATCCATCCAGTGGTCTTTTTGTAATCTTATATGTTTTCCCCTGTCTCAAATCAAGCTGTTCGACCGTGTGACGTCACACGGTCGGACGCCCCTCCCACGATTGTTAATTGACAGCAGCGTTTCAACACAGACCCGCCCTCGCTCGTGAGCGAGCTGTCATCATAGTCTGCCATTGTTGATATGCTGGAGCACTGTCTATGAGCAGAATGGCGTCTAAGCGATTGTGGTGTTCTGTTCTTGGGTGAAATAACGAACACAGCAGTCATTTTCATGTTCCTAAATCTGAACCGCTGAAGACACAGCTTTTGTTTTCGAAGGGAATATTCCCCACGATCAACAGCAATGCTTTCATGTTTGTGCGAATCATTTCACACACCAGACTGCTTTACAAACGAGGGTCAGTATAAAACTGGTTTTGCTAAGAAGCTGCTCCTGAAAAAAGGATTGGTACCAACTATTCGTGTTCCTGCTGCACCTCCAGAAGAAGTGAGTGTAACGTTTTATTAACCTTTATATTAATCTTTACAAATCGCTTGCACGCTTCACGATGAATGCGGCTAAGGTTTACACTAAGGGTACATCACGGCATGTTTTCTATGTACGACGTTCTCAATATAATTCATAATCCCACGTTTATAATGAACGCGTTATGGTTATTGTGTTATTACAAACTGTGTACGCAGGTGTTAAAGTTAACGTGGTAACACTACACTAAGCTTACTTTTGTAGATGGTTTATAACGGTGTCTGTTACTGATTAAGAAGTAATGTAAAAAAAAAACAGTTATAACTGCATGAAGATGAATAGTAACACAAAATTCTTAGGTGTCCTTCAACTACTGTTAGAAACATTCCTGCCGTGACCTCATGTCAGTGCTTCAGCCCTGACAGTTGTACCTAACACTGCATAGATAACGTTACGCATCACTGACAAGCCTACATTTACCGAAAAAAAATGTTCATGACCATTAGCTGTAACATCAATCTGTCAATGAACTAACGTCTACATCAGTAAACACATAGCGTTCGTATCTCACTACTCTACCCTGCCAGTACACACAAAGATAGATCAAAGTGACATTACATTAACCAACCATTCAGAAACGTCCTGTTCGAGCCTTAATTGTCGAACTTCTTCGGGGCCGTCATTTTGTTCCGGGTCCGACTCCTGTTCAAATTGATACGGTTGCAGTGTCCTCAGAGACTCCCGCTGCCATTCTTCAAAATATACCCTCAACTGTTGTCAAGGCAACACTCCACGTGTGTTGTTGTGTCAAAACGCCCCACAGAACAGAGGGGCGGGGTAAGCAAAGCTCATTATCATTTAAAGACACATACACTTAAACGGCGTGCTGAAAACAGAGCTGTTTTTGACCTGGTAAAATTAGTGTTTTCTTACAATACTAATGAGAATTTTTAATTAAAGTATATTACAAACTTTTAATTTAGACCCTAAAGAATCATATTAGCTTGTACAAAAATGGCATTAAATGACCCCTTTAAGAAAGTTGAAATGAAGCATAGATTTATTAACACCACCACTTCAAATGCAAGTGGAACAGAGTAAAACTGAAATACAGAAAAAGGGAAAAATAATTTTCTAAAGACTGTACATTAATAATTGTAACAGTTCGCTTAAGGTATAACTGAACATAATATACACAATAAGAATCTTGATGCATGTAACATCGTACTGAAAAGTCTCTCTTAATATCAATTTTATCCTAAAATTACTGGCACTAATTCCAAACAAAAGATGAAAAACAAGCTTCTAGTAAACACATTATTACTTACAGACAAAGCTTCTATAAATGATTGCAAAGATGATGAAGAGATTGAGCTGCTTTAACCGTGTGACTATCAGCATCAACTGAGTAAACAAGATGGCTGCAATTAAGGTCAGAAGTTACTCTCTCTGACAACATCAAAAACATACATGGATTAGCACCACCTAGTGGCTTTTAAAAATAAACTACACTAAGAACAGTACACCATTTATGTTTATGTTCATGCGCATGTGATATTCAATCAAGGGATACATTTTCAAGTACTGTTTCTTTAAGAATTACGTGTGATATTTTAAAGTTTGTATGTTATGCACTTAAAGTCCCTGTAAAGGCAATTCTAAAAAAAAATTCTAAACACATTATAAATGTTAGAAATGTATTACTAAAACATATTACAAAGACTGTGATCTGTGAAGTACTGAATTGTCGAGTTAGACCGTTAAACAGTTTTTCACCATTGCTGTGTTCCGGATTTTTTGGGCGGGGCTAAAACGGGGGCTCGATGACGCACTGAAGCCTCTTAGCTCCTGGACACGCCCCTACTTGATGACGCACTGGAGCCCCTGACGCTGCCCCTCCCCTAACAATATAGCACATTCATTCACATCAGTTTGCCGATCGCGAGTTACTGTCAGTACTATTAGTTACTACAGCCTACAGTTTGCTAGCTAGCTATGCCTTCGTCACGGAAATGAGTACTACCTGGATGCGATCATGTACAAAACAGATCGGTGTCCTTATTTAAATTTACGAAAAACGATCACATCTCAAGAAGAGGTGGATTAATTTTGTGAAGAGCCACCTTGATGGACAGCTGAGGATCACCGCCAAAACTCTGTAGTGATCATTTTACACTGGATAGTTTTATAAACTTTCGTCGGAGACAACTGGGATTCACAGATAATCCGCTGTTACTGGTGAATGGGGCCGAACCGATTATCTCCCGCCTCGGCCTTCATCCTCCCGTCGCGCCGACAACTGGTGCCATCATCGGCAGTGCGAGCCCACCAATGAGTGTAAGTTGCCTTGTGTGCTTATGTTATAATTATAGTAGGTAACGTTAGTCCAGGCTCGAACATGGCTTTGTAAAACCTAGGAGCATCCATTCCGGCTGTAGCGGTGACAGTTGAGTGTGGCGACGGCAGCTTTCCCGCGAGTGGGCGTGGTTTCAGCGCAGCCAGCGGACACGCCCCCAGCGTTTGAGAGCAGAGACTACTGCTCATTTTTTCAAGATTTTGATAGGTTATTTTATGTACTTGCCGGCTTTTTTTATCATTCAAATTTGGCTGGGTGGCTAATAACACATGTTTCTGTGGTGTGACAAACTCAGAACACATACTTAATTTTGACTTTACAGGGACTTTAAGGAAAATGTGGTTTTGCCTAGCTAGCAAGTTCACTCATTCACAAGTCATTTGTAGCGCTGAGTTCAGTCATTAGTGTGAGAGTACGACGGATAAACGGACAGTTAAGTACAATCTGACTGCACTAATGTTTATTTCCATCTAATTTGACGAGGATTTCTGGATTGACAAAGACCCAGATAGCATTCTAAATCCCCGCATGATTTAAAACACCTTTGGCGCTGTGGGAACATCAGCGCAACATCGTCACGTTAGAGAGAGTGTGTTCGAGTTTCTGAGGAGGAATCTGAGGAGAACATCACTAATTGAGGGGAATTCAGGTGACCTTGTTTAATTTTATTTGCTTAATAGAGTGAAGAGGCCATTTGTTGTTTCGAGCCCCAACGATCACTAGCAACACATAGGCCTGCAACGGAGAGGGATTGTGTGTGTGTGTGTGTGTGTGTGTGTGTGTGTGTGTGAGTGTGCGAGTGGCCACTAAAAGGTATAGTTTCACATATTGGTTTTGAAACTAATATTTTGTATTAACCCTCTGGGGACCAAGCTGTTTTTGGGGTCCTTGAGATGTTCTGACATGCCTTGACATTTGTGCTTTTTTCAGTTATTTATAAACATGTTAATGGCTAAGGTGTAAATTCACTCTATATAGCACAAACTGGGCTACCATAATATGCGAGCAACGTGTATGTAGATGTTTGTATTTTTAAGAGAATAATGTTTATGCGTGGTTATTGGAAAAAATAAAAATGAAAGTTGCTGAATTAAGACCACAAAATACATATTAAATATGTGTCCACAAGACTTTTGACTAATGGATGTTGTCCCTTTGAGTTCTAGCTTCAAAATGATGTGAAAATAGTCTTGCTTTATCGTTCACAAAAAAAAAAATACATTGATTTAAATGGTGTAAAACAGGTTTTGCTTGGAAAGCCAATATGCGAGGAGGAGGAGTAGTTTACCTTAGATTACAATGTCCCACCCACTCTGCATAATGACTCTGCCTAATGAGCCAGGTGTGACACTGACTGAGCCACAATGCAAGGACAAAAGATGTATTTAGACTTACATTGACCATTTAAGATTTCGCTTACATCTCTCTTGTAAATATGTTTTGCTATTTTATTAAAAATGTTACAATTACAACAATAATTACAATTTCAACAATATTTCAAGTGTACTCTTTCTTTGTAAAAAAAAAAAAAAAGATTATAGGCCTACATTTTATCATATGTATTCATTAGTTTGAATATAGCCAACATGGGAACATCTAACATCTTAGTCTATGACTTTATTTTTGACAAAAATAGTAGGCTATTTTATATATATATATAACGTTAGATATGAGCAGAAATTGCTAAACAAAAGCTTATTTGATGTGGCAGTATATTCTACAGTAGCCTAAAAACTGTTTAATACGTTGCTTATACAAATATATTTTATTTCAACATATTTCAGTCGATTTTTACTCATCTCAGTAGGCTATAGCAAAGCAGTTTATTCTTTCACACACAGACGCGCGATTCATATTTAGGCTAAACAGTCTTTACAAATATGTACCCTTCATTCATCTCACAGAAAGGCGAGTCATATTATAGAAATGCGAGTCATATTATAGAAATGCGATTCATCTTTTTGCGGTTTACATAGGCCTACACTAACGTTATTCCATAACGTTATTCCATAACGTTATTCCACATCAACACTTGAGAAAAGAAAACAGCCTACCTCACTCCTCAGCGGGATCTGCTCCTCATATCAGGAGATATTGCTCCTCATATCAGCACTGTTCTGAGGAAACTTTTCTCCATAAGGTAGGCTATATTATGCCTCACTCGCGGCGCTTTGTTTACAGCTGATGTGGGGGCGTTTCACAGACTGAAATGGTTCTCAGAATTTGCATTTGAATAGCATGCGCTCTCCGGGGAGTGGTCAAATTACTTTTGAATGGCTCGTAATGAGCTCGACTGGAGTCGCTCTCTTTTTATACAGATTACAGAAGCTGAGAATATTTGTTTTTTATATAAATTACTTAATTTAAAAGATGCGATCTCAAGCTTTATGCCCGTGGGTTTGTTTGCCTGTTTGACTGAATTTTCGCGGAGTTATAGATCATTTTCGAACGCATTTCAAATGGGAGTTTACTGACAGAGAGAAGGCAGAAATCGCATCATGTTGATTTTTCTTTATTTGTCAAAAAGCAAAACACTTTATTTTTATTGTGAGTATACAGAAAAAAAATAGAAACTGAACAGGATCGATTGATGTATTTCACGAAAATGAAAGATCAAAATTAACAGAGCATTAAGTGTTTATTTTTCATTGCTAAAAAAAAAAACGAGCAAAACGCGCGGGCGCGTTTTTGGTCCCCAGAGGGTTAATGTTATTGGTTTCTTTGAGGTATAAAGTAATTAGCCTGGGTGCCAGCCCGAACCCCGCCCACAAAATTTTTTGGTCGGGAAGTTCGGTCTGGACTCGATCCGTTGAGGAGTAATTATGCTTGGCTCCCAGAAGGCCGGGCCAATCAAATTGCCAGGGCGGGCTTTAATCGATGATGGACAGATGATCTGCGGTTACGTAATCACCCACGTCACCAAAGAGCACTTGATTTGAATTAGTTTACAACAAAGAAGACTGCCGCTGGAGAATTGAGATTTCACGAGTTCACACTTGCAAATAAGTCAGATAGAATAAATGCGTATTTTAGATTTCACGAGTTCACACAAATAAGTCAGATGCGTATATGACGTGCTGTCCGAGGAGAGGGCTGTGGGCTCGGTAGCCATACTCCCCCCGGTATTCCTGGTTGTGAGAGAACAAGCCAAGACAAGAGTGAGGATTCGGGGTGGTGGAGGGATGCTGAAAAACTGTCAAGGAGTGTTAGGTAAGTTGACAGAATGAATATGCTTCCTCATGCTGATATAGGGTAACGTTAGACATGGTATTGTTTGATGACAAGTTGATATTGGATTGATTATTTGTACGTGTTCCTCCCGAACTTTGTTTATGAAACATCATGTGCAGATTCCGCCATCGCGTCTGTTATAGAAGATATCCACAGCACATTCATTTTAAAAGAGGAACAGAGAGCCGCGATATTTTGTTGGTTGAAAATATGAATGAAGAACATGCGTCATTTACTCCGTTGCTCTATCCAATTGAGTGCAGAGGTTTTTTTTTTCCTGGTTCAGTTGAGACACACCCCATAATCAAAGCCCTATGGAGCAGTATCAGACTCACATTGTGACTAGAATATGAGTATGACGAAGTCAGGCTATAAAGTAATAGTATTGATTCATCATTTGAGTTTGCCATTTTATTTGTTTATTATCTGGTGATTTAAATCAACACAACTAAAACGGTGAATGTGAAGTGACTATGTGAATTGATTTCATATTATTTCTGAAGGGGAAAGAAAGACATTTCCTAGCTGAAATAGGGGAGAGGATAACATTAGTGCTTACCGTAAATCCTCTAATAGTGGCCTGTATTCCATTAGTGGCCGGGTCTCTAACATTGGCCGGTCTCGCTGTTGGCGGAGGTAAATAAAGGCCGGTCTCTAATAGTGGCCGGGGCTATTATTAGATACAACGTTTTTCTGGGCAGGCCACAACATTATGCTTGTGATAGTAACATGCAAATACCACAGGGGGGCAATGTTTGCTAATGAATCCAAGCCATAGCTATGGTAGCCTGGTCATGTCAATCACTTCGCTCTTGACTCGCACGTGAGAATTCAGTCACCGGTAGGCTAATGTTGTTTACCATGGCAGCTGCGGAGCCAAAGAGGATTTTTGGAGAAAATCTATTTTTTAACCCCCTGGGATCGACAATCGCACTGGCGCGATAGGCTCGCTTTTTTTCTTAAGTGCAAACGAGTTTCAAAATACTCTGTTGACTTTGATCTCTTAATTACGGAGAGCGCGCGTTATTCAAACGCAAATAATCTGAGGCGATCCACGCAAACCTGAACACCCACAATCAGCTGGATAACACACATCTATCTAAGTAATAATAATCCTGGAAAATTTACCTCAGAAGTGCTTGGAAGTATTATTTCGAGGAGCAACGGATCCTGCTGAGAAATAGGTCAGTTCTATTTGCTTTGTTCTAATCGCAATAGTGTCTGTAAATTACACGCAAAAAGACACGCGTTTCTAGTGTGTGAATGAATGAATGAAATCAATGTGTCACAGGTTAACCTGGTGACTCTATAAACTTGGACTTACAAACACACCCATTTCACTTATACTGTGCATTGCCGGCAATAGTTACATCTGTGTACACATCAGGAAAGTGTTATGGAGTTTTTGTTTTGTTTAGTCTAAAGTTTGGTGCTGCTGTGTTTTGTTATAGTTTTCAACTCTTGATACATTTCCTTAAAAGATGTTATTATTTTTCTAAAAATAACAGAATGCCAGAACACATAATAATTCATATAATAATTACCTTTATTTTTCCACATAATTTCCACAAACCTTATTGCAGTTAAACTTCCCAGTTCACACTCTGTACAACCGAACCCATAATCCAGGTTAATCTGTTTTTTATAGAAACCGCCACATCACTTCCTGTGGAAGATACCATTTTGGTGTGATGTCAGAGGGGGAGGGGATTTAGAAACAGTTGCTTTTTCATTTAATTTGTTGTTAAACTCTTCCTCTGTTAATGGTTGTTGTTTAACCTGTTTGGAAGGTTTAAGTGTTGTTTTGGGTGTTTATATTATTTAATTTGATCATTACAAACTAAAATGTTTGTACATGTGATTGGTATGCTCTATAGGAGGGGCTTCAGCCTATAAATAGGCTTGCTGGCTGAAAGGATTTCAGTTCTGATTGTGGACTCTAAGACTGAGCAGCGTTGCGAACTTGGGCCATTTGGTTTAGCCAAAATTAGCACATTGTTGCTGTTTTTGTTTCCTTTTGTACAGTTTTTATTTATTTTTGTTTTCTCCTGCACTGTGAATATTTAACACCTTCCAATAAAACACCATTTTTGGATTTTGCATCAACTTTTTGTACAGCACGTCATTTCCCTTTTCCACTCCAGCTGGTTGGCCTTCCAACATATGGTGTCAGAAGTGGGATGTCCCACCAGTGAGTGACGTGCCTGCATAAGGTAATGCCCTGCTGACATGCCACCCAAAACGAGGGGTCAGCCTGTAGAGGGCACAGATGCAGTAATGGACCAAGGTGCTGTTGGAGGTGTTGTCGAGGAGAGATTGCTGCCTGCGGAAATCCCAGCCACTGGGGGAGATGCTGCCATCACAGCGCTGGCACAAATGTTCCAGTCATTCATGCAGTACCAAAAGGACCGGGATGAAAGGCAGGAGAAGGAGGCTTCTCGCCGTGAACAAAATTACAAGGTTCTCAGCCACCAGGTCACCCAAATGCAGCTAGACATGGAGCGGGCAAGAAATGGAGCTTCGGAAGGAGCTGCAAGGCGGGTGATAGACCATGAACCTCGAATAGCCAAGCTGGAGGACAGTGATGATATTGAACACTACCTTACAACTTTTGAAAGACTTGCAGAGGTGTATCAGTGGCCAAGGGGCGACTGGGCCATTCGTCTTATTCCCTTGCTAACTGGCAAGGCCCGAAGTGCTTTTGTGGCTATGAACCCTACACAAACCAGAGACTATGACCAAGTGAAAGCTGCAATTCTAAAAAAATATGAAATCGGTGCGGAGACATACCGGTTGAGATTCCGGTCTCTTAGTACCCCTGCCGATGAGACTCCTACGGAACTCTACATCCGACTGAAGGACTTGTTCTCCAAATGGGTACACTACGAGCAAAGTAATAAGAGGGACATTATGGAGTCCCTTGTGCTGGAGCAGTACCTGCGAGTGTTGTACCCTGAGGTGAGGACTTGGGTAAGGGAAAGAGATCCCGACACCGCTGCAGAGGCTGCAACATTGGTTGAGGCCTACATTGCTGCACGGAAGGGGCCTGGAACTACTCGATATGCTGGCATCCTCCACTCTTTGAAGGGTAAGTCTGATGGGTTGGGGGTGGGTTCAAACTCTCAAAGTGGCCCTAAAATCTTTAAGCCCAGTCATTCTAACCCCTCAACATCGGCCACAATGGCCCCGACAACAGTTAAGGGAGAGATTGTCATATGTTATAACTGTGGTGAGCCAGGTCACACTAGGCCCCTTTGCCCCCTCAAAAAGCCCAAGACAACTGGTCTTTGTTATATGCCACGGCCAGAACAGTTAAGAACACAGCCCGATCGAGAGCCAGTCATCACTGTACTGTTAAATGGTAAACCCCTTCCAGCATTGGTGGACACAGGTTGTTCCCATACGCTGGTACAGGCCCAATATATACCCAGAGATTCCTGGAATGAAGGAGACGCAGTAACAGTTTGTTGTGTGCATGGGGATAGCACTGAGTTGCCGACTGCTGAGGTTTATATTGAGGTCTGTAATCAGTCATATCTGATGAATGTGGGTGTTGCAACCAAGCTGCCCTATCCTGTACTGTTAGGTACTGACTTCCCTGTACTAGCTGAATTGGTGCAAGAGACTGTATGGTGTGGCGTTGTCACGAGGGCCCAAGCAAAGCAGCTGACACAGGTTCCACAGAACCAAGAAATAACACCAGACATTCTGCAAGAAATGCCCTTCAGCTCTGAGACTAGCTTAGGTGAGTCACAGCCTACAGAGAAGGAAAGGCTGCAGAAACGCAGGGAATGGATTGAGGGGTTGTTGGAAACTTCAGAGCAAGCTGAGGAAAGGGCAGAAGAACCCGAACTCACTGAAGCAGACTTAGTGGTCCCTGGTAATCTAGCCCAACTTCAGCGTAAGGACTCAACTCTAACTCAATGTTTTAAACAGGCTGAGGAAAATGAGGGTGTTGTGTCTTTGCTTGGTGAGACTTTTGTTGTACAAAATAGTCTTTTGTACCGACAGAGTAAGGAAGACGGACTGCAGCTAATAGTACCTAAGGCATACAGGAAGGAGGTATTAGAACTTGGGCATTCTATTCCCTGGGCAGGTCACTTGGCTTTTATGAAGACATTAATGCGAATTGCAAAGAGATTTTACTGGCCAAAGATGTACAGTGAGGTTAAGGAGTTCTGTAAATCTTGTCCAGAATGCCAGCTCACTACTGGCCGTACTCCTGCCTACGCACCCCTTATACCACTTCCTGTAGTTGACACTCCTTTTAAGCGAATAGGAGTTGACGTAGTTGGGCCTGTGGAAAAGAGTCAGAGAGGGAACCGATTTATTTTAGTTATTTGCGATTACGCTACCAGATACCCTGAGGCATACCCACTAAGAGAGGTCACAGCTAAGCAAATAGCCACTGTACTCCTACGTTTTTTCTCGCAGGTAGGCATACCTCAGGAAGTGCTCACAGATCAGGGCCCAAACTTCATGAGCCACACCCTACAAAAGGTATATCAATTGCTGGGCATAAAGAGAGTACGAACCACCCCTTACCATCCACAGACTGATGGTCTTGTTGAACGTTTTAATCAGACCTTGAAAACGATGCTGAAGAAATATGTTTCTGACACGGGCAAGGACTGGGACAAGTGGCTTCCATTCCTCCTGTTTGCATATAGAGAGGTGCCTCATGCGTCTACAGGATTCTCGCCATTTGAACTGTTGTATGCTCACCAGGTCAGAGGGCCTCTGGATGTACTGAGGGAGAGTTGGGAGGCCACTGATAAACCAGACAAGAAAAATATTCTCTCCTATGTGCTAAAGATGAGAGAGCATCTGCAGAAGACAACAACCCTTGCACGAGAAAATCTCCTGCAGTCTCAAAAACGCCAAAAAGAGTGGTACGACCGAACAGCCAGATCCCGTACATTTGAACCAGGTGAAAAAGTTTTGTTGTTGTTACCAACGAGTGAGCATAAACTGCTGGCGAAGTGGCAGGGCCCCTACCAAATCAAGCGGAAAGTGGGTCCTGTGACATATGAGATCGAGATCCCATCCAGGACCCAGCCCTTGCAAATCTTCCATGTTAACATGTTGAAAAAGTGGTATGCTCGTTCCACAAAACTAGATCCTATGTCTGAGGAAGAAGCGGGAACCGCAACTGCTTTGTTCGTGAGATCTGTGGAGGGAGAGGAGGAAATCGAGGAACAATACCTGCCTGGTCATCAGAGGAACAGTCAGCTGAATTTTGAGCACCTGGAAGATGGTAAAATGCAGGAACTTCTACAAATTATCCCAGCCCAACTCTTTATGGAAACACCTGGCAGAACAAGCGTTATCCACCATCACATAACTCTCAAGGATCCCAAACCCATTCGTCAGCCAGTATACCGGGTCCCAGAAAGACTTCTGCCAGTTATGAAGGAGGAGTTGGAGACCATGCAGAGCCTTGGTGTGATTGAACCTTCATCTAGTGAATGGAGCAATCCCATTGTCCTAGTTCCCAAGAAGGATGGCAGTCTGAGATTATGTCTGGATTTCCGCAAGCTCAATAGTGTGAGCAAATTTGACCCGTATCCCATGCCAAGAGTGGATGAGGTAGTGGAGAGCCTTGGCAGAGCAAAGTATCTCACCACACTTGACCTATGCAAGGGATATTGGCAGGTTCCACTAAGTTTGGAGAGCAAGGAGGTGACTGCATTTAAAACACCCTTTGGACATTTTCAGTTCCGTGTCCTTCCCTTTGGGCTTCACGGAGCTCCAGCTACTTTCCAAAGGATGATGGACCAGATCCTCAGGGGAACTGAGAAGTTTGCTGCTGCGTACTTAGATGACATAATCATCTATAGTCAAACTTGGCAGGAGCATATGGGCCATCTGAAGGATGTACTACTGCGAATTAAGAATGCTGGTCTAACCATCCGCCCAGACAAATGCACTCTAGCCAGGACTGAGACACAATATCTAGGGTATGTGCTAGGTCATGGAGTAATACGTCCCCAGGTGGGCAAAGTGGAGGCCATCAAGAATGCAGAACGGCCAGTGACCAAGAAACAGGTCCGTTCTTTCCTTGGACTTGTGGGGTGGTACAGGCGTTTTATCCCCAACTTCTCTGAACGAGCCTTTACCCTAACTGATTTAACTAAGAAAGACAAGCCAAATAAAGTTAACTGGACTCAGGACTGTGAGAAGGCTTTCCAAGACTTAAAGAACTCCTTATGCACAGAGCCTGTTTTACAGAGTCCTGACTTTGAAAAGACTTTCACTGTACAGACTGATGCTTCTGAGCATGGAATTGGGGCTGTACTTCTTCAGGAAGGTCAAGGGCAGCTCCAACCAATTGCCTACATCAGCAGGAAGCTCCTTCCCCGTGAATCCAGGTATTCTACAGTTGAGAAGGAGTGTCTGGCAATTAAATGGGCATTGGACACTTTAAGATACTACCTGGTGGGACGGAAATTCACACTTGAGACTGATCACAGGGCATTGGCCTGGTTGGGCCGTATGAGAGACACAAATGCTCGTATCACCAGATGGTTTTTAGCCATCCAGCCATTTGACTTTGAAATTTTGTACAAAGCTGGGTCACAAAATTGTACAGCGGATTACCTCTCTAGGACACCTCAGGTGTCTGAGGAAGGGGGGAGAAATGTCACAGGTTAACCTGGTGACTCTATAAACTTGGACTTACAAACACACCCATTTCACTTATACTGTGCATTGCCGGCAATAGTTACATCTGTGTACACATCAGGAAAGTGTTATGGAGTTTTTGTTTTGTTTAGTCTAAAGTTTGGTGCTGCTGTGTTTTGTTATAGTTTTCAACTCTTGATACATTTCCTTAAAAGATGTTATTATTTTTCTAAAAATAACAGAATGCCAGAACACATAATAATTCATATAATAATTACCTTTATTTTTCCACATAATTTCCACAAACCTTATTGCAGTTAAACTTCCCAGTTCACACTCTGTACAACCGAACCCATAATCCAGGTTAATCTGTTTTTTATAGAAACCGCCACATCACTTCCTGTGGAAGATACCATTTTGGTGTGATGTCAGAGGGGGAGGGGATTTAGAAACAGTTGCTTTTTCATTTAATTTGTTGTTAAACTCTTCCTCTGTTAATGGTTGTTGTTTAACCTGTTTGGAAGGTTTAAGTGTTGTTTTGGGTGTTTATATTATTTAATTTGATCATTACAAACTAAAATGTTTGTACATGTGATTGGTATGCTCTATAGGAGGGGCTTCAGCCTATAAATAGGCTTGCTGGCTGAAAGGATTTCAGTTCTGATTGTGGACTCTAAGACTGAGCAGCGTTGCGAACTTGGGCCATTTGGTTTAGCCAAAATTAGCACATTGTTGCTGTTTTTGTTTCCTTTTGTACAGTTTTTATTTATTTTTGTTTTCTCCTGCACTGTAAATATTTAACACCTTCCAATAAAACACCATTTTTGGATTTTGCATCAACTTTTTGTACAGCACGTCATTTCCCTTTTCCACTCCAGCTGGTTGGCCTTCCAACACAATGAATGCACAGATGCGTGCTGTTGTGGAGCTAACGTTACTACTGCTGGAACAAATACTGTTTCAAAATGAATCATTGCTTTTCACAAAAAATATTATTTATATTATATTTATTTGTTGTTAATGTTCTGTATGCATACCATAATGTTATATGGTAACTAACTGTACGTTTTCAATAAATTAACCTAGTATTTTATAGGTTAAAATAGACACAAAATCTCGTTTTTATTCATTCTACTGGTAGTCCGTTTTGCTCAAATACAAATAAAGGCCTGTCTCTAATTATGGCCTCCTTCCAATAAAGGCCTGGGCCGCGATGCGCTTGAGTAAAATAAAGGCCCGGGCCTTTATTAGAGGATTTACGGTAGTCGAGAGACACTTTATGAACCCCGTGCGTCGCTCTGGTCACAGTCAGGGCATAGGTGGCGCTACACAATTTGGGGACTCGTCCGAAATCCATATTCTCTCTCTGGAATCCTGAAACGAAAGATTAAGAGTTAAATAGAAGATAAAGGAGAATTACTGACTATTCTTTCCAAGATTCAGAATGGCGTTTAAGAGTGATTCACATTTGTCTGCTGAACTTTCAAACTGGTGCAAGGAAGCCGTGATTGAGGAAAGTCATGCTATAATGTTAATGGGAGTACCTGCAACAAATGACGTGGCATGTATTAACCCTTTAACCCTCTGGGGTCTGAGAGGTTTTTGGGGTCCTTGAGATGTTCTGACATGCCCTGACATTTGTGCTTTTTTCAGTTGCTTATAAACATATTAATGGCAAAGGTGTAAATTCACTCTATTTAGCACAAACAGGGCTACCATAATATGTGAACAACTTGCATGTACATGTTTGTATTTTTGAGAGAATAATGTTTATGCATGGTTTTTTTAAAAACAAAAAACTAAAGTTTCTGAAATAAGGCCATAAAACACATTCTAAATATATGTAAATAAGACTTTTGACTAATGGATGTCATTGCCTACTGTTTTTTCTTCAGAATTATGTGAAAATCATCCTGCCTAATCATTCACATAACACAATACATTGATTTAAATCTTGTAAAACACTTTTTGTTTGGAAAGGCCATATGCGGGTGGGCGTGATTCACACCTGCAGAGTCAATGGAGCCCGCATAATGAGGCTGCATACGTAATGAGCCTTTCATTCAGGTGTGTGACTGAGCCACAAGAATGCAAGGACAATATATAACTGGTTTGTTGTTTTTTCCACAAATTTTGCTTGCAAATTGTACAATATCCAAGGTAAACATTTCTAGTAATTGTGCAGTTAATTGTTCTCATACTGTCAGATTTGGAATATATTCTCTTCCCAAATGTGTCACTAATAAAGCATAATAAAATTATTTAAAGAGAAGGCTTATAATGACCTTTTAAGATTTTGTTTACATCTATCCTTATATAGGCCTATATATACGTATACGTATATATATATATATATATATATATATATATATATATATATATATATATATATATATTAAGGTTATACAATTACAACAACATTTAAAATTGTAACAGTATTTCCAGTGTAATCTTTCTTTGTATTCGCGATTCATATTAAAACAGTATTTTTGCCAGCTGTAGTAGCTCCACAACAGCGCGCATCTGTGCGTTCATTCATTCCGATTAGAACAAAGCAAACAGAACTGACCTATTCCTCAGCGGGATCCGTTTGCTCCTCGAAATGATACTTCCAGAACTTCTGAGGTACATTTTTGCAGGATTATTATCAAGATAGTATTATTCCTCACAGCATCGTAAAGTACATACGTCTGAAAGTGAACTCGCGGTGTGTGTTATCCAGCTGATGTGGGCGTTTCACAGGTTTGTTTGGATCGCCTCACATTTGCGTTTGAATAGCGCGCGCTCTCCGTGGGCGGAGCACATTATAACGTAATTAGCTGAGATGAGAACGACTGACATCTCTCTCTTTGCATACATATTACATAAACTGTGAATATTTGTTTTTTATAAAAATTACTTCATTTAAAAGGAGAGAATTCAAGCTTCATGTCTGTATGCCTGTATGCCTGTTTGACTGAGTATTCGCTGAGTTATGGTTAATCTTCGGACGCGTTTCAGAATGGACTACACTGAAAGAGAGGAGGCAGAACTCGCTTCGTTTTTATTTTTCTTTATTTGGCAAAAAGCACAACACTTTGTTTTTATTGTGAGTATACACAAAAATAATACACATTTAACAGAATCTATTGATGTATGAAACTCCAATGAAAAATCTAAGTCAACAGAGTATTCATGAGTTTCTTTTACACTGCTAAAAAAAAGCGAGCTGGTATCGCCGGCGATACCGCCGACCTCAGGGGGTTAAGACCTAAGGGTATTTTTACAATTAATTTTCGTCTGGTTTTATTTACTAAAAAAGCTTGTAAAACATCAACCCTGTTGTGCACAGACAATTGACACACCTCTTTTTTTTCAAGACATATAGCACTGTCAGCATATTTGTGTTGCATTGATGTCACCTGAATGTAAAATAAGTTATGGGACCATAAAGACAAATGAAAAAATAAAACGAAAATTGAATCACTCAAATATTTATTGAAATCACACACAAATAAATAAAAGCTATGCATATTTCCTCTGGAAAACAGTTTGTTCATGTCTTTGGATTCCTGGAACTCAGGAACAAACATGAGAACTTATACAGAACCAAAACTATTTACATTTTTCCAAAAAAAGTCCAGGCGTTTTTGGCCTGATATTTACTGGTGCCAAGCCTCAAAACAGTTCCTATCAGCAATCACACAGAGGGACACATCACAGGCTTTGCATTTCCAGGGGGTGGCCTGTTTGACCTGCCTTGTCTGCTTGCAGTTCACACATTGCCTTCTACCATAGGAGGCCTTCTTGCTGGTTTCAGTTTGGTCTGATGTTGGCACAGGTACATGGTCACTTTGTTGCTGGGTGGGGGGAACAGCAACTGTAACACCACAGAGTTGGGCTGTCAGCTCCTCCAGAAAAGCCCTGTGGGTCATGGGCTGTTGCTGCTTCTCTGCACAAACTTCCTTGTGAAGTAAGTAGCTGTTGGTCGCAGCAATGTCCAAAAAATGGTAAAACAATGTCCTGTACCATCTCATCGTTTTTTGGTGAACTGAGTAGTATTGGATGAGTTGATCAGAAAGATCAACACCTCCCATATACTTGTTGTACTCAGTGACAGGGGTTGGGCATGGAATAGATTTGGTGTTCCAGCCTCCATCCTGAGTTCTTACCCTTCTCTGAACTGTGTTGCCAGAGAAGGTCGGGTGAATTGTGGAGCAGACAGAGACTTCCCGAGTGTCCATCCACTTTACAAAAACCAGAGGGCCGTCACGGATCCACCTGATGGTGCCCCTAGGATCCTTTTTGGTCATGGCATTTGTGGTTGTGCGGGGGCATCCTCGTCTGTTGTCCCTGTAGGTGCCACATGCTCCAAAGTTCATGCTGTAGAGATCCATGAATAGCTTTGGACTTGTGTAGAAGTTGTCTACATACACATTGTAGCCACTCCCTAGGGATGATTTGTTCATGAGGGACATAACCGAGTCGTATGCCAGTCCTACACCAGAAGCAAACACAGACTTCCCCGTGTATACAGCAAAGTCTAAAGTGTACCCAATGCTGCTGTCTGCCAGCACAAAAAGTTTGAAGCCCCACTTAGTTGGCTTCGCCTTCATATATTGCGTCATGCCAGTGTGAGCCTTTGTTGCCACCATCCTCTCGTCCACTGAAAGGTTCTGCCGTGGGTGATAAAATGCTCTGCAAGCATGTTTGATGTCACCTAAAAGGGGCTTCAGACGAAACAGCCGGTCATAAGCTGGTGTCCCTCTCTTCCGGTCGTTGTGGACATCTTCATCAGGGTCGCTCATGTGGATGTTCCAGGAAATGACCTGATACCTGTCACGTGTCATCACTGAGTGGGGAAACTGTTGGCTGAAAATGGCATTTGTCCTCCAGTAGTCTCGGATATTTGTCAGTCTCACCAGTGCAAAAAAGAAAGTTAGTCCTAAATATTTGAAAAATTCTTCAACAGTGAAGTTTGTCCAGGAATATTTTTTGCCACTAGCAATGTTTTTTGCAGCGTTTGCGTTTGTGTTATTACACAAAGTGGTTGCAGCACTGTCACTGACAAAAAGTTTGAAAAGGTCAAACTGTTTCTGTTTCCAATGATGTTGCCATTTCTATGTGGACCGCACGACAAGCAAGGCAAGTAAATATCACCCCATATCTTTTTACAGATGATCTTCCACGTTTAATGTTGAATGGCCCAAATAGATCCACTCCAGTTATGGTGAAGGGTGGCTCGTCTGGTACAACTCTGTTTCTTGGCAAGTCCGCCATCATTTGTGTGCCTGATGCACCATGTTGTCTTCGACAGATAGTACACCGTGACAGCATTTTTCTGATTGACGAGGGAGCATCGATAATCCAGTACTTTTGACGTACATGAGACAAGACATGATTTCGTCCACTGTGTCCCAGCCGCTCATGTGAATCCTGGAGAATCAGATCAGCCACACGATGGTTCTTAGGCAGTATCATAGGGTGCTTGGCTTCGGCTGGCATTGATGCTCGACTGAGCCTCCCTCCAACACGAAGGATTCCCTCTTCAAGTTGTGGATTCAGTCTGAAGATTCGACTACTCTTCTTGATGGAGTCCTTTCTCCGAAGAGCAGATATCTCTTCCTGAAACATACTTTGCTGACAATGGCTGATGATATCCATCTCAGCTTGTCGCAGATTGTCCACGGTCAGGTAAGTCTTTTTGAGACTCTTTTTGTAGCTCAACATCTCCCTGTTCACCCATTGTTGATCACTGTACAATCCATTCATCTCCTTTCTCTTCCTTGACAGGTTTACCAGGGTTCCCTTGAGTCGTGTGAGCCACGCCACAGCCTTCTTGAGGTGTATCCATGAAGAATAGTATTGAATTAGTTGTTGCATTGCATCAGTGCTTTCTTCTGCTGTTGTAGCATTAACAAGTATGCCTTTCTTGACCTCAGGATCTTCAGCTGTGAGCTCTTCTAGGTGATCGTGCTTGTCTGGCCATTCCCTTTCAGGTTTACTGAGGAAGACAGGCCCTGCAATCCAAACTTCGTTCTTCATGAAGACACTCACCTTTTGTCCCCTGGAGGCGCAATCAGCAGGATTCAACTGAGTGTTGATATAGCTCCATTGCTGCACTTTTGATGCTTGCAAGATTACGGCAATCCTGTTCGCCACAAATGTCTTAAATCTGACGTTCTCATTTGCTAAGTACTTGAGTACGGCAGTACTGTCCGTTCAAAACCTGGAATCTGACAGTGGCAACTGTAGTTCTTTCTTCAGCATGACATCCACCTTCACAGCTAAGGCAGCCGCCGTCAGCTCCATCCGCGGGATAGTTGGTGGTTTGAGAGGGGTAACCCTTGATTTTCCCAAGACAAATGAGCAGCATATTTGGTTGCCACTGTTCTTCTGGACTAAGTAAGTAACAGTACCATAGCCTGTTTCGCACGCGTCACAAAAGTGATGCAGCCGAGCTTGCACTGTTTTCCCAAACTCAGGTGGCTTAAAGCACCGATCCACTCCAAAATCGGTGAGCTGTTGAAGTTCTTCAGTCCACTCTGTCCATTGTTGTGCAAAATGTTCTGGCACAGTGTCATCCCAGCCTGTTCTTAGTCTACTCAATTCTTGCAGAATGTTTCTAGCAGGCAGTATGACTGGCGACAACATTCCCAGTGGGTCGTAAACTGAACTCATCGTAGACAGGATTCCTCTCCTAGTGAGAGGCTTCTGCTCTATGTGCACGTGGAACTTGAACTGATCTGACCGGATACACCACTGTACTCCCAAAGCTCTTTTGATGGCGAGTGAATCCTGGTCAAGATCGAGATCTTTGACTTCTGTTGCCCGGTCCTCAAGTGGAATGTTTAACAACACATTTCGATTGTTCGTCGTCCATTTTGTCAGTCTAAAACCTCCTGTTTGACAGATGGCCTTCAAGTCTTGGAGTAGTCTGACTGCTTCTTGTTCAGTGGCAACTGATCTCAAACAATCGTCTACATAAAAATTATTTAAGACTGTATCCACTGCTGCTACACCAAACATGTTCTTGTTGTCCTCGGCACACCTTCTCAACGCATAACTCGCGCAGCTTGGTGAGGAGGTGGCTCCAAACAAGTGTACCTCCATTCTGTACTCTTGCAGCTCCTTTGAGGTGTCGCCGTCCGGCCACCACAAAAACCTGAGGAGGTCAGCATCTTCTGGTGGGACTTTGACCTGGTGGAACATCGATTCCACATCCGCCATGATTGCAACTTGCTCTTGACGGAATCTAGTCAAGACACCAACCAGACTGCTTGTCATGTCAGGTCCTTGCAGTAATTGTTCATTGAGTGTGGTTCCTTGATATGAAGCGCCACAGTCGAATACCACTCGCATTTTATGCTTCTTAGGGTGGTAGACACCGTGATGCGGAATAAACCACACATTTCCATCACTCCGTTTTAGTTCTTCATCTGGAACCTTCACAGCGTAGCCCTTCTTTATCACATCATTCATGAAGCTGACATAGTCCTCTTTGAACGTCTGATTTCTCTGAAGCTTCTTTTTCATGTTGAGCGCTCGTTGCTCTGTCATTGCTCTGTTGTTAGGCATTTTCACATCTTTGTTCTTCAATGGCAGACCAATAGAGTAGTGGCCGTTAACCAGCTTTGCCGATTTGGAGACTCTGTCCATAAACAGTTGGTCTTCCTTAGACATTTCTAACTGCTCTCCTTGAGAATTCTCAGGAAAATCATACTTGAATTGCTGAGTCCACAAGTCTTCAAGTCGAGCCACTGAGATCCGATTCATCTGGATCTGTGGGTATCCATTCTTTGTCCAGCTTCTGATGTTCTCACGCAGCGGTCCGTTTACTGTCCATCCCAAAGCTGTGCGTACTGCATACGGCCCATTCTTGACACTGCGGATTACCTCTTCTGGCTCCGAAGCCTTTGCCACATCAGTCCCAATCAGAAGACCGATATCCGCGTTGATCGATGGAATTCGTACACCTCGTAAATGTGGCCACCTATCCACATCTTCTTGGGTTGGAATGTTCTCTTTACTTGCGGGGATAACCTTTTGTGCGAAAACACCTGTAAGCTCGATAAAGTCATCACCTTCTAGGCTACTCACTTCTAGGTCTGATACAGCTTTGCATGAGACTGTCTTTTGGTCTCCCATAGTAGTGAGTAGAATGTTCACATTTTTTCCTTGCAGGTGAAGGTCGTTCGCCAGCTTGTTAGTGCAGAAAGAGGCGTTACTTCCTGGATCCATGAATGCATAACAAGTCAGCACCTTGTTGCCTTTCTTTGCTTTTACTCTCACAGGAACGATGGCGAGGACACTACCTGTACCCCCGACCCCAGTCTGAGAGCATGCTTCCCCTGCATCCACGAATCCACTGACAACAGTTTGCTCTTTCTTTGGAGACTCCTCTTTTGGCTCCTCCTGTGAAGCCTCTTCCTTAGGTAAGTCTTTGAATTTCTGCTTTATGTGTAAGAGCGTAGGGTGTGTCGCTGAACATATCTGACAGCTCTTCTTTTCTTCACAGACATTACTCATGTGTCCTCCTATAAGACAACTGAAACAAAGTCCTTTGCTCTTAAGGAATTCAAGCTTTTCTTTGTGCAACTTTCTTTGGAGTTTCTTACACTGTTCCATAGTATGATCTCCCAGACAGAAGATACAAGGTTTCATGAAGGCTTTGTCCATGTTTGTTCCCTTCTCCTGAGCTTTCTTGTTTGCTGCACCAGCAACATCTTTCTCAGCTTTCTGTTCCTTTACTTCAGTGGCTAGTGTTGTGATGTTTTTCTTTCCACTTGACCTTTCAGTCTGGCGCTTTGTTTGTCCTGAGATTTCACCAAACACAGGGTGCGCTGCCATTTCAGCCTGTGTGTTGACAAATGACACTACGTCTTTGAACTTTGTCCGCCGATCTTGCTTTTTCTGAATGTCTATGGCGACACTCCTGAATCTCTCTCTCAGCCTGTATGGGAGCTTTGAGATGATCGTGCGCATGTTAGCAGCATTTTCCATCTCTTCTAAGTACTCCAGATCTGACATTGCATTATTGCAGTTTGTCAAAAAGAGAGCGTATGCTTCAAGTGCCTTCGTGTCATCTGCTTTAATGGCAGGCCAGTTTAAAGCCTTGTCAAGATATGCCATGGATATCTTATATTTATCACCAAAGCGTTCCTTTAGCAGTCTCTTGGCTTCAGGGTAGCCCTGATCTGGATCCAAATGAAAACAGCTGCGCACTAAGTCATTAGGCTGCCCATTTGTGTGCTGTTCTAGATAGTAAAGCCGATCTTTGCTGTTTTCAGTCTTGCTTTCTATGCGGTGCTCAAAGGCTCTCATGAAGAGACGATATTCTAATGGATCTCCCTTGAAAACTGGAATGTTCGGTGATGGCAATGTAGATAGCCTTTGCTGCTTTATTAGGCTTTCAGTGATATCGTTTTGCCGTTGCATGACGGTAACCAGATTATCTGTGTGATTATCTGAAGTGACAGGAGCTCTTATCGCATCTGTGCCTCTTCCACTAGTGTGGCTATGCCAAGTTCCACCGCTAGCTACACTTCTCTTACTGTGGCTGACATCTTGTTTCCTTGGAGCAGACATCAATATTTCCACCCTACTGCCTTTGGTTCTACTTGACACATCTGAACTTTCATATTTTCTTAACACGGCTAATCGTGCATCTGTTGCAGCGAGCCCTGCTTGCAGCTCTAACTGTTCTTTTTCAACCTTGAGCTTTAGTTCGTGCTCCTCTAAAGTCTGTCTTTTTCTCAATTTAGCTGACTTGGCTAACAGAGCAGCTCTCTCTAATTCAACCTTTAAGCGCTCAGCACGAGCTGACGATGTTGCAGAAGTAGCAGAAACAGACTTAGATTTTCTAGACTTACTGGATGTGACTGACACACTATCTTCAGGATGTATCTGCTCACTAACCTTGTTAGCCTCTTCTCTGCGTAGTATTGCATTCTGTATCCATGCATTCACTTCTTGCACAAATTCTCTGTGCTCGTTATTTCTTGGCTCAAACCAATCCCTTTGATCTGCGTTCAAATTCTCTATGCATTTCAATCTGGCAGAATATGTCTTTAACGTCAGCATTTATTTGACTAAATTCCTTTATCAGTGTTTCATACTTGGCCAACAATTCCTTTGCTATGATTTCAACATTTGCATCATCATCCATTAAAGCATACAAATCGTTCTTTTTCTCAGTAAGTTGTGCTAGTATGGCTCTTCTGGAGCTTATTTTTGTTTGCAGCTTATGTTCCAGTGCTTTAAGTGTTGGTTTAACCACTCGTTTTTTCTCAGTTAGGCTTACCGCGGCTTCTGTTCCTGTCTCCGTCATGATTGTTTTGATAGTCAGTCCGTTTTTTTTTTTACAGGTTCCACTTGTAACAGTCGCGCAGCAGCAACGATGAACTCGCCGAGACCGTTAAATCCACTTAGCGCTAGCACTCACCAGCCACGAGCACAGCGCATGATCAGGCTAGTTGAGAAAGTCAGTCCCTCGTTGTACCTTCATTCATGTTCCACTTTCCACAAACCTCTCCAAAGGCTCGTTATCCAATGTCAAGCAGGTTTTCTTACTAATGTAGAGGTTTGAAATCTTGAGATATGCAATGGCTTACACTAATAACTATCTAACATTATTCCAAGCAGCTAGTTCCATTTGTAGTGTCTATTGCTAGCCCAGCAACACAGTTCAATAAATCCACTTCAGAAACGTTGTTGAAATAAAAGATGAAAATCTCTGTTTTTATTCCTTGGTTTCCGATTTACAAAAAAGAAAAAAGAAAGAAAGAATGTGAGCTGACTAATACACTTATTCTAGTTGCTAATGAAATAAAAGATTCTTAAAGGAGCATTTCACCCATGGGAACATTGATCTTTATTGAAAGTGGGTCATATATGTAGTCGAAATGTAAAATAAATTTTGAATTTGGTGCCTTCTTGACCGAGGAAAGAAAGAAAGTAACTTCAGGACGCATTTGTATGAAAGACAACAACTCCCACAATGCACCACATTGCACAGCTGCGCAAGCCACTCCCACTAATCCAGAACAGCATATGAATCACTCATCCGTCCATAAGGCTAGCTACCACCGGAGCTTGAAATTCATTTCACACAAAATGTCTAACGTTAGTTAGTTGGCGAACTCATTAATGAATTACTCCTCATTTGTATTTCTTTCGAAGTGGTGAATTATTGCATGGTTACGTTACCGGGATGTTCAGTCAGATGCGGTGCGAAACTAGGATGGTTCACAACACAAACGTCCGTGTCCTCGTCTGATTCAGAGATTTCGTCCAGGAGAAATTGGCATCGTTTAAATGCTTTGCAGCAGACGGACTCTATCTCTGTGTTCGTAGCGGTTCGTAGTTGCATAGTGAGATCACCGGCGCCACCAGTCCGCCCCCAGCTCGAGCCAGTCTGGGCTTCTCGTCCGCGACAGGCAGGTCTTCTGCCTCGGCTGCTCTTCGCTATGCGGCTTGTAAAGGTAGCCACAAACACCTGATTCGAGCATCAGACTTCCGAAATCCTCTTCTTCTACATCATATTGAGTAACGTTACCCTCCGCTATTGTCATATCTTCACAGCTTGCTCCACAGTGCCTGTTAGCTTAGCTTCCAAACAAGATGGAGGATATTGCTTTTAGTTTCAGAAAGTGAAGTCCCACCCACTGATCTGTAATAGGCCTGTAGCGTGAGCGGGTCCCGCCCCCTGGAATAATGAGGAGCTAGTGTTTGTAGTCTCTACACTTTTCAATGAAATGTGACTTCCTGCTTATTATGACGCAAAATGATGATTTTTACGTCATAATAAGCAGGAAGTAAAACACTTAAATCCTTATTTCTCCCATCTCAGGGAAAAATTAATGAAAAATCCACGTTTATTATAATATATGACTGGGTTTCTAACAATACAAAGCTTAATGCAAATGGGTGAAGTGTCCCTTTAATAAAAGTAACTAAAAGTTAGCAGTTATCAGGTAAGAAAACCGTTAGCTTCCACCGCTCTCAAGATCTGAATCACATAATGAGAATCAACGTAATGTAACCGGAGTTGGCCGGTTCTTAAAGAGGCAGTACACTATTTCACCAATATGTACTAAATCCTATAAGAACATGAATTCTAGTATGTTTTTAACCTTTTAAGTATTATTTAACATTTTAACCATTACATGAACTTCTAAATGAAATTATTTACCTTTTTAACATTAACTCTTATTCACATTACTATGAATTATACTTTGGCCTCTACAGCTACTGTACCCCCAAACCACCACAGCTAAAAGGTGAGCAGTGTTGAAAGCCCTACCCCCACTACAACATCCTTGAGACATTTTCTCCACAGCTAAAAGGTGTGACCTACAACATCCTTTGTGTGTTGTAAACACACTAAACTCCTTTGTGTGTTGTAAACACCTAGGTAAACTCACTAAACCTCAGACAAAAAAATGTCTGAGACAAAGTGTAATCCACAACTTACTACTCTGTAACCAACAGAAAAACAAAATACTACGTTTACAGAATTTATTTTTACATATTTAGAAAATGCTACTGTGCACATTTCTATTTTATCATATTACTTTTTTATTTTTATACTTTTACAGTAAATAAATAAATGGCACTTACTCTTCAGCGGGGTCTAGACCATCCTGGTAATCTAGTTCCTCATCTGTCAAAAAGCTCTCTTCTCCTGAATATTCATCATCCTGCATGGCATCAAAAAAGGCCAGCGCTTGATCTGCGTCCATATATCTCCGACGATCCATTGTTCTCCGTGTTTCTCTGTGTATCCTCAAACTCTCTCCTCAAAACTACTCAAAACTGCCGCGCATCTCTCTCTCTCCACTCAAAACTGCCGCGCGTTTCTCTCTCTCCACAATAACAGAGCTGTGGTTCTTGCGTAATGACGCACACCAACGTGGATGGCGGAACAGCCTGTCATTGGTCAAACCCTCACGCAAAGCATCATGGGATATCCAAAATGGCAGCTAGCATCGAGCTAGCAGCAAAAATGACGGAAAATTTATAAATTATGGACATCAAGTGGATAAATCTTGGATGTAAGCGTTTGGATTTATTTCTGAACAACTCCGAAAAGAGGCACATGTTTCAGGCTGGATAGAAAACCTTTTGTAAAGGCTACAAAGACACCAAAGACACCCCCGTGATGGCTAGCTCGTTAGCTTTCTGCTGGAAAAAACGGTAAGAAAATCGATAAAACTTTCATTAAATAATATAAATATTTATCGGAGGTGCCGTGTGACGTCGTGGACGATGCCGTCGGGCTCTGAGGGTTAAAGAGGCTGTCCAAACTATAAAAGCTGTAGGCAGAGTGAGAGTTAGAGACTCTAAAAGAGGACAAAGCCCAGATACTGTGTTGGTATTATGTGAATGCCATGAAGTAATAGATCCTACCCGCATTCCAGCTGAATTGCACAGAGCCGATGGGGAAGAGACATGGAGGGTCATTATAGCACCAGTTGATGTTCCTGCATCCGGTTTTTATGAGAAATTAGCAAAATTTCTGCTTGAGGGAGGAAAATCCACTTGGAATCTTTATTCCATTCATCTAGTTCCAGTGCTGGTTCACCCGAGTCCATTAAACGTGCAGTTGGAGACCTTCTGGTAAAACAAAGCCCTCTGGAGACTCTAATGCATATTGGCGATTGCGTATGTTTTCTGGCACTATTCCCACCCCGTCTGGAGAAGAGAATCGTGAGAACTGGATGGAACAAGCCAGATTAATACAGCTGAATGTAAGTGTTCAGAAAGAGAAAAACACAGACGACTAATGGAGAGTTTGAAAGGCCCTGCTCTTGACATTCTTAAGGCGGTAAGGTTTTCAAGTCCAGGAAGCTAGTGCTTCGCAGTACCTTGAGGCTCTAGAAAATACCTTTGGAACCTCAGAAGAAGATTTAAAAAAAAGACCTTTACTTTGCTTTCAGACTTCTGAGGCAATTTCCTAGAGAATCACTGTCCTGCTTCATGGGACGAATAGAGAAATCATTGACAAAGGTTGTGCAAAAAGGGAGGTTGATGTCTCAGATGATGCATAAAGCTAGGATTGAACAGCTAAACAGGGGTACTGTCGAATCAGACCTGATGTTATTACAGCTGAGGCTAAGAGAACGGAAATACCAACCTCCCACTCTCCTGGAATTATTGAATGAGATAAAAACAGCTGAGGAAAATGAACTAGCACGTCATAGAATCGTTCAACCGCTAAGCCTGTTCAAACTAACAGAGCTGTAGTAGGCTAAACTACAGAGCAATGCCTTTGCGTAACAATGAAAAACCAATTAAGCCTACGGATGATTTCTTCTGTTACCGTTTCAGAGGAAGACGGAAATATAGCCACAAAATTCAGATAGCAGAAAATACTGCATAAGTCATAGAAAAACTTGTAAAATCCCTCCAAAGGGCTATAACAAAAGGGAACAGAGCAAAGGAAGATCCTGCTGCTTCTAAAGGTCCGGATTGTTTCTCCAAGAAGGGGCTCACTGATGTCAGTGAAAAGAAATGTGTGCCTAGAGGTTTAGTGGGATTGGTTTCAACCATTTCAGTAGACTTAAATGGATGTCCATACAGTGCTTTACTGGATAGTGGATCTCAAGTTACCATTGTTTTTGACCAGTGGCATGCCAAGTACGAACCACAGATTCCCATACAACCTTTGACTGGATTGTCTTTCTGGGGACTAAGTTCTTGTAACTATCCGTATAAGGGATACATTGTAGTGGATGTGTCATTTTCGGAGTCACCCCACAGAGTGAAAGAAACAGTGCCTGTCTTTGCATTGGTGTGTCTAGAGCCACAAGGTCCTTAACACGTTCCTGTAATTATTGGAACCAATGCAATTTTTTTTTCAGCGACTGATTTCACTTGACCAGGAGTTTCGGATGCTGCACATTCCCTGAGGATTCAGTCAACTATTTCTACACCCTGTGTCCAACAGATACAAAGGAAAGAGGAAGTGACTGACTCAGTTGAAGGAAGTGTTAAATGGATGGGACCTGGATCCTTAACCATAGCTCAGAAGGGTGAAAAGTATGTGAAGTGTAAAGTCGAACTCAAGAAACAGCCAAGATGAGACATTCTCCTAGTGGAAGCCACTGATGAGAACCAATTACTTGCTGGAGTATTTATCCCACCTTCTGTCCTTAATTAATTCAAATAAATTCAAATTGTGTGCAATGAAACTGCCAAATAAAATATTCATTCCTACCGGCACTGTGATGGCAAATGTTTTCCACACTGTTACTGTTACAGTTGTGCAGGGAGATCAGACAGCTTTCAGGAAATTGGATCCTAATATCTGTAAATTTGGTGATTCTCCAATACCTCCTAATTGGGAGAAAAGATTAAGGGAGAAGCTGTCAGAGCGAATAGACGTGTTTCAATATCAGAATGGGATGTGAGAAAAGCAAAATATGTGACCCATACAATCTGACTGGATGTACTGGCCCAACAGACTCATCTTAAGGATTTGCTGGCTGCCGGTATAATAAGGGAATCAAGGAGATCCTATGTGTCACCCATAGTCATAGCTCGTAAGAAGAGTGATGCTATTAGACGCACAGTATTGACTATAGAACACAATATACAACACCCAGGATAGAGGATGCTCTGGATTGTTTGTCGTGGAGCAAGTGGTTCTCTGTCTTGGACTTAAGGAGTAGTTACTATCAAATTGAAATGGCTGCTGAAGATAAGGAAAAGACGGTTCATTTGTCCTCTTGGATTCTACCAATTAGAATGGTAGCCGCAAGGAATATCCGGAGCACCAACAACCTTTCAACGATTGATGGAAAGAGCGGTTGGAGAAATGCACTTGCTACATGTTATAGTGTATCTAGATGACCTAGTTGTTTTTGGAAGAACGTTAGAGGAGCATGAAGAAAGGTTGATGAAAGTGCTGGATTGATCTTGCACCGCTTTTTTTTCTTATCAGTGCAAAAGAGACTCAAAATACTCTGTTGATTTTGATCTTACATATAAGTGTTATACATCATTCAAAACTGTTAAACGTTTTCTTTTATTTGTGTACTCTCATAATAAAAACAAAATGTTGTGTTTTTCGTAAAATGAAGAAAATAAACATGATGCAGATTCTCTCTCAATGTGAATTTCATTCTGAAACGCGACAGAAAATGAACTGTAACTCAGCGAATGTTTGTCACACAGACTTGAGACGTATGTCTTTACAAAGCTTGGAGTCTCTATTTTTAAATGATGTAAATTATATAAAAAACAAATATTCTCTGTGTAAGTAATCCGAATGAAAGTAACAACATGTACAGTTTATTCAGTCCATGCTCATTAACCCTAATGTGACCACAGCCACGCGCGCACGAGCGATTGACATGCAAATCGTCCAAGTGAAGGAACGCAGACCTGTAAACGCCCTCATCACCTCAAAACAAAGAATTAGAGACTTCAGTCTCCTCCTCTGATTTTCATTGAGTATGGAAGACACGTTGTGTTTGTGCTGTGCTGTCCTGTTTACCTTGGATTTACCTCAGAAGAATTAGAAGAATGCGATTTGAAGATAAATTATATACATGTACACAAGGATGTTTTTATTTTCGATAATAAAACTAGTATGTTTAGGCTAGTATGAGTGTTTACTCTAATATGGTGAATATTATAATGTTTAGACCAGTGTTTACTGTTAAATACTGTGATTGTGGATATCTGCTCAAATATAGATATGTATAAATGTGGTAACAATAATGTTTCATAGTTTGGAGCGGCTCGATCACTTCAGTAAATGCTCTCTGCACGCGCTGTGAGTTTGAGTCACTCGTGCTGTGCTTTTGAAAAGCAAACGCGCCAAACATTAGGCTTAATGTTTAGATTCAAGATGAATGGCGTGCTCAATTCCTTTTAAGTTTGATTTGGGTGCTCTTCGGTCCAAGGTAGAACATCTTAAGAGGCAGTGTAGAGAAAAAATTCTCTGATAGCCGAGGCACTCCTTAATTAAAATGTCTTTATTACAAAAATGACATGTCCTAACTGGACAACTTTAAAATGCCCACGCGTAGCGGCATGGGGCCTTCTTCAGGGCATAGTGAAGCAGATAAAAAACTGATCTTATAATGACAAAGACACACAGGTAGAAGCAAACACACAGGTGCTGACAATCAGTGTTGAAGGTCTGCAGGTAATTGCTAGGACACGCCTCTCACGGTTCTCAGCACTAAAGCTATTAGTCACAATAATAAACAGAAACACAGGCAACAGATAGCATGCATATATACTCATGCATACATTGCTAGGGCACGCCTCTCACATGGTTCTCAGCACTAAAGCTGTTGGTCACAATGTAAGCAAAAACACAAACAACAGGTAGCATGCATATATTCATGTATACACATGCATACACATTCATGCACACATATAGGCCTACATATACAATACATATGAAAAGTGAGTAGTCACAGGAAAGAACAATGTTACAAAATCACAGAAAAGGTCTATAATCTATCTCCTCATTTAATCCTGGATAGTCCATTGCTTTAAAACTCCATATCCAAAAGGTTTCACGTTGCAATAACTGTTTTAAAATGTCACCTCCACGTATTGATTTTTTAATAATTTCAGTGCCCTGAATTCTCAAAGATGTTAGGCTTAATGTTTTTACTCCAATCTCATTTCATAACGTCATAAGGAATGGAAACATTTGAAGTAACATATGGTAATCCTATGGAAGCTTGTTTCCGCCACAAAAAAAAGAAAAAAAAAAAAGATAATTGCGACTTTTTATCTCACAATTGCGAGTTTACATCTCGCAATTCTGACTTTATTTCTCAGAATTGCGAGATACAAAGTCAGAATTGCGTGAAATAAAGTCGCAATTGCGTGTTATAAAGTCAGAATTGCGAGATATAAAGTCAGAATTGCGTGAAATAAAGTCAGAATTGCGTGTTATAAAGTCAGAATTGCGAGATATAAAGTCGCAATTGCGTGTTATAAAGTCAGAATTCTGACTTTTTTTCTCGCAATTGCGACTTTATATCACGCAATTCTGACTTATAAATTCTGAGATATAAACTCACAATTGTGAGATATAAAGTCCAATTCTAAGGGGGAAAAAAAAGACTGACTTTTTTTTTTTTTTTTTTACCTCAGAATAGTTTATCTCACAATTCTGACTTTATAACATGCAATTGCGACTTTATATCATGCAATTCTGACTTTATATCTCCCAATTGCGTATTATAAAGTCAGAATTGCGTGATATAAAGTCGCAATTGCGAGAAAAAAAGTCAGAATTCTGACTTTATAACACGCAATTGCGACTTTATATCTCAGAATTCTGACTTTTTTTCTCAGAATTCTGACTTTATATCTCGCCCTGTGGAGGCATCTCGCCGATCTAAGCGTCTCTGGAAGCTCAGCATTGGATAGCCGAATAACTCTGTGAGGTAAAGTATCAGCAAACGTTTGTTTTTGACAGCTGTTCAAGTTTATTATATATTCGCAATATATTCACAACTGTTATTTACCGGTAAATGGTCTAGACGAAGTAATTGTCACTGTTTATTGTGGAGATGTTCACGCACGGGTCTGTTAACTTAAGCAATACTTTTAAGGTAGTCTAATATTTTTCTGACTAATAAATTACTGACACAGTAAAGGGTAGATTTAAATAAAGAATGACGAATTTAAAATAAAGAAAAAATGAAATTTAAATAAAGAAAAAAACGAAATTTAAATAAAGAAAAATGACATTTAAATAAAGAAAAAACGAAAATTAAATAAAGAAAAACCCGAAATTTAAATAAAGAAAAACGAAATTAAGTTAAATTAAAAACGAGATTAATTTAGATTGATAACGGGTAAAAAGGCTAATAGCCTACATGTTGGGTCCGTGTACTTTTTCGTTCATTCATTATTCTATTTCGGAATGAAAGATGAAATGTAAAAAAAAGGGTGCAGCTTGTTTTTTTGTTTAAAAGAAAAAAACAGAAATGGCTGTATTTTTTTGTACATAGCATAGCCTACTTTGTTATGATTTTAGTATCATAATGATTAATAAATGCACGCACAATTATCCGTGAACTTTATTTGTACAAATTGCTGCACATTCATTTAATTCTGCATTTTGCACACACAAGTTGAAAGGCTTCAAATCGAGTCTGTACTGTTGAAAGTATGAAAAGTGAACAGTAATAGGATGCACAATTTGAGACGGGTCAGACATGATTTTGACCACTTCATTAAGTTTTTTTTTTTTAGAAAGCCTTTCTTTAAAGTGAATTTCGTTTTGTATAAATTGTATCTTAATTTTAATACATTTTTCATCAACCAATTGCCTGGAGTGGATTTAATAAATAAGAAGCAAATATATAGCAGACAATATAATCATGGAGGCGCCCGCGCGGTCACTTGCATTGGATGTTAACTGGAGCCCATCTCATCCTAACTTAACGAAACTCAGTGTATGCCTCACACAGACATGAGAAAGACATCAAATACACAAAGCTTGAAAAGTCTTTAAACGAAATAATTCAAAACGAAAAGAAAAAGGCTCTCTGATTATGTATGATTATATGATCATATAGCCTAGCCTAATTTGTGAATTGTTCATTCCCGGTTGGCACACATTTTGCTGCCCTTACAAAAGTGGGCAATTGCCGAGTTCGCCTATATGGACGCACCGGCCCAGGGGTCAGCAATGAGTGTATTGATTCATTGTCCCTTCATAGTTTGCAAGAGACATTTAATCAGACGTAGGCTATTTAATAAACTGAGCGTAGCCTATTCATCTGTCAATATGAAACGCGACTTGGCCATTCTAATTAATGATCGGAAGAACGCGTATCGACCACCGTTACTGTAAAATATGCACGTATGTCCATTTAAACTCGATTTTGGTCAAATGTGGATTATATCATTACACTGGCAAGAATATGGTTACATTTAAAGATGCCGTACCAAGTATGACAATGCTACGTTCAACTGCTTTTGAAATTATGGTGTTTTTTTCACTTCCTGAAAAGTAACCGTTTTGGACATACGTGAGTTTCATCGGGCAGCGACGAGATATATATATATATATATATATATATATATATATATATATATATAGTACATTTTAAATTGCAATTTTAACCAGAAAAATCTAAAATGTAAACCCAAAATTGTGCAACCTATAGTTTCCCTTGATATCAGCATGTCCACAGTTTTCTTTTTTTTCTTCTTTTTTTTTACATGGACCAGATGTCACTGATGAGTCCTGCTGACTTCAACATTCACATGAGACTCTGTACATGACCATGGTAAAAAAAAAAAAAAAAAAAAAAAACACCTTGGAAATGATAGATATGTACTATGTTTCAGGAATGGCACAAAGTTGTGACTGTTCAAGTTTCTGTCTTTAGATCAGTGTTCAATATTGTGGGGTTTTTTTGTCCTTTGAATTATGTTGTAAATAAATCCAAACAATTAAAAAAATCTCTACTCATTCTCTGGGCAAGGGAACTATAACCAGGAAACACAGAGGGAATGGGAACTTGATTGGAGGTACTCTTGGACACAGGAACTGTCCTAACTGGTCTCGCTGCTTGGTAGAGAGAGGAAGCAGCCAGCTTGCGGGGCTGGAACAAACAGGGAACACAAACACAAGGTATCCAGGCACCATCCACAACTGGAACAATGAGCAATAAGTAACAGGTACAAACTGACCAGGGAACACAGAGGGAGGGATGAGGCAGGTGGGAACAGAACAGGGCAAAAAGTTCAAGGCAGACCAAGGAGGTGCTGGCTTAGGGGAACTATAACCAGGAAACACAGAGGGTGGGATAGAGGGAATGGGAACTTGATTGGAGGTACTCTTGGACACAGGAACTGTCCTAACTGGTCAGGACTTCCAACTGGGCTTGACAGACTTGGGGGCAAAGACAGAACTGGCAGGATTGGTGAAGGTCTTGGAATCAGGTACAGGAACTGACTCGTGAGCACCCTCCAGGGCTGTGCTGGTGTGCTCTCGACTGTGCTCTCTGGAGCTGGATCAGCCCTCTCAGCAGCGGGCTCGGGGACCACCCTCTCAGCAGCCTCACATTCTATGGTCATGAAAGGTTTGGCAGAAATTATTTCTAGGGACTTGACAAGACTTGCAAGACATTCAGAGAAGGCCTCTGCGGCAATGACAACAGGCAGCTTGGGAATGGTCTCTGTGAACATGACAGGACTGACAGAAATTGTCTCTGAGGGCATACCATTACTAGTCAATGGCTTAGAAATTGATTTCACTGGACTTGATACCTCAGGAACCACTGGACCTGGAGCTTGGGAATGGAGAATTGTAGACTGTTCTGCATGGGCCTTTCTCTTCTTCCTCTTTCGACGGGCCGATACTGTGTGCTGGGCTGCCTCTGTAGTATCTACAGCTAACTCAGCCAACCCAGGCAGAATAGCAGTGACTGAAACAGACCTGGCAGACTCTGAAGTAACAGGAATGCTCTTGGCAGTTACTGGGAAGACAGAGGTTAAGTCAGCAGACTCAGAGGTGGCTGGAACTGACTTGAATATCTGAGAGATGATAGCAGTTTACTTGACTGGTTCTTGAATAACAGAAATTGATTCAGATTTTGAAGTGACTGGGACTGACCTGGATGCCTGGGAGAAGATGGCGGTTTGTTTGACTGACTCTGGGGTAGCTGTGGTGGACTGGACTGCCCTCTTCTTTCTGGATCTTAGTTTATTGGTAGAAGCCAGAAGAGGATCATAAAACTGACCCAAAAAGTTGGGCAAAACCCCCCACCTCAAAGCCCTCCTGGCAAAGAGCAGTGAGACCATGATGACGGGCCAGTCTCTCCCGGGTGTTAGCAGGTGGCAGGATACTGATGCTCATTCTGCTGAGTCCTGAGCTGGGCAGTTCATTCTGTTACGGATCTATGAGAGAAAACTCAAGCGCAGAATGAGTGTTTTATTGAAACAGGTTTAATTGAAAGACAGTTGACAAGACGAGAGATGGTGGGTGAGGAGGTGATAACAGTCCAAACAGTAGGAAGGGAACAAAGCACAATGACAGGCAAGCTGAGAGGGTGACAGTTGAGACCAGCCCAAGGTGAACACACTGGTGTTCTGAGGTAGATGTGCATCACAAGGTCAATGGATGCAGCAAGAGGCAGACAGGATAATACAGCACACGTAGATGGACTCACAGGGCACGAACAGTCACCGGTCCTGCTTAGTAGAGAGAGGAAGCAGGCAGCTTGCAGGGCTGGAACAAGCAGAGAACATGAGGAACAGGTGACAACACTCAGACAAAGGAGGACTCAACTAGACAAGAGGGCGTGGTACAGGGAAACAAGAAGGCAGGAACAGAGAAGCACATGGCCAACACAAACAAAGACAGAGCCATATGTTCAAGCACAACACAAACATAGAGACATGAAACAAAGACAACACAGACAAAGCTGCCAGGGCAGAACCCTGACATTATGGGTTTCATGACCTTATTTCAGTGACAATTTTTTTATATATTTTTTTCACAAACCATGCATAAACATCATTATCTCAAACCTACAAACTTTTACATACATGCTGCTGACATATTATTGAATCAGAGTTTGTGCTGAATACAGAGTAATAAGACTTTAGCCATGAAAATGTCACAAGTAACAGAAATAAGCACAAATGTCAGAGCATGTCAGAACACCTCCAGGACCCAGAAAACAGCTCAGACCCCAGAGGGTTAATACCCCTCGTCCAACTGGTCGAGGGGGAGGTATTATGTCTATCATTAAAGACAACATTCAGTGTCAGTTATTATCTCCCTATACAATAACTTTTTACAATAGCTTTGAACTATAGACATTACGGATTTCGTTGGTTAATAGGTTGCTGGTTGCACTTGTACATCGTACTCCAAAGGCAAACAAAGAATTCATTAATTAATTTTCTGAATTCTTGAGCAGGCTGGCTACACAATTCGACCATTTTTTTTATTCTTGGGGATTTTAATGTACACCTACAGTATGTTGTGGTCACAATGCAGTTTCCAAAGAGTTTCTAAATTTGATCGACTCTTTTGATCTGAGACAATGGGTTAAAGGGCCAACTCTCAAGCTGGGTCACATGTTAGGTTTTATCATACAACTTATGCCTAATTCACACTACACAACTTTAAACGTCGGCAGATCGCTGTGCTGTTTAGACTACATGACTTGCTCTGGAGTCTTGAAGTCGTTGTGGTGTTCACACTATGTGACACTACGTAAATGATCTGCAACAGGAGGTTACACACTACACGAGCTGACAACAACTCTGTCACCCAACGACTCTATCTGGTCCCAAAACCACATTTTGTCACGAAAACATGCGCAAGAAGTGGAATGGGAAATGGCGCATTCCAATGGCGCATTGTCTATTTGAAAATGGACGGCGGGACAAAATTAGCGGTAAAAAAAAAACAAACATTTAAGTTATCTAAGTGCTAAATAATTTAGATTAATTAAAGTTCATAATTGTACATTAGAACTAAAGAAATTATCTTAAAGATATACAAAAATTAGAATTTAGAAGTAAGCTCAAGAAACAAATTTATTGTAGTTCATCTCCATTCTATTCATTTTGGGTAAATGAAAGGGATTATGGGAGTTGTAGTTTGATATACAATTGTGTTTGTTTCAAGTATGTGTTTAAATTTATTCTAGGAGTTTTTGTTTAAAGGATTTCATTGGTAAAGTGAAATGTATAATGCAACATGTAATATTTTGATGTTTCGTGGTAAAAAATATTTTATTATATGACTTTTGTATGCATGGAATGACATGTGAGGTGAAAGGTCGCAAACCGGAGGAGAGAGACTGGATAGCTGAGGAGAAGTTGCGTCAAGGACTTGCTCCATGCTTTAGTGGTTAAACTGTAAAATAGAACGTGACAAACGTTGTGTATTTGCCAGTTGGACTTTGTTTAGGTTTTGTGCACACAATCGGACTGAATTGTGAACTTGGAAACCGAAGACTTTGTAGTTATTGACGTTTTGCCAAGGTTAACATCTTGCCACCGAGAGGATGCCTGTCGTGTGAGTGATTGCCAGTCCATGGTCATCGCGTGTGAGAGACTGCCTGTGACGGTGCGGTAATTCGACGGAAGAACCATCACTTGGGATTAAGGTATCTTTAATTGTTTCTCTTGCTCCAAAGGGAGTGAAGGGGCCATTTTGTTTTGGCCACGCCGAACACAAGCGACGCTCCAGGCCTGCAACCGTTAGCTGTTAGGTTTTAGCTTGAACTTACATTGCTGTCTTTGATCTGGAGTGTAAAAAAAAAAAGGAATTAGGAAACAGTTCTGCTTTGCAACAAGAGCTCCTGGATTGGTGTAACGATGCATTGGTTCAGCCCGATCATGCATTGCTGTTGTTGGATGTTCCAGCTGATGCTGCCATAGCCTTTATTGAGAGCACAATTGAAATTGTGAAAATAGTTGGTAGAGTACGTGTTCGTTCTTCGAAAGAAGGTCCGTCTAAAACAAGTTTGCTGGTGCTGTGTGAATGTCGTGAAAAGATTGATCCTTCTCGTGTTCCTGCTGATGTATTACCTAAAGATGGTGATCCTGCATGGAAGATTGTGGTCGTCAGAGACAAAGAGCCTGTCCCTGATGATTTTTCTGCAAAACTCAGAAAGCTTCTACAAGATGAAGGCAAATCCATGACTGATGTTCAAGCTTTGCTTTCCCCTCTTCCTACTAGTTCTCCTGAAGCAGTAATTCATGCAGTTGGTGAGCTCTTGAAAAAGACAATAAAGCTTTCTAGTGATTCCACTGCTTACAAGCGACTGCGTGTTTTCTCAGGTGTGGTACCTACTCCGGCGGGAGAGGAAACCATGGAGAATTGGATAGAGCAAGCTAAGTTGATGATAGCAGAAAGTGATTGTGCTGAAAAAGAGAAGCATAAGCGCATTGTTGAAAGCTTAAAGGGTCCTGCCCTTGAGATTATCAAGCCAGTTAGATTGTCTAATGGTGATGCTAGTGCATCTGAGTACCTTGTTGCGCTTGAAAGTGCGTTTGGGACTTCAGAGTCCGGTGAAGATTTGTATTTTGCGTTCAGACTTCTTCGCCAGAACTCCGGTGAAGCACTGTCTGAGTTTCTCCGTCGAATGGAGAAGTCATTGACCAAAGTAGTTCAGAGAGGTGGACTACAACCTGCACAAGTTGACCGAGTGAGAATTGAGCAACTTCTTCGTGGCACTGTAGAGTCCGACTTGATGTTGCTGAAGTTGCGGCTGAGAGAGAGAAAAGAGTCCCCGCCTACTTTCTTGAAACTACTGAACGAGATTCGAGAGGAGGAGGAAAATGAAGCTGCCCGGTATAAGCTTGACGCAACGGTGAAACCTGTGATCCCTAAAGCGTCGCCACCACCAAAACCCACTGAGATTCAAGCATTGAAAGCTGAGGTCAAGGAGCTGCGTGCCAAGCTGGAAGAGTCACGCATGGACCCGGCATCACCTGAAACCCCAGAACAGAAAGCAAAGATGACTTCTGAGAGTGCTGAAGCACAAATAGACCCTGAAGTACAGAGCTTGAAGACTCAAGTCCAGCAACTGCAAAAACAGCTGACTGTAATGAAAGTAGAGGGCAGTGCAACCCCAAGAAGAACGACATTTCAGCGGCAAGCTGTGAGATCTTATGAGAGAAACAGGCCCTCAGTCAGCCGTGATGATTTCTTTTGTTACCGATGTGGTGGCGATGGGCACATTGCCAGCCAGTGCCAAGAATCAGAAACCCCCCCCGGAAGTAATCAGAAAGCTGCTCCGTTCACTAAAGAGAGCCAAGGGTGGGAAGATTGAGCCGAGTCCACATACGACTGTGAGCAGAGATGCCTGCTGCAAGAAGAGCCATGTTCGCAAACCTGGTCAAAGCAACCTTCCTAGTGGTTTGGTAGGTCCTGCCTCCACTATTTGCGTCAAGATCAATGGCCATTCATGTAATGCCTTATTGGACAGTGGATCTCAAGTCACGATAATATTCGACAAGTGGCAAAATAAATACTTGCCCAGTGTTCCCATCCACCCCATCACTGGTCTTGCGATATGGGGTTTGAGCTCCTCCAGCTACCCATATCAAGGCTACATAGTAGTAGATGTGGAGTTTCCAGCCACACTTACCGGAGTGAGTGAGTCTATCTCCGTGTTAGCATTAGTTTGTCCCGAGCCAAATGGCCCAGACAATATTCCTGTCATCATTGGGACGAATGCCAACTTATTCCATCGTTTAGCTGCTCCGTGCAAAGATGCTGACATTCCAGACTCACAGGCTCGCGCTTTCAGAATTTAGCCACAGACAAAACAAGTGAAAGTCTCCCATAGCCAAGAGATGGATGTGGAAGAGCCGAAGGGGGAAGTAAAATGGATGGGTCCCGGTCCTCTATCTGTTCCTGCCAGAGGGGAACAATATGTCGTCTGCAAGGTTGGATGCAAGGAACCCTTAGAAAAAGATATTGTCATGGTTATGACATGACTTTCTGTGACACTACCTGCTGGAGTGCTCATTCAGCCGGTGGTGCTAACATCATCTGAGCTAAATGTCAACAGTTTCAAAGTACTGCTGAGAAATGAGACACTGAGAGAAGTCACTATGTTGGCTGGAACCGTCCTTGCTCATGTGTATCCCACTGATACAGTTATGATGGCCCAGAGACCTAAATCTACATCCAAGGTCCTTGATGAGACGTTGTTTGATTTTGGTGAATCTCTGATTCCAGAGGTCTGGAGAAAAAGGCTGCGTCAGAAGCTGTCTAAAAGAGGTAATGCATTCTCTCTTGATGAGAGCACCACATAAGACTCAGTGACCCCAGACCATTTAGAGAAAGATCCAGACGCATAGCCCCAGCGGATATAGATGACATACGCCGCCACCTGAAAGACCTGCTGGCAGCAGGCATCATCAAAGAATCCAGAAGTCCATATGCGTCGCCAATAGAACGGAAGTGCACGCATGTGCATTGATTATCGCACTTTAAACAACAGAACAATCCCTGACCAGTACACCACTCTGCGGATTGACGATGCCCCGGCAACCTTTCAACGGTTGATGGAGACAGCTGTGGGTGACATGCATCTGCTCCAGGTGATTGTCTATTTAGATAACATCATTGTATTCGGACGAACCTTAGAGGAGCATGAAGAACGACTACTTAAAGTACTTGACAGACTGGAAGAGTGTGGTCTGAAAATATCACTTGACAAGTGCCAGTTTTGTCAGCCACAAGTAAGGTATGTTGGACACATAGTTTCTGCATTAGGAATAGCCACCAATCCTGAGAAAGTGAGTGCTGTCAAGAACTGGAAGTTGCCTACAGATCTGAGATCTTTAAGATCGTTTCTCGGATTCTGCAGATACTACCGAAGATTTGTTAAGAACTACTCAGCCATAGTTCGACCACTCACTGAGCTCACAAAGGGCTACCCTCCTAAGAATAGGCACAAGGCTGCCCAAGAGAAGAAGTATTACTTCAAAGAAGGAGAGCCTTTTGGGGAGCGCTGGGACGAAGAGTGCACCAAGGCATTTCATAACATCATTCACTGCCTCACTCATGCCCCAGTGCTAGCATTTGCTGACCCATCAAAACCATATGTACTCCATGTAGATGCAAGTCTGAATGGTTTAGGCGCCGTCCTCAATCAAGAATATCCTGATGGTCTGAGGCCTGTTGCTTTTGCAAGCCGCAAACTCAGTGCCCCTGAGCAGCGCTATCCCATTCATCAATTGGAATTTCTCGCATTGAAATGGGCGATCGTGGACAAGTTTCATGATTATCTTTATGGGGCTAAGTTCACAGTGAGAACAGATAATAACCCACTCACATACGTCCTAACAACGGCCAAGCTCAATGCAACTGGACATAGGTGGTTGTCAGCTCTTGCCACCTATGATTTCAAAGTCCAATACAGACCAGGTCGACACAACATTGATGCTGATCTGCTCTCCCGTCAGTTACCATCCACTGAAGTGTCACCTGACTGGGATGAGATATCTTCCCCTGGGGTTAAAGCCATCTGCCAAATAACCACTCCATACCTGAAAACTGAGTCAAACAGGCTTGTCTAGACTTCTTGTCTATTGAGACAGACTCCCGAGGGATCGCAAATGTGTTGGTCGTAACAGATCATTTCACCCGCTACGCCCAAGCTTTCCCGTGCAAAGATCAAAAAGCTATGACTGTAGCCAAGACCCTGTTTAAGAAATTCTTTGTGCATTATGGATTACCTTCGCGAATCCATTCCGATCAGGGACGAGACTTCGAAAGTCGCCTTATCAAAGACCTTTTGGTGATGTTAGGCATCCGTAAGTCTCGAACCTCACCTTACCACCTGCAAGGTGATGCACAACCAGAAAGATTCAACAGGACGCTACTGTCAATGCTAGGAACTTTGGATCCCGCTAAAAGGTCACAATGGAGTCAGAGCATCAGTCAACTAGTCCACGCGTACAACTGTACGAAGAATGAGGCTACTGGCTATTCGCCATACTTACTCATGTTTGGAAGAGAAGCCCGCTTGCCCATTGACGTATGCTTTAACTTACCTGCTGAAAGGGAAGAAGTTCCACACCAGATAGTGAACAGATCCAAAACTGTGAAGAGAACACAGAAGAAAACAATGAGGAATGAAGTGGACCAACATTGTAAATATGTGGACCTAACTCCTGACAGTGATGACAGTATTAATTGTGCATATTACCCAGTTAAACAAAAAGGAAACCTTAAACATCATCTGAGAGGGAGAAAGTGAAGAGCCCTACTAGGTCTCGGAAGGATCCTGCTCAGGTAAATGTTACACAAGAAGAACATGGAGGAGTGGAAAATCATCCAAAGAGGATGACAAAACCAGTTCAGAAACTAAGAAACATTAAGCTATGATGAACTTGGAAAGTGTTGTAAAGTTTTTCTTTCTTCAAAGCAGACCAGGAGACGTTGGGGATCACGTTCAAACAAAGTTATTCTTTATTGAGGACTTCGCGTTGACGTGGCTGCAGGAATCCAACATAATCTAAAGCAGTGGTTCTCAACTCCAGTCCTCGTGACCCACTGCTCTGCACATTTTGTATGTCTCTCTTATGAGCTGATGATCTGGTTCAGGTGTGTTAAATAAGGGAGACATACAAAATGTGCAGAGCAGTGGGTCACGAGGACTGGAGTTGAGAACCACTGATCTAAAGTATATAAATTTACATGGTGTCTTATAGGCATTTTAGGAGGAGGGACTTTTGAAGGTGGAGACAAATTCAAACAAAGCATGTAAATGAGTATACAGGTTAAGGAACCCGCCCCAGACCGGCAGTCTCAATTTAATCAGCATACCTATTCAAATGCTGATTCTGGCCATGAACTCCGGTTCCAAGGGCCATCCCAGAGCCATTAAAGACAAAGGTGAAAGTCTCCCCTACAGCTTATCCAATCAACCTAACGATTCAATGTCTGGGCTCCGAAAGGTGAGAATCTCAGTGATCTGACTAAAACACAATAGAGATTGCAACTTTGCTTAGATCTTAACCTTAACCCTTTAGGCGCCAGAGGTTTTTTCCTAAAACGGTAGATTTTGACATCTTAATTTCAAAAGGCTATATCTTAAAAGTGATAAAAGATAGAGACTTTCTGTAAATTAGAGAATTAATAAGGATGACCCAAAGTTTATGTAGAGATTACGTTTTCCCATCTAATTTGCATATTATGACGTCATATGGTGGCGGCCATCTTGGATTATAGAATTTTCAGGAAAAGTCACATGTTTAAATGATAAAATGCAGCACTTCTTTCCTCCCAAAATGTTCCTCACCTTCTGTATGCTATATTGCACAATACTGAATGCTCAGGTAAATAGTAAGTAGAAAACAAACTGTGTAAATCATTACTAATAAATGGTAGAAACAAACCGAATGCATGTAACGGCTGGCCTTTTGCTGTAGAGATTTTTCCATTTACTACATACAGTAGGCACTCTGATTCCATGTATGGGGCACATATATATTATTCATATGACACACAAACACAAGTAGACAAGACCTGTTTAGTTCAAAAGCTCACTCGCCACGGCAAGGCACAGATCATGAGTGAGATGACGAGACAAGACGAGAGACAGACGAGAGACAATGTTAGTATTTTTTTTTTCTTTTTGTGGTTTTTATGTTTTTTTGGGTTTTTTTTTTAAGCTGACAAAGATGCACACATCACAAGGACATGAACACAAAAAAGAACACATATTGTACACTACTAAATGGTCAGGGAAATAGATAGTAAATCAACAGTGAAAAAAAAAAAAAAAAAAGGCAGACAAAAAAACAAAAAACTTTATGTAGCAGGCCTTTTGCTGTATAGATAATGACTCCCTATCCATCCAGGTGACATTTCTTGTAGTGTTTCATGGTGTGGTACCTCTCATTGCAAGGCACAACACAAAGGCCCACCCCACACTGCCTGCACATGTATTTTGTCTGACGGCGACCTTTAGGGCGGGTCCGATCAGAACAAACTACACAATCTGGGTAACCATCAGCCTGGCAGATAAAGTGGCGCTCAGTGAGTCTCTGTGGCAAGTCTCCCAGTGAGGACGACTTTCGGCCTTTGTTGCTCTCTTTCCTGGAGAAGCCTTCCAGTAAAGCAGTGATGACATCCTGCACGAAGACTTTCAGGGGCTTGTGAGGAGCAGCAGTGCAGCGGCAGTAAATGATGTGGGCATTCACTATGCTTACACTGAGAATGGCATTGAAAATCCTGTTGTACCATTTCCTTGACCTATGAGGAAAGAGGTAGGTCTTCATTCTCTGGTCTGCCGTGTCGACACCCCCCATGAAAGAATTGTAGTCATCAACACAAACAGGCCTATTTATCTCCCTATAGCCACTATCAGTGTGTTTGGTCCTGATGCGCTTTCTGACACATGCGTTGGAATGCAGTGTAGAGAGCATTGTGAGGCGCTTTGTATCATGCCACGCACAAGCTAGCATTTTCCCCTTCCTCATGAAGACTGGGTCATCTCCCTTGCTCAACGGTAACTGTTCACGGGTGAGGCCCTTTGGCATCCCCTTCCTCTTACTGCTGACAGTCCCACACAAACCCGAATCATTGCTTGCCAGCTCATCTGCTATGGCTGGCGAGGTGTAATAGCTGTCCATGTACACCTCATGCCCTTTCCCTGTGTACGGGGCCATCAGCTCACGGACAATAAGGTGTGTAGCACCGAAATCGCTTGCATTAGGCCTACTTTGTCCAGTGTACATGGACCACTGTAGCACATAGCCTGACTTGGCTTCACTAAGAACAAATACTTTGTAGCCATATTTGTCTGGTTTGTTTGGGTTGTACATTTTTAGGGTTGATTTCCCTTTGAATGCAATGGTCATTTCATCTAATGACAGCTGCTTAGATGGACCATACACTGCTGAAAACCGGGGGATGACCAAATTGATGATTGGACGGATTTTGAATAGCCTGTCATACCCTGGCTGACCCCTGTCAACACACTCCTCATTATTAGTGAAGTGAAGGAAAGACAAAATCATCTCAAATCTATTCCTGCACATCACCTTGCCAAATCCAGGTGTTGCTGTTGGCCAATATGCGGCCCAATAATCCTCCAACTCTGACTTCTCTACCAGACCCATACTCAAATGCAGAGAAAAGAAAGCTTTCATTTCACTGAGAGTTACATCAGACCATTGATGAAATCTGGAGTGTGGCTGGAGTTGATGGGAGGCTAAAAACTGATGGGCATAGCGATTTGTCTCATTTACAAGTAAATTCCAGAAATCATCAGAGAGAAAGATTGATAGAAAATCTAGGGGCGAATTGGCATTGGAGAGTTCTCTTTCCCCCAGATATCCAATTGGCTGATCAAAGGGAGTGATCCAACTTTGGTACTCATCCTCATTGGCAAAATACTCAAAGCCGGCATTCCCATCAGCTTGCGATAGACTATGCATAATAGCCCCTCTGCCGCGTGTCACACCGCCTCTGCTCCTGCTACGAGCAGCGCGGGCGCGGCCAGATCTGCCTCGCGCGCGCGCCGAGTGTGCACAGCTCGGACTACTGTCATTGTCATTTTGACTCCCCACCCTGCCTCCACGTTGCCCCCTAACTGTCCTACGAATACTTCGACCTCGTCTAACATAACCAGTGGGATTAGACGAAGTCTCGACCACAATACTGTCGCCGCGATTGCGGAGAGGCACGCGGTCAGCGCGGTAAAAATCTCCCGCCTCGTTCCCCACAACACTAACACGCCTGCTAGCTTCGATATGAACACTCCGACCCCGGGAAACATTGTTCCCACCACTGACATTGGGCAAAGGATTATCTGTATTGGGCAAAGGATTCACCGTTTGTGCTTGGTGTTGGACACTTTCACTTTCAGAATCACCGTCATCTTCTGAAGGCAGATATTCCCCTTCAGAATCAGGGTCCGCGAATAGAAGACCCAAAACTTCATTTCGGGTAAGCTTTGATGCCATTAGATAATAATAATAATAATAATATGAATAATAATAATGATAATGATAATAATCTAATGCAAATACTCGCTGACGTTGACAATATTGCTCTGATAAAATGGCTCACTCTTACACTATCTCCGCTTTTGTTCGCACTGATTCAATGCGCTCTAGCTCGAAGATTTTGTATAGAAGCATGACGTTTTTTTGAGTCGGGGATGAAGTATGACATGTCTGCCATCTAGTGCAGGGGAGATCGAACGAAATTTGACACCCTATTAGACACAATCGGCCGTTTTATTCAGTGCCGCATCTTGTCGAGTAAACTCGACTGTGGCGCCTAGAGGGTTAAAAGCTAAAATCAGTATTCTTCACCGTGATGTTATGTAAGGAAGCATATCTAAATTTGTAACCCTTCAGTCCCCTCTTTGAGAGTTCTTAAAAACTCTCACAAAATACAAATTTAGACACTTAAAAGTTCATTCTTGTAACTTGAAAAAGTTACAGGCACAAGCATGATCTGTGTTGTTCATCTGTAATTGCATGCTGACACAGAAACAAAACATGCAATTAGGGTCCGTGAAGTCTCTGCGTTGTGTTTTTTTTTTTTTTTTTTGGATAGTTCGTTCAGCAGTGGGTCTAGTTGTCTTCTTGAGGTTGTGGCTTCATATGCAGGTGAGACGGTCGTTGCATATGGATCTTGGAACAGCCATCAAGTGGTATCTGTACAGAAGAAGAAAGAAAACAGAAAACAGAGCAGTATTTCTTCAAACACTAGGGTTGTATGGTTTTTAGAGTCTGCTGTTGTTGTTTCATTCTTTCCCTATTTCTTAATTGTTTTGACACCTATGGACCAGTGAGGTGGGGATAAGCTACTGAGGGGGAAACCTATGAGGAAATCTTCACCACATGGCTGACCCCCGAAGCCTGTTGCTTTCGGTTCTTCCATGGGCTCCGCACTGGTCTGTGTGTCCTATTCTGTCCCTGTTGTGTGCACACTGTACAGTGTGTGAGAAAATTGGCACATTTCCATTCTCCAGTGAAACATCAGTCTTAATATACATCATAATACTAAAGCATGGGGGTCTGACTGTAATATTGCTGTGGTATAACATTTAAGGCTGTGAGTATACTGAATGTCCCCCAAACAAAGGCTGTGACAGTCAATAAGTCTTTCATCTTTTTGTAAGTTACTGGGGAGATTAAGCAATCACAGCCCAAATGGTTAACACCTCAAAAAGCTTACCCACGAGTCCAATGACGAGGGGAGGGGTTGCTTCAAAGTAGCAAACAAATGTAGTAAAAGCTGCATAACATTGTTAACTTGTCTTAAGTTATTTTTGTTTTTTCTACATTATTTTCCAAAATGTCCGTGCTTGCCACAATAAGAACAACTGGCTTCTCTAGGACATTTGCGTTTCTGTTTCTCTGAATTGACCTTAAAGGATGCTGCTGCAATTTTTACTCTTGCCTTGACATCAGAGTCTCTTTCCCAAGTAGCTAACCTGTCCAAGTTGTTTTGCAGGGTTCTACTGGACCATGTTAATTCTAAGTAAGGCAATGCATTTTTATGTTCTGACAGAAGACCCTGAAACCATGCGCGAACTAGGGGACCATTATCACCTAGCACCTTCTCTGAAGTGTCAGCAATTCCGCTGTAAGCTGCAGCGGTCTGGCAAAATCTTTCTGTGTACTCACAGTTTCACCCTTCTTCTGTAAACAACTAGTGAGCTTTGACCAGTCCACGTTCGGTCCAACAATGTTTTTTAACACTTTAACAACTTCCTCTCTCAATTCATCTTTACTGGCCTGTTGCAGTTCAGAATTATTTACAGCACTTTAAAAATCATTGAATTCTGACTCAGTCAAAATCTGTGATATTAGCTGGGTGACTTCAGCTAGAGACATATCGTAGAGCCGCATCTTTTTGGACAACTCTCTCCTCAACTCAGAAAAATGTCTTTGCACTGATGGCAAACTTTCAGCAATTCTCTCAAAATCTTTAGGACCTAAAGATGTTTTGACTGCTTGTGGCTGCAGTATGGGGGTTGCCGATCGAACTGGATCAACCCCTTTTTCCCTGTTCTAAGCCTTTTGTCTCGCTCCACACACTTCAACGGCATAAACATCTTTCAATCCATCATTGACACTGTTCTCTATACTATAGACAGACTGTAAGTCAGGATAAGTTTCATCTGACTGTTGGTTTTCTGAGTCACATTTGGTTGAGGCTTTGTTACAGCCCACCTGTTTAAGACAGGACACTTGAGTCTGCAATTGTTTGTTCTGTTCTTTTAACTTATCAATACACTGAGCTTGTTCTTGTGCAATGGATAAGCTAAATTCTCTGTGACAGAAGATAATACCTTTCACATTTTTCTTCCTGATACATGCACCCAATAATTTCTTACAATCTTCAATTGAGCATAATTTGTCTGCATCAATGCCAAATTTCTTTGTCAAATTCAATCTGACTTCCTCAGTCACGATTGAGTCCATGTGCTCTCTTAACAAAGACTTAAACTCATTGTTTGTCCATAACGGGCAAGCTAATCCACCTTTCTCTGTTGTGGGTATCAGCCTAGCATTCCTTCTAACCATTTTTTTTTTTGTGACTTCCTTTGTTACTTAACAATCACAAAACACAAAAACTTCTCTCTACTGTCTTACAAACAGAGGGTACAATCTTATTAGCACATGACGCTAAATCTTTTCTAGCTTACAGAGGATAGGTCTTCTCTAGCAAGAGGATACACACAATATTAACATGTAACTGTTAATCTTCCCTGCCTGAACAACAACAGAGGATAAATTTCATCTCTAAAAGAAAACTTTTTTAGAGGATAACTTAGTTAACCAAACCCTGCAGCTGTTTGTTAACTTCTTCTCTGTCGGCGCAGAGGAAAACAAATTTGTACTGGTCTGCCTCGGTTCTTTGAATAGAGTGAAACTCACCAAATCGTTGGTTGTACAGAAAACATTCGTCTGGAACTCAGTCAGCTTTGTTGAGATCTTTGAGCTTGAAGTTTCAAGATTCAGTCTGGAACTCAGTCAGGCTTTGAGATCTTTTTGAAGCTTGAAGTTTTCAATCTGGAGGAAGCTGGAAAGATTCAGTCTGGCAATCTTTGTCAGATCTTTGAGCTTGAAGTTTCAAGATTCCGTCTGGAAACGTTCATTTTTTGTTGAGTTTCAGTTTCTCCATCCGGGTCACGGCACCATCTGTTGTAAAGTTTTTCTTTCTTCAAAGCAGACCAGGAGACGTTGGGGATCACGTTCAAACAAAGTTATTTTTTTTATTTTTTATTTTTGTTTTATGGTTGGAACTAATTTTCTTGTGAACAAGTTTCTGAACCATGAAGAATTATCTTCAGTCATCTGGTGTGTAATTTTGTTGAAAGATCAAGATTGCTTGTTGGTTAACCCGACATTAACCCGGTGCAGCACTCAGGTAATGGTGCAGGCTTGTAGTCTTGATCATGTCGATGGATGACTGAAGGTTTTGTATATCAGTCTCTTTCGTTTTGTTCTATTAAACAAAAATCAGACCCTTAACTATCGTATATAGGGGTATGGTAGTTAAAATTCAAGAGTCTGCTAAGGTGAAGAATGCTTGTGAATGTGAATGTGAACACTGTGTTAAGGTGTATCAAAACACCAAGTCTGAAGTTATACTATAGGTGTAGTTGGGAACCTCATGGGTACATTAGTATTTTAGTAGGGGGAGAGTGTAACCCGGGTAGGGTTATTATTATTATTATGATTATTGCTAAGCTAATACCAAAATGGGTTAATTCTGGGTAAAATAAAACAATTTATTATTGAGTAAAATATCTAATTCATGAGAAGAAGGGTTAATTTGGAATTCATGCAATGTACATATACCATTTATGTTTATATGCATGTCATATTATGTGTTTCAGCAAAGGGATACATTTTCAAGTACTGTTTCTTTAAGAATTACCTTTGACATTTAAAGTTTGTATGTTATGCACTTACAGAAAATGTGACTGTGCCTGGCAAGACCCCCTAAGGGTTAAGTACACTTGGTCTGCACTAACGTTTATTTCCATCTAATTTGACAAGGATTTCTGGATCGACAAAGACCCAGATAGGTGATCAGCGCGACATCGTCACATGAGAGAGAGAGTTTTCGAGTTTCTGAGGAGAACGTCCCTAATCGAGAGGAATTCAGGTGACCTTGTTTCATTTTTTTTGCTCAATAGAATGAAGAGGCCATTTGTTGTTTCAGGCCCCAAAGGATCACTAGCAATGTCCAGGCCTGCAATGGGGATTGTTTGTGTGTGTGTGTGTGTGTTGTCGTAGAAATTTTAAACTGTATATTAAACTAACCATGTTTCTAACATCTAACCTTATTTAACATCTAACATGTACTGTACGAAACCAATGGAAAACTTGTGACTTTGACTGTGTGCGTATGTATGTTTAACCCCCTGGGGTCGGCGGTATCGCCGGCGATACCAGCTCTCTTTTTTTTTTATCAGTTCAAAAGAGATTAATTTTGCTCTGTTGACTTTGATATTACAAACAAGTTTCATACATCAATCGATTCTGTTAAATGTGTATTATTTTTGTGTATACTCACAATAAAAACAAAGTGTTGTGATTTTTGCCAAATAAAGAAAAATAAACACGAAGCGAGTTCTGCCTTCTCTCTGTCAGTGAAGTCCATTCTGAAACGCGTCCGAAAATGAACAATAACTCAGCGAATACTCAGTCAAACAGGCATACAGACACACAGGCATTAAGCTTGAATTCTCTTCTTTTAAATGAAGTAATTTATATAAAAAACAAATATTCTCAGCTTGTGAAATCTGTATTAAAAGAGAGCGATTCCAGTCGAGCTCATTAGAGCTCATTCAAATGTAATGTGACCACGCCCCGGAGAGCGTGCGCTATTCAAACGCAAATGAATGAGGCAATCCACGCAAACCTGTGAACGTCCCCATATCAGCTCGAGAAAACACAAGTTTATTCAGATCATTACTTGTTTACACCGTCTCGCAGCGCTGTGAGGAATAATAATAATGGAAAATGTACCTCAGAAGTGCGGGTATTTCGAGGAGCAAGGATCCGACTGAGCTGAGGAATACTGTAGTAAGTTTTTTGTCCTTCTCAAGTGAATCGCGTTTCTGTTTGTGAATGAATGAACGGCAGAGATGCGCGCTGTTTACCACAGCTCGCAAAAAGACCGTTTAAATTTAAATCGCTTTCTGTGTGTGAATGAATGATGATGTTTTAACAAACTGTATTGCTATACTGAGATGAGTAAAAATCGACTGAAATATGTTGAAAAAAATGTAGGCTATTTGTATAAGCAACGTATTAAACTGCAAATTAACATTTATATGCCCTAATATTTCATAAAAACAACGTTACAGTCAGGCGAAATATGAAAGACAACATTTTGTTGACTAGATTTGGGTACAGTTTTTACTGTAGAATATACTGCCACATCAAATAAGCTTTTGTTTAGCAATTTCTGCTCATATGTTATATATATACACTCACCTAAAGGATTATTAGGAACACCTGTTCAATTTCTCATTAATGCAATTATCTAATCAACCAATCACATGGCAGTTGCTTCAATGCATTTAGGGGTGTGGTCCTGGTCAAGACAATCTCCTGAACTCCAAACTGAATGTCAGAATGGGAAAGAAAGGTGATTTAAGCAATTTTGAGCGTGGCATGGTTGTTGGTGCCAGACGGGCCGGTCTGAGTATTTCACAATCTGCTCAGTTATTGGGATTTTCACGCACAACCATTTCTAGGGTTTACAAAGAATGGTGTGAAAAGGGAAAAACATCCAGTATGCGGCAGTCCTGTGGGCGAAAATGCCTTGTTGATGCTAGAGGTCAGAGGAGAATAGGCCGACTGATTCAAGCTGATAGAAGAGCAACTTTGACTGAAATCACTTGTTACAACCGAGGTATGCAGCAAAGCATTTGTAAAGCCACAACACGCACAACCTTGAGGCGGATGGGCTACAACAGCAGAAGACCCCACCGGGTACCACTCATCTCCACTACAAATAGGAAAAAGAGGCTACAATTTGCACGAGCTCACCAAAATTGGACAGTTGAAGACTGGAAAAATGTTGCCTGGTCTGATGAGTCTCGATTTCTGTTGAGACATTCAGATGGTAGAGTCAGAATTTGACGTAAACAGAATGAGAACATGGATCCATCATGCCTTGTTACCACTGTGCAGGCTGGTAGTGGTGGTGTAATGGTGTGGGGGATGTTTTCTTGGCACACTTTAGGCCCCTTAGTGCCAATTGGGCATCGTTTAAATGCCACGGCCTACCTGAGCATTGTTTCTGACCATGTCCATCCCTTTATGACCACCATGTACCCATCCTCTGATGGCTACTTCCAACAGGATAATGCACCATGTCACAAAGCTCGAATCATTTCAAATTGGTTTCTTGAACATGACAATGAGTTCACTGTACTAAAATGGCCCCCACAGTCACCAGATCTCAACCCAATAGAGCATCTTTGGGATGTGGTGGAACGGGAGCTTCGTGCCCTGGATGTGCATCCCACAAATCTCCATCAACTGCAAGATGCTATCCTATCAATATGGGCCAACATTTCTAAAGAATGCTTTCAGCACCTTGTTGAATCAATGCCACGTAGAATTAAGGCAGTTCTGAAGGCGAAAGGGGGTCAAACACAGTATTAGTATGGTGTTCCTAATAATCCTTTAGGTGAGTGTATAAAATACTATTTTTGTCAAAAATAAAGTCATCAACTAAGATGTTAGCTGTTCCAATGTTGGCTATATTCAAACTAATGAATACATATGATAAAATGTAGGCCTATAATAATTTTTGAACATTTGAAATATTGTTGAAATTGTAATTATTGTTGTAATTGTAACCTTTTTAATAAAATAGCAAAACATATTTACAAGATAGATGTAAGCAAATTCTTAAATGGTCAATATAAGTCTTCTTCTAAATATATCTTTTGTCCTTGCATTGTGGCTCAGTCAGTGTCACACCTGAATGAATGGCTCATTATGCAGAGTGGGTGGGACATTGTATTCTCAGGTGTAAACTACTCCCCCTTCACGCCCCCCTCGCATATTGGCTTTCCAAGCAAAACCTGTTTTACACAATTTAAATCAATGTATTGGTTTATGTGAACGATAAAGCAAGACTATTTTCACATAATTTTGAAGCCAGAACTCGAAGCGACAACATCCATTAGTCAAAAGTCTTATTGACACATATTTAGTATGAGTTTTGTGGTCTTATTTCAGCAACTTTAATTTTTACTTTTTTCAATAACCACGCATAAACATTATTCTCTTAAAAATACAAACATCTACATTCATGTTGCTCACATATTATGGTAGCCCTGTTTGTGCTATATAGAGTGAATTTACACCTTTGCCATTATCATGTTTATAAATAACTGAAAAAAGCACAAATGTCAGGGCATGTCAAAACATCCCAAGGGCCCCAAAAACACCTTAGACCCCAGAGGGTTAAATAACATAGTTTGGGAAATGAAACTAGACAGTCTGTTAGAATCTTGTGATTAACAAATTAAGTCATCATTAAAACAAAGTTTGCTTTACCTAGTAACAGAGGGGTTTGCATATGATGAACCAATCAAATAGTGAGGAAATTATGTAATGCAGCCTGACATTTATGCCATACCTCAATTCTATAAAAACTGTTGTATCTGTGTTTTACGGTGGGATTCTCAATGGAATTTGTCTGAGATCCTCCGGCCTTGATTCTTCTTGGGAGAGTTTCTCTGAGAATTGGTCGAAGACTCTCCCGGCCATTATTAAAGCATTTGGAGGACATTTGCTGATGTCTGTCTGTTAATTTCTGCTGTGCAGCAGGTCAGTTTAGGGAAGCAAGTTAGTTAGAAACTCGGCCAGTTGTCGACGGAAGACGCAAAGAGCTAGAGTATAAAGGTTAAGTGTCGATTGTAGACGCTCTGTGTCGATTGTAGACGCAACAGTTTTATTTATTAAGTGTCGATTTGTAGACGCTAGATAGTCGGGTTTGAGGAAGAAAAATCCACTACAGTGTACGTGCACGTTTGAGTGGCCACCAAAAGGTATTCACATATTGATTTTGAAATGTATATTTTGTATTGATGTTATTGGTTTCTTTGAGGTATTAAGAAAGAGTTTTGTTTCTTCATTTGAGTTTGCCAATTTATTTGTTTATTATCTGGTGATTTAAAATCAACAAATCTAAAACAGTGAATATGAAGTGACTAAGTGAATTGATTTCATATTATTTCTGAAGGGGAAAGATAGACACAAGACAAGTGTATGGTTTAATTTTAAGCTTATTGAACATATTTTGAGATTGAGACATTTATTTATCTATTTATTTTATTTAGTCTGTATAAATAAACCTAACTAATTTTTGTTATACTTACCTCCTTGTGTTGATTGAAGTCATTATACAGTGACAATGCCTAGCTGAAATAGGGGAGAAGATAGCATTAGTGCATAGCCCAGAGACACTTTAAGAGCCCGGTGCGTTGCTCTGGTCACAGTCAGGGCATTGGGGAAGCTACATATGAATACATTTATAGTTTTGAGAAAATTATGTTTATGCGTGGTAAGTGAAAAATATATATATTTTAAGTCACTGAAATACGGCCATAAATCCCATACTGAATATTCATTCCAAGACTTTTGAAAACTGGATCTTGTAGCCTAGAATTTTTGCTTCAAAACGATGTGAAAATCATCTGCCTGGCCACTCTATCACATGTATGTTCTGTTTCCATTCGGTTTTCTTTAGGTGTGTTCGACATCGGCTGCGGCTGGATTTAAATGATCGGCGAGAGTTGTCCTGAGAGTAGTCGGGGAGGAGCTGAAAACGGAGACGTGAAGTCAGACACTTTTTGCTTCCCATAGTGACTGATCACGTGGTGTTTGCATACTTTACCACAACTATAGTGAAATAAATGCAATATTTGTCAAATACACAGAAGTTTCAGATATGTTTCCATTTAATAGTTTATGTACTGCTAAATACAGCGTCTTTTTGTAGAAGAATAAAGTTCAACATAAGCCTATACTATTTAAATACCAATGAAGTGGGGTCTATGATTTTTTATCAGTTTTATTTTGATAAATTTGACACAACATAACATTGCGACTACATGAAAAGAGCTTTTACAGATTTGTGAACATTAGTGGAACTGAGGGTGTTAGAATAAACACAAAACACACGTGATCGATGTCATGCGGTGGATTCGGCCAGTTGTGTAACAGTTGTGTCATCATCAGTGCTTGTGCAGCCGCTCTGGAGAAGCTGCGCAGAATGAATCAGCCGGCTGCTCTCCAATCGCTCTCGCGGTACTTTGATGCCATACGTCACAGTCACGTGGTGTCTGCGCTGTCTCAAGTCGGACACAATTTCTAACTGGCATGCACTGCTTCAAGTCAGCTGCCGATCGGTCTGCACAGCGCTGTATGAAGTCAAACAAGCTTAATGACAAATCAGAGAATCACATGACGAGACAAAACCAATAAGAACATAACACATGAACCAAAGGAAGCACATGACAAGATCACATGAGGGTAAGGGAATCACATGACTTAGAAAAAGGAACCAAATTGCAAAATAAAAGACATGAAACAAAACCCGAAACTAACCATGACATATGACCAAACAAAACATCAAAACCCAAAATACCCATTTCTAACCGGCATGCAGTGCTTCAAGTCAGCCACCAATCAGCCTTTGTGTTGTGTTTCTTGTAAGCTTCTAAGTTGTTAATTAGTCCTGTCTAGGGTTGGGATTCCAATTCTGGAATCGAATATTTGAGGTCAGGAATCAGATACTTGTCATAAAATAAAAATTTCGATTTCTCCAATCGATTCCTTTGTGAGCATTTCAATATGACTTTTAACAATTCAAGCGTAAGACGACTCACACGCTACTTTATGTGCTGCACACTTATCCAAAGGGTGCTCACAGAAAATGTGATTTTAACTATTCAAGCGCGAGACGACTCACGCTGTTTTCAGTGCTGCACACACATCCAAAACGTGCGCACAGAAAATGTGATTTTAAACCATTCAAGCATGAGACACGCTGTTTTCAGTGCTGCAGGCATGTGTAACTCTTAAAGTGAAAGCAACTGCCATCTAGATAATAAATAACACTAATCAAACAACAAAAGACAATGAGAAAATTCAGTCATTTATAACATACAATATAAATGAAATTTATATTAGCCAAAAGGCCTTGCATAAGTGTTCTAGCCTGTTGATTTTTGTTCATGATATTCAGCTACAATTAAATGGTTTGCAATAAGACTAGCAATAAGTCTTAAAAATATATATATATATATATATTTTCTTATTGGAATATAAATTAGGAATTGATAAGAATCAGAATCGATCAGCAGAATCGAAATTGGAATCGGAATCGTTAAAATTAAAATGATACCCAACCCTAATGATGACAGACTAGTGGTGTGAAATGATGTAAAATAGAAAACAAAGTCCAAATGGTAAAATCGTGACAAAACGCCCCCTCCCGGAAGGAGAGAGAAGGAGGCGAGGAGTATGAGGAGATTGCGAAGGGATGGTGAAGAGGAATGGTGAAGGAGGCTGGTGAAGGGATGGCACAACAGGCATGAAGAGGCTCTGGAGGTGGCCGGATGACCGGGAGGAGCATTCCAGGCCACAGTCAGGACGGCGATGGTGGTGAAGGTCTCCTCGCCACCCTGGGGATGAACAGAGGTGACAGAGCCGATGGAGGTGGAGCCCTACGCACAGACAGAGAGCCGAAGGAGCGGAGTGGCGCTGACGGTCCCTAAGTCTGCAACAGAGGCACAGCGACGGCCCCCCGAGATGAAAACAAGGGAACAGAGAGCTGAGGTGGAGCTGGAATGACTGAGGCGTATCTTGAGCGAAGGTGGAGTCAAATGGAGCCGTAGGGGTAGAGGGCCAGAGAGCAGTGAACTATATAACTTTTGGGTTCGGTTTTCTATCATGATTGAGCTGCATACAAAGGCACGAAGACGAAGATGAACAGTTCAATTAGTATTTAATAATATCCAAATGTTAAATCCAGATGAAGAATAGCAAGCAAACGCAAACAAAAAATAAATGAGACTGGACAAATTTGAACTGAAAATACAGGACTTAAGTAAACAGACAAATTAAGTAATTAACGATACAGAGCTGACAGTGATGATGAATCAAATTAGTGATTATGATGACAGACTGATGCTTTTAGCTGATTCAGTTAACAAAACTGGTCTGATAATAATTTGACTGATCACTTCTTGAGTTTAATTCACTTACTCAATGATCTAATTACTTTGGTTCCCTATTGATACGATTCACTTGCATCACTAGACGCGGTGGGAAAACAAATTTTTCTAAGATTACTGAAGTCGTATAGAATCACGCAGTGAAACTGCACAAGTCAATGGTCGTGTTGCGAAGTTGCATGATCAAATGGCTGCACAAACCTACGGCGCTAAAGCCTGCTGAAATGGGTGGGGCTACCCATCTATATAAGTGGGCATTCTGCCTTGGAACTCAGATTAATTCTCCTTCAGCAATGAAGATCTTATTTTGTTGGACTCAGAGACAATACTGAAAAACCTTCTCGCTGTCGAACAAGCCTCGCAGCAGATCAAGCTCTGCAAGCAAGCTGATGATCTGCCAGCAAGCTATTGAGCGGTGCTCTGCACGCAAGCTGATTCAGCGTCTCCCCTGCGGCTATTCTGCGATTACAATAAGCGAATTTCTGTGCATTTCATGACACTCAGTGGCTGAGAATGACGCTCCTCCCCTGCTACTATCAGGTGAGTCTAACAGAGCTTCCCTAAAAGAGCATCTTTTCATAGAAGTTTGTTTCAAAATGCAACACCTCTAAGCGTTGCTTGCCGGGCCTACCCGCCCCCCAAGCTGCGTTCATTGAAGACAGATGCTCTCACTACGAGAGAGAAAGTCTCGCCTCGCTGTGTTCACGGACCGCTTTTTCTAAAGAAAGCGTCTCCTCCCCTCGTTCTCCACTGTTCTCTTTCGCTACCCATTTCTTCTCAATGGTGTACAACAGGTGCTATTCTCCCACCTCAGTGCGAGACGCAGCCTGTACTAACTCAACCATTTGCCACTCGACTTGGGGCATGGCAGGCCATCCCCGGAATGTTGAGCTGGATTTTGGGGACAATCAAATGAGGTTACTCGCTTCAATTCGCTCAAAGGCCCCCTGACTTTAGGGGCGTGGTTTGCACGTCAGTAAGGAGCAACATTGCTCACGTACTCCACACCGAAGTAATGAATTTGCTGGCGAAAGAGGCTTTAGAAGCTGTTCCAACTGCCCACAGCGAGTCAGGCTTTTACAGCCGCTACTTCCTCTTTCTCAAGAAGGATGGAGGCCTCAGGCCCATCCTCGATCTCAAAACGGCTGATCAAGATGTTAAAGGTGCTCTAAGTGATGCGACGCGTTTTTTAGGCCAAAATATTTTTTGTCACATACAGCAAACATCTCCTCACTATCTGCTAGCTGCCTGTCCCCTGAACACACTGTAAAAAAACGCGGTCTCTCTAGACACCACAGGCTCCACAAACGGCAACAAAAACAAACTGGGCTCACCCGCACCACGAAACATAATAAACAGTGTTCCAGCCAATAACCAACTAGAAGTATTGGAGGGTGGGGTTTGGAGGGTTAGTGCGCATACACCTGAAGGGGGTGTGGAGGAGAGAGAACAGAGGAGCATGAAGAGGGAAGTTTGAATTATGGCCGACACACGACCAAAGAGACGACGTTCCGATGAACAAATTGCAAAGAAGTATGGGAACGCGCAAAGTCCCGAATTTACATCGGAAAAACCTTCGAAAGGTGGCGAGAACTCCGCCGGCAGAACGGCTTTCAATCCGACATAGTTGCTCTGTTTTTGCAGAACAGGTAAATCCATTTTTTCTTTCTAAACTGACGTTCATGTTCGCCAAACCAACACAAGGATGTAATTAGCTAGAACTATGCAGTCAGCGTAAACTTTGGTGAATACAACATGTTTCTAGCAGCGATCAATCTCTATTGTAAATGATCAAGCAAATTCACAGTAGGGCGACAATTTGTGTGAACAATTGTTTTCATCCACTGTTTGACGTGTTTGAATGTTCATTTATAGGCTATTGACAACTTTGACTAAATTTGTTTACGTCGCCGTTGTTTATGCTCACTCGGCACTGGGAAACGCGAAGCTAACCTTATCTTGCTATTATTGCGTCCTTGTATGGGAGCTAGTTATAACCTCAGGTGGTGAAACGATTTTAAGATAATGTTTCTCTTTTTCTGCATTCTGTTCTGCAATATATAAAAGCATTTATCTAACTTGGCGACATTACACATTGAATGAAGTATCAGTAAAACTTAACTTTGTTTGTAGTGACTATTTTGACTTTCCTTTATGTCGGAAGGGAGGGGAGGGGGGAGGGGGGAGGAGACGGGATGAGGAGGAGGGAGGGTCTAGCTAGCTTCTGTTTTGTTTGACAACAATTCGAATGTCAACAAGAAATAACGTCTCCCGGGATCGCTTAGAGCACCTTTAACATTGAAACAAATCCTCTCGCAACTGTGCCCAGATGATTGTTTTTTCTCAATGGTTCTGAAAGACGGCAATTCCCCCCCCCCCATCACAAACCGTTCTTGAGATTCGCGTTCAAGGGTGTGGCTTACCAATCTACCGCCCTTCCATTCGGACTGTCTCTGGCTCAGCACACTTTCACGAAGTGCATGGATGGAGCCCTCTCCCCTCTGAGACAGAAGGGAGTGTGCATCCTGAATTATGTCGACAACTGGCTCGTATTGGTCCAGTCGGAGGCCAAGCTATACACACAGATCCTTGCTCCTCAGCCATTTAAAATGCCTGGGACTCAGGATCAATGTTGCCAAGAGCTCACTGTTTTCCAGTCAGCAAATCTCGTTCCTGGGAGCAGTTCTTGATTCGGGCCAAATGCGGGCCACGCTGACGATAAGCTTGTGGTGTCATTCAAGGTTGGGGTCCTTTTGATTTGTTCAACAGACAAGGTTATTATACGACTTGGTATTTGGGGCACCATACAGACCACTTTAATAATACTTTAAGTATTATTTTTTAAAGTTTAAAATCTTTAAAAGCCTAAATTCCTACTAATTGCATAGAAAAGAGTCAACAGTGCAAATATATGTTCCATGGAAGAAATAGTTCTATGAGTTTGAAAAGACATAAAGGTGAGTAAATTATCACAATATTGTAATTTGTTGATGAACTATTCCTATTTCTAAGTTTAAGATGTTTTTAGGAGAAAGCCAGGAACTATTAACCTTGTTCCCTTGGGCACAGCATATGGTGCATTCAAGTGCTCATGGAAAGTTGCTACTGGAAGTTGTAAGTACGATGTAAAATGAGTCCAATAATTTTTAGACAAAAAAAAAAAAAAAAAAAATCATACATATTCCTCTCTTTTTTCAAAGATGTTTCATGAATTGAACCGATCTGGTTCTTGAGTGCCACTTACTGACTCAATGATTCGGTCACAGTGGTTAATAGTGGTTAACAGTTCAGTGGAGAGAAAGATTATGAATTGGCAAAGACAAAAAGCTTTTTCAGAGCTACTGTAACAAAATAAAGACCAAAGAATGTACATTAGTTGAGAAATTGATTATTTCTCTGTATATTTTACCATTATTGTGCTGTCATAGGTAATGATGGTGAATGTAGTTTTGTTGTACAAGCCAGTTGACAAGCCTCCTAAACCATATAAATAAGTACTATTTTCTGGTAAGATTTATTATTCTTAATCAACTGTAATAATTATTGCAATTAACCTACAAGTTTGTCCAGAGGAATTGTTCCCATAAAATGATCTCATTTCAAGTTTATAGAAATTATAACAATAATTGTAATAGTAAAGCGCTGCTGTACTACTGTAAGAATTACAAATGTGAAAACACATATGTGCTATTACACATATTTATTTTACACCATGTGCGTGTAAGAGAGAAAGCAGAGTGATAAACAGTATGTGAGCTCCCTCGACAAACTCCTCGAAAATGATCACATACATTTTTCAGTCAAAAGTAAAAAAAAAAGCAACACATGTATAAAACATAATGCACGTCTTTTTTCACAGTACATTCCTTGCAAGAAAAAAATATTTGAATTAATATAACAAAAAATATATATTTGCAGCAACCCGAATGTGTGGAAAACATCAATTGTGTAAAATAAAAGGGATCTAAATGCAAGATCTTGAGTACAAGGATCTCACATTTATCATGGCCATTATGAGCCTATAGAATAATATGAAAAGTACAGTAACATAAAAAAAAAATGTTTTGCAGAAGGAATAATATGAGTTTAGATAAGAACATGAGAGTGAATGACCGATGACAGAATTTTCATTTTTGTGTGAACTATTCCTTTAAAGGCGCCCTTTAAGAAACATACTGTAGGCAATCAAATTGATATACAATCCCAATATAGTGATATATTAATAGTGTATAGAAAAAAAAGAGTGCTATTAATCATTGCATTAACAGTCAACAGAATGTTATTTATGATACTTTTCTTATTTTAAAGCAGCAAGCAAAGAACATTTTAACACTCCATTTCAGCCATGTCACTGGACCTTGTGCTTGGCAAAAATGTCGGCCAGTTCCCAGTGAACACTGAAAGCACTTTAGCCAGCTGCTAACCAAGTGTCCTCAGAGAGAGACTTTCTGCTAGAACGAATTACATGAGTGGCTGAAGGAAAGTCATGTTTCTGAGGTTACCTCATATTTCTGCTGTAGTTCATTTGTTTAAGCTCATATAAGATGTCCCCTGACATGGACAATTTAATGACATTTGCACTTACTGCTCTATTGTTGTTCATAGTTGTGCTGAAACATGTTGAGACAGGAACGCAAAGGCGATTCTAAATCAGTTGTTAAGAGCGGGGAGACGTTCAGAGCCCTTGGGCCATAGGCAGATCAGGTCATGCAAGGACTTGTGGGTAAATGTGCTGCTCAAGTCACTGTGTACAAGACTAAGCTGCATTCGAATATGCATACTTCTCTACAATATAGAAGGTGAAAAACAGTATGTGAAAAGAGTAGTATGTTCAGATTCAAATTATTTATAAAACAGTAAGTGCCCTGATGACGTACTACTTCCAGTGAGATTCTGAAGTGCGCATCCAATGGACACTTTACTATCCCATGAGGCCACGAGAGAGGATTCTGGAATGGCAGTGAAGCGTCACAACTAACGCTGGTAGGTCGCATGACAACGGCAACATGAGCAATGTAATATTTGAATTGCATTCATACTACATACATTAATACTATTTGGAACATACTTTTTAATGGTTGTGAAGTAATTACATATTCAAAAGAAGTACCTACACATAGAGTATTTCAAATATAGCATTAGACCTCCCATTTAAATTTAAAAAGTCTTCACATAATTAATTGCATACTGTATACAATTTGGATTTATTAATAACTGCATATATTGATAGATCCACATGGCAACAGTGAGTCCACCTGTACAGTGGAAAACTGTATTGCTAAATGTATCTACATCCTCCATCACACATAGGGAAAAGAGCCTACAGTATTCAAATGTGTATGCTTAACATACACTGCTGCTGAAATTGGCTGGGGGAGGGATTTGTCACCATGTGTTCACTTCTGTCTCAAAAGATTCAAGATTCAAGTGTGGGGCCTGACCCAACAGAATCAGCCCCTGGCTTCAGCATTTTGCCCATCCACTGAGATATTGAACTGAATCTATATGTGCCATTATACAGCAAGCAAGGCAGAACAAAAAGCCCTAGGGAGATTCTCTAGCCCCAAATTAGTGGCCATTGAAGGCTGCATTACGGAAGAGTGCATAATCAGCCTTCAAGAGTGCTTAGTGCAACACTGACCAATAAGAGAGCAAAACACACGCACATATGTATGCAAAAGAGCAGTGATTCTCAACTAGTTTTGCTTCAGGAGCCTGATTTTACATTGGACACGGTGACCTAACATAGTACTACAATTATTTATCATATATAAATATATATATATTATAATAGTAATTTATAGTAATAATTTATACAGTCATGCAAAAACCATGTAATCAAACAGACCTAAATACGTTCGGTTAATACAAGCATTTTGAAGATAAGATGTATGGGACAACATTTTTGTGAAGATCTCGTCCAGTTTGGCTACTTCAGTGAATGAGGAGCAGCAGCTGTCCTCAAAATGCAACAGTCCCTGGATGTGATGTCCCTCCAGTCCCCAGACAGCGCCTCATACAGCTGTTCCTGATAAGAAAATGCTCTACGACTGGCCCAGTGTATATGCGTGCAATATTTTCCCCCAGTGGAACGGGCAGCCAATGTCTACACCCCATGGGCAAACTGCTCTGGCAAGCATATAAGACAGGTAAATATTTACATTCAATATAGCATCATCATTGGTTTGCCCTCCAATGGCCAGCTTCTAATAATAGCCACACAGTGCTTATGTTTTACTGAGGTTTACCATTCACTGCTTTATTGTTATAGGCAACCTTTCTCAAGTATAATAACTCAGAATGCACAGTCAATGATGTCATCTGACAAGCACAATGTATGGTAACAGGCTTTGTGCAATGTATGCCAAAGCTCAGGCCTTGGATCCTGTTTAGCCAGTCGGTCATTTATGAAACATGATATCTAACAGGGCTTGAAACTAATTATGGAAACTAAATAGATGTAAAATGTTGATTTGGGGTCAAATTGTTTTATTTTATTATGTATGAAGAAATAGAGCGCAGGGTGATACTACAGACGTAAATGTAGCACAGCTGCTTAGGAAAACAGTAAAACAGTTTAGCAGTCATTATACAAATATATTTGACCGCAGGATGCAGCAATTGACCAGCAAGCCTTCTAATGATATATAATAAAAAGATACATCACATATATAACCACATAATCAGCTTGTTTTTACACTGAAGGAAATCATTCAAATCCATCGTCCCGGACCCCATGAGCTTGTCTTGTTATGATAATGACTTAACAAGGTTGCTGAGTAATGAAAATGTAGTCAGTGCAGTGAATGCCATTTGGTTATTATAGGAAGTGCAGAAACCTTCTGTGGGCACTCATACTGTACAGTACAGTATGAAATTCACATACATCTGTGAGCAAAGACAGTGCAAGTAAAAAGACTTACATGAAGTTGCTATAGTAATAACTATAAATTATGCATAATTACATGCAACTAACCCTAAACCAAACCCTAATCCCAATTATGCATAATTTACTGTTATTACTATCATAAGTACATTTAACGTGTAAAAAGGACACTGTAAACTAAAGTGTTAGCAATGATTCTACTCAAATAAAAACAGTTAGTTTAGATGTTATTGTATTATCTAGATTGAATGAGTTAAACATTTTTATACTGTATATATATTTTACAAATCGGAAATATATTATTGTCTTTTAAAAGAAAAAATCTATTCTAAACTGCCGAAATGAGTTGTCAACAATTCTAGTCTCACTTCCGTAACATATTCCGGTACAAATTCGCAAAATGCCGCCTATGGTCTTTCATTGGCTGCCCGCGAACAATGGCTACTTTGACCCATCCTCAAACACTTTAATTGGTTAGTGTTGTTGACATGTCCAAAAGGAAACTTCCGAAGGATGAAGATGTGAAGAGTTAGATGTTAAGATTCATTTTTACATTGATACCACAGCAGTATAACTCCAATATTGTGTCGTGTTTCCTTCATTTTACTGTAGATTTCTCGAATGTCAGTGCTTATCCATTACAGATCGGGCAGTACAGACTTTTATTTGGACCAACTTGTCCCACTGAATCACAACCTTTAAGTATGATTAATTATTGATGTTTATATTTTCTACCAAGCGTTTAAAATGCATAGTGTTGTGTAGAGTATGCACCCATTGCACAGATGTAGGTTTCTGCTAACCAGCTAACTCACATTACTGTTTTGAAATAGTTCTGCTAATCAGCAGTGGGCTTTGTGTATTGAGTAATGATAAAGGATGGAGCAAGATTTTGGTTTTCAAACTGTAACATTACATCATTCACATCTGTGCTCTGCTAACTTATTTACCATTATTGTTTGGGTAAGTACTATTTAGCTGTGGGTCCAGTTTGCTCACTTAATTGTAACACAAAGTGTTCTTTCTCTGAGTCTTTATTATTAGAACAAAGAGTAGTACTATAATTGGATGTAAAGAGTAGTAAGCACCGACCACAGTTGTCCTCGCTAACTTGCTCAAGTACTCTTTCTGTAAACACTCCCAGTAATGTCCAACTTCAAAATCAATGCCAATGTACTGTCCCTACAGTGTGTTCAATTGTTGAGGATTAAGGAAGCCTCCGTAGATAAAATTCAGGTATGTTAATGGGCGTTTTGTTTCTGACAGGCGCTGTAAGCGGTAGTCCAATGACCAATCAGAGCAGAGTATGGGTCGCAAAAAGGAGAGGTCTAGAGAGACAGAATCTTCAAACAAACCGTTTCAGACTTTTTGAGAAATGGGGTGATGTGCAATGTGCATTACTATAGAACTTCCCTGAAGCACCTCCAGTAGATTGACGGAAGGGACACTATTTACTGTAGTTAAGACAAAGTTCATGTCCAACATGTCTGCATGACATAGGCATGACTCTAAATAACTGTCTCCATCCCGCTGTGGCTATTTATATCCTAATACCATGACAAGTGCTTCATCTTGCGGAGTTTAATTGACCTTACAGGGGGCGCTGGCACCCCAGGACAAAGCGGCAGTAAGATTAATGCAGCAGAGTGTTCAATGGGCTGGCGTGGAGGTCTTTCAGAGGACTCTGCATGCTGAGTCTATGCAATGCTGGGACTCGCCTCACAAGCTCTTTAGTGAAGGTGGACGTCCCTGCCCCTGTTGCTCTGGTCGGAGGCCCTGTATCCCAAGCTCCCGACTGCAGGGGCGCCTTATCAGAGGGACAGTCCGTGCAGCTTTTGTCATTGTCAGTGTTGACATTACCTTTTGCGTCCATCCTTTTGTTTTGGTTTTAATTACATGTCGGAAGATGAAGAGCCTGTCAGTGTATCTTTATCTGGAGCGCATGCTAGTGTTTGGGGACTCCATTGTTGTTCTGAAGCTTGCACAGATTAGCTTTTCACCGTGTAGGAAGTGCATTTTTTTAAAGCAATATTGAGCTTCTGTGCTGTCTAAGACCCACAATAACAATGCTACAAGGTTTTTTATGACTTGATGCCTGCGGAGAAATGTGAAAAACATGTCATCACTGAGCAATGTCTCCAAATATAACCAAGCTCACAGCTTTTTTAGTGATAACAGGGAAATTATTCAATTATACAAACAGTTCATTACGGCTGTTCAGTAGTGTCATTGTTCAGCTGAAGTCAGTTCAGTGTTGATTCAGTTCTGTTGTATTTAATCATTTATTCAATAAGTTCATTTAATTTATAAAGAAATTATAGATTAGTGATTTAATTCTGTATTTATTAGTTACAGTGCTAGTAATGTAACTTACACAAAACTAAAAAAAATGTAAACAGTTTTAGGGTTCAACAATAACTGCAGAAAGACAGCAAACAATACTATTTATTCTTAATTTATGAACAGTAATAAGCATAAAAAAAATGTCTTGTCCTTAATGTGCGAGCATACCATGGCTACCACACACAGTATGGGGATAGGAGTTACACTTTGTGACATGCCTCCACGGCAAAGAGAGTTTTTAAGCTGCCTCAAAACAAGACCACTAGAGATGGTGGAATATGGTTAACAAAAATCTTTCATTTAGACAAAAGACGTGAGAAGGAAGTAAATCTAGATCTGAGGTTCTTCCTGGTCTGGGGTATCTATGGCAGCTCCTTCCACATGCCTAAACCAAAACTATGCCACCTTCAAAAGTAGAGATAAGACAGGAAAATGGCAAGACTTTACAGAAGAGTTAGCAAGGATTACATAGGCTTCACTCTCTTCAGCCAGTCACACTCTGGGCCGTCCTCATCTTCAGCACAACGTCCTAGGCAATATGTACCCAGAACAATCCAACCTTAAGTGCAACAGGGTTCCAGGTTTTGTAGGTGGAGGTACTCATGATTGATGTTTTCTCCCAGCCAAGACCGACTCCTATGGAGGCTATGGAAGTTGAATTAATAAAATGTAACTCCTTGTGTTGCAGATGAGCATGGAAGAACCATTACTATTTCTCATTTTGCTGCTGTAGGACATTGTTAAACATATGTAATGGGCACATTCTAGTGGTTACATTTGTGATTATTTATGTGTATTCAAACTAAAAACTGTCTAATATCATAGCACCACAGTCCAAATTGTAATCTGCCAGCTTGGATTTGAAAATTCAGTTCAGCCAAATTCTCTGACCCTCCCTATTTGTGACGTTATAGGCAAGACTCAGAGGTATATTTCATATTAGTTGACAAGCCAAGTAAAAATATCAGAGCGCTGGCTAACTGTAGCATCAGCTTGTTCCTCTCACACAGAGCTGCTGGTAGCATTAGCATTAGCAAGCCTGATAAACAGCAGGGCAAGCTATGTACTGACTCTCCCCCAGAGACATAATACTCAGTTCTGAGTTGGTTTGAGTGGGCAGGAAGGCATAAATACTGACTGATGAATCAGTTTGCTTGGCCAGTAGGATATTAATTTTGACAAACAATTTGCATAAGTAGAGGTCAATCTGCCTCATGCAATGCAGTATTGCAGATTTACAGCAATAGGCCTACTGAAGCGAGTCACTACAGGTGTTAAGTCTTTCCTTGATAACACTTTAAATCATGGTGCTATATTCATTAGACAGTTATTCTTAATGTTCATAAACATAAATAATCAAAACATAACATAAAACATAACACTATAGTGGAGACATAATGTACCAGTTAAAAGTTGGACACACTTTCTCATTCAAGTGCATGTGAGGGTTGGTTCAAACTTGAGGGCTGGTACTGTCCATGTTCTAAAAAAAAAAAAAAAAAAAAAAAAAAAAAAAAGTTTAACGGTTAAACAACACTGAATTTTACAAAAACAGATATTCTGTTTTGGTTTGGTTCTGTTCCTATTAGCCCTCTCATTATTTGTTGACTTGGGCTGCAGCCAAAATCGCATACTTCCCTACTATACAGTAGGTGAAAAACAGTGACAAAAGAAGTATGTCCGAATTCACAGTACTCATTACAGTACTTCTTTCATTGCTGCAATTTTTTGACTGAATACACAGTATTCTACTGTGAACTTGTATACAGTAATTTCCTCTGCACAAACACAGTAAATTACTGTAGATTTCACATATTTTTTACAGTGTGTAATATGCATTCACCAGTTCTAACTCTATAGCGACACCCAGTAGCAGTTGACCCAAAGACTGCAATCGTCTCATTTACTAGAAAACAATCAAACAACACACACTTTGTGTCTGTCCTCTGCGCTGCAACTTAATATTATTTTTCTGCATGATTGGTTGGTTAACAAGATCATTGTTCAGACATCCCACCAAGTATTATTAATTTTGAAAAATACGCAGTATAAAACCATTGCAGAGAACAAGATGCCCAGTGAATCGATGTTGCCCTGTTACAGACATCCACACAATGTCTGGGGGCGCGCTTTTAAATGCATTGTGTAATCGTATTGTATCTGTCCTGTTTGATTTCATCCTCTCTGTTAAACCCTCCCCTTCCTATCTGTGACTATGTCAAGCTTAAATGTCACTAAACATGTGGCCAGTTTGGTCACCATAGGCCTATTCAAGTACAGATATGTTCAGAAACAATTCTGTCCTGTCCTCTGTACCTCTTTTTCCTATCTGTCACTCTCTTCTGCTCTCCTCATCTGTATGCTTGCGGGGATGGCCGGCCGGTGACTGCTTTGTGTAATCCATCCCTGCTCTGCATTGCTTGTCAAATTAATGAATCATCAGTCACCAGGTATTAAGGATTGAGAAGGCCTCCAGTGTCTGTACCCTCCTCCTTTATGCACTGTTCCATCAATCCATCCATCCGTTTCATCAGTCCCAGCTTGGGACCTGGACAGGTCAATGCTCACCATTGATGATAACAATTAGCCTACTTTCTATTTTATGCTGGTGCCCAGATATATCTTGGAACTGCATACATATACTCAATCAAAATAATCTAGCCTTATGTCTCTGTGATATTCTGCCAAGATATGGCTGAGGGCACATTGCTTGTTAGGTGGTTAATATAGTGTTGGATGTTGTTAGGGCATTGCTAGTGGTAGTTTTGTATTCTGAGTGGTTGTTAGGACATTGCCAGACTAGTTTCTTACTGGTGCAAGTCAATAAATAGTTTCTTACTGGTCTAAGTCTAAAGAGTCCACCATCTAGGTATGACCATTTTCAGTGAGGGTTTAGGGATTTTTTTTTTCTCTACAGTATTTTTCGTCTGCCACGCATAATTCATATGTCTGATCACTTTGAAAGGTCAGATCACACCTCTCATCAAAAAGCCACATAATTTGCAGTATAATTTATGTGCACTTGTTTTATCTGGAAGAAACAATAATGGTGATTCTTTGCTTTGCAAGCACCAATAAATAAATACAATCCAAGATGTCCAAATAATTCCTCATTGCCAGCTTTTATCTGTCTCTCTGGGCCCATGCCCTCCCATTCCTGTCTCGCACCACCCCCACCCCCACCCCCACACCAACCCCCCACCCCCCACTTCATAACGCCTGCGGAGAAATGTGAAAAACATGTCATCACTGAGCAATGTCTCCAAATATAACCAAGCTCACACTACAGACAGATGCAGCAGCAGATATGGGAGGGCCTGCATGCTCATTTGTATGACATCACATAAAGTGTTGACCATGGATTTATAATGCAGAAACAAAACACACTTCCACTCTGTGACGTATTTCCAGTCTGTTGAAATGTCCAGGATCCTTGGTCAACAGATGATGCGATATCCTCCAGCTGTGGATACAACTGCAATTGTAATCGCATGACTGTGCACAAAGCGTACAGGGATTATTTATAGCCCATCTGTTTAATTTGGGTCTCCAAAGTGACTTAATCTGAGGGATGATTTTGCAGAGTTAAATTCAGGTGATAATATCCACATTAAGCTTTATACAATACCTCAAATGTCACCAAGATAGAGGTCAGGTAAATATGAGGATTTTGAATGTTACATTTTCTTTGGTTATTATAACCGTTTGAAAAGAATACAGATGGATGGGTTGTCACCATTATTATGTATGTCAGTTAGTGGTGTTTGCTACCTGCACAGATCACAAGGGATCTGTCGACCCCAGTTGGAAAACCCTGGCTCTATAGGATTGATTCAGTCTTGTTCTGTGTGTTTTACTACGGAGGTGGCCACGCTTGTCTGTAAATTCAGCTGGAGATCACCTGAACTCAACCGTTATCATAAATAGCAACCAAAGGGCATTTAAAGTCCATTTAAATTCATGGTGCAGAAAGTTACCCCTTTATATCCTGTTCCGACCTAATTACAGTGTCCCAGTCTAGTTCAGATGGAAAAACAAATTTACATAGCTCTTCATCTGTGATTTTGATTTGGCAGCGGGCCCTGTGACGTTAAGATGAGTCCCTTGGGGAGAATTGTTTGTAGCATTGTCTTGATAGCAAGCTACCACACACCAAGACTGCACATACACGCAAACATGCTTAGACTTAGTACCTTCACTGCGCTATCAATTTGGTGGGGCTGGATGGGGCTGACACTAACACTATTGTGGAACAGTGGTCTGGAGCTAGGTTGTAAAGGATGCAGCAAATTAGCACAATCTGCTACACTTCACTGGAAATGTATAGCACTGTGATACAGATCATGAATCGGGCCTTTATACCACTGGGGGAGTACTTTGCTGCACTGAATAAATTGTAGCCTATTGCTGAATCATACAGTGGCCGAGAGAATGCGCTGCAAGTGAAGAAAACACATGCAAATAGAAAAAACACCCGCAAATTCTTCATCAGTTTCACAACACACGTGTGCTCCAAATACTCACAACACAACCACATACAGAAACGAGCAGCAAAAGTTCACAACACAACCAAATACAGAAACGCGTTGCAAAAGTTCACAACCAAATACAGAAACGCGCTGCAAATAACACAGACCACAACGGAAATGTTTCCAGGGGACCCCAATAAGTGACAAACCCGGCTGATAACTTTATTCAATTTCTGTATATTCCCTACCTGTTAGACAGGTAGGAAGGGTAAAAATGACATTTATTATGGGTTTATGTGAAGATTGTTTTAAGTTCACTTAAATTAAAAGTTGTTAAATGTATATTTTTTGAAGCCTAATAAATGTAAAAAAAAAAGAAAAAAAAAAGATAGCTTTCGCTTACACTGTAATGTTGAATGGCTATAATTAATGTTTAAAATTGGGGGTGGATGTATTAGTTTAAGTAATACTGGCCTTCACTCATAAAAAGATGTCATTAAACAAGTATTTAAAATATACTGTCTTTATGTTGTTTCTACATTAATTTGGTGATTAACTGTGCAAATATTACATTATAAAATATATTTTAAAAAAAATTAAAAAAAAATACAAACTTAGTGTTTTAAATTGTGATTTTTCACAGAAAAAAATTGGATTAATCTAGTGAATTTTATTAATCGATTAACAGCACTAATATATATATATATATATATATATGTATATGTGTGTGTGTGTGTGTGTGTGTGTGTGTGTGTGTGTGTGTGTGTGTGTCAGGTGTGGCTGTGACAATGAAGCACATGACAATGAATATTTGGAAAGGAAACCGTCTTTAATCCAAAAATCCACAGGAAAACTCAGGAAACAGAATTTACAACCACCTAACTTATATGACACCGAACAAAGAACTAAATGAGCACAGGACTTAAATACACAGAGGAACTAAAGAGTAAATCAATTGGATAACAGATTAACTGAATCATTAATCAAGAGAAAACAGAAGAAAAATGCAATGAAAACTAAATCAAAACAGAGCACACGTTACAATAGCTCCCCCTCCCGGAGTCCATCTGAAGAAGAAGGGAGAAGGCTCTGGTGGATGACGTGGAGCTGGAGAGGGGTGTACCCAAATAGAGACAGGTTAAATAGGGGGACTGAATGAACACAAGGCTTAAATATACAGAGGAAATAATGAGTAAATTAAATAGACAACAGGTGAACTGAATCATTAACAGGTTAACAAGGGAACACACTGGCACACGCTATGAAACTGGGCAACACAGGGAAAACAGAACAACACAGAAACAGAAAAAAATCTGAGATAAACTAATCCAGAACAACTGTGGCAACATTTCCAAGACTTAATGACTGTATGAACTATGGTAACTTAATTTCATTGATCTGCATAGACTGTGTTATTCTTACTGTTGTTCTGTCAAGTTTTGTGGCTCCACGAATCTCAGCCAGTCCTCCAGCCCTCCAGTTCTACAGCTCTGCGCCGTCTCCAGGGAGTCCCTGTGACGTTGAGCCTCCGGCCTCTTGTCACCACCCCTTCGCCACCTCCTTGCCCACCTCCTAAACCCCCTCAATCCCTTCCTCTGCCATCTTTTTGTTACGCCGCAAGGTCGTGCCTTGCCGGAGGGGAGTTTACTGTTACAATTATGTTCATTTTCTTTTAGTTCGTGGACTTTGAGTTTGTATTTCATCAGGTCCTGTTTTCCTATGTTCATTTTCCCACTCATCCTTTGTTACCATGGTCACCGTCATTACGAGTTTGTTTGGTTCAGCTGTGTGTGATTAATTACCTTGTTTGTATCTGTACTTAAGTTCCGTTTTCTTCTCTGTTGATTGTTTGTTGTTGTTCGTCTATAGCACGCTGTCTGGCATGTTGGCTTGACATTCTGAGTTTGTAATAAAACATATGTTATTTTATGATCATCTTCGACTTCTGTGGATTTGAGCGTTACAACCTGCACATGACCATATTCAGGCCGCCTGAGCAGGCCTGCAGCAAGCCAGGGCTGCGCCTCAGATTTAGTTCTGGCCAGTTCCCACTCTCCACCTCCACCTGCTAAGTCATCCTCAGTCCCCCTCAAGAACACTGCTCAAATCCTTGTGTTACTGTATGCCCATGGTTGGATTTTGCATCGCTTTCAAATGCTACACTGAAATAGTTTGATCAATGTTCCCCCATAGATGCCACAAATTAAATGATTATTATGTTGGTTGAGAAGCCAACATATTATACTATTTAAACTTTTATAATGATTATTATTCCCTCTTCTTCTGAGACAGTTTTTTTTTACTGCTACTGCTCATTTGTCATTTGTGAGAAAACTCTTCCCACGCTATTGACAGAATTTTCCTGGCTTTCCGTGTTTTCACTGTTATAGGGTAGGGGAGCTCTGTTATTTCTATTGATATATTGCATGTACAGATATTCATACAACAAAATATTCTGGAGGCCATGACATTTTTGTGAAAATGATCAAAAACGCTGGCGGTGACAGGCAACTTTAAAAAAAAATGCTGGCGGGAAAAGAGGTAATACTTCAAGCACTAAACTGTTTTTTGTACAGGTAAGTAAATCACCGTTCTAAACTAACACGCTGCTTCCTTGTTGCTCACACTCTACAAACAATAACTTGCAAATCACGTAAAGTTCGAGAGCACAGATCATTCACAGAACAAGCTTGGAATGTGAACCCAGAGTACTTCCCCTGTATCCTTGGTTTGGATAAGAACAGATAAGAGTGAGGAGTTGGGGTGGAATGCACACATTGTCTTTCACTTCGGAGCCGAGCTTCTGTTTGACTTCAGAGTTCTACAAGACTACTACTGCAATGAAAACTTCAAAGAAGACTCTTGTATCCAGTGTTGGTGTGACGGCGTGATCAATGGCAGCCGTGAGTATTGCAGCTCACAACTGCTGTTTCACAGACTGCAGTTCTGTGTGTGTGTGAGTGTGTGTGTCGGTTTCGGTTGGCGTTTCCTCCTGAGTGTGTGTAAATACACACCGCGGCTACCCCTGGGTGCCTCAGCACTGAGAGAGTTTTTCTGTTTTTTGTTTTCACTAAAAGAGCAACACAAGCATGACCCTGCGTCCTTTTCAGGATGTCATTCCGCTTGTGCGTTTCTGGGTGCGGTCGTTCCCTGGCGCTAGCAGACGGCCACAATAGTTGCCTCTCGTGTTTGGGCTTTCAGCACGCTGAGGCAGCTTTTGTGAATAGTTCATGTTCCCATTGCGGGAATGTGACTATGGCAGCGCTTAGATCGAGACTCGCTTACCTCAAGGGAGGTGCAGTCCCCTCGCCTATGCCCTGATCTAGCGTCTATTCTGGACCTCAGAATAGACCTACTTCTGTGCATGGCCAGGGTGATTTGAGGATCACTGTGAGGGCTTCCTCACCGAGACAGTCTCCGTGGGTCCCTCATGCCTCACAAGCGCTGCCGCCGTTGGAGCCCTCAAAGGAACGTGCTGGTCCTCCTCATGGACGACCTGCCATGTCCTTTGGGGCTCCACCTGACGATCAGATGTCGATCACAGCATCAGAGGGGGAGCTTCAGTCCTCTGGAGATGAGAATTCAGCTGCGTTACCCCCTTCGGGGAGTGTAGCGTTGCCCGAGTCCGATCAAGAATGGGCGGCTATGCTTTCCCGGGCCGCCGAGAAGTTCAGGCTTGCACACCCTCCACCACGTCCCGAACCTTCCCGGTTGGATGATTGGTTTTTCGGGGTGGGCCGTGCTGGTTCTCAGTGCGCTGCCCCGGTACCTTTCTTTCCGGAGGTGCATGAGGAGCTTACAAGGACATGGACGGCACCGTATAGTGCCAGAACCCGTCTTAGTGGCTCCTCCCCCCTCACCACCCTCGACGGCGGGGCAGCTAAGGGGTATGTGGATATCCCCCCAGTGGAGCATGCTGTTGTGATGCAGCTGTGTCCAGTGTCCGCTTCCTCTTGGCGGGGTAATCCACGCCTCCCGTCCAAGGCTTGTAAGTTTTCGTCCAGTCTCTTGGCGAAGGTTTACAAAGCCTGTAGACAGGCTGCTTCTGCCCTCCATGCCATGCCGCTCTTGCAGGTCCACCAGGCCCAGGTGCTCATGGACATGAACGAGGGTGGTTCTGACCCAGAGCAACCGACCTCGCTCTCCGGGCGACGAAGGAAACCGCACGTTCCGTTGGTCAGGTGATGTCCACCTTTGTGGTCCAGGAGCGCCACACTTTGGCTCAACCTGGCCGATATGAGGGACACCGATATATATCGGTTCATGGATGCCCCTCTGTCCCGGTTGGGTTGTTCAGCGACGCGGTCAAGAGCTTTGCCCAGCAGTTCTCGGCCGCACAGAAGCGGACGGAGGCCATCCGACACATTCTGCCTCGGTGGACCGCTGCTGCTCCCACCCTTCCGCCGGCCGCAGACCCTCCGTCTGCTCGTCGCTGAGGTCGGCCTCCTGCAGCGTCCTCCGCTCCCACTAAGCCTCAGCAGCAGCCACCATCCAGGCCTTAGCGTGGAGAAAGTCCCCAAGATTGGTTTGCAGTGATCGACCTGAAGGACGCGTACTGTGTCTCAATTCTCCCTCGACACAGACTGTTTCTTCGCTTTGCGTTCGAGGGACAGGCATATCAGTACAAAGTCTTACCCTTCGGGCTGGCCCTGTCGCCCCATGTCTTCACGAAAGTCGCGGAGGCGACCATTTCTCCCATGTGCAAGCGTGGTGTTCGCATTCTCAACTACCTCGCCGACTGGCTCATTCTGGTCCAGTCGAGAGAGCAGTTGTGCGAACACAGGGACATGGTGCTCAGTCACCTCAGCCACCTAGGGCTTCGGATCAACTGGGAAAAGAGCAAACTCACCCCCGGGCAGAGGATCTCTTTTCTCGGTGTGGAGTTGGACTCGATCAACATGACAGCGCACCTCACCGAGGCCCGTGTCCAGTCAATGTTGAACTGCGTGAGCACGCTCAGGCGCAGAACAGCGGCACCATTGAAACTTTTTCAGAGGCTCCTGGGGCATATGGCATCTGCAGCCGCGGTAACGCAGCTCAGATTGCTTCATATGAGGCCGCTCCAACACTGGCTCCACGATCGAGTCCCGAGATGGGACAGCGGCTCGTGCCGGGTCCAAGTGACCCAGCACTGTCGCCAAACTCTCAACTTGTGGTCGGACCCTTCGTTCCTGCGGGCAGGTGTTCCCCTAGAACAAGTGTCCAGGTATTCTGTGGTCTCCACGGATGCCTCTGGCACCGGCTGGGGGGCCACGTACAATGGGCATGCAGCTTCAGGTCTGTGGACTGGGCAAGTATGCGTTTCCCCCAGTGAGCCTTTTTGCACAGACACTTTATCATATCTGATCTGATTACATGTACGTGCAAACTTATTTAAAGATCGACAGGGGCATGTTCATGTAACCTTAACCCATCCAACCAATCACTCCACCACCCCAACGCCTCACTTTTGGCTGGTTCCTATCCAGTCAAAGAATGGGGGAGTACTCTGGGTTCGGGCCAAATTCCGAGCTCGGAGCCTTCCCCTCGGACAGCATGCCAAATATGCATACGTTATCATGTATGATCTGAATACAAGTACTTGCAAACTCGTGATTTTTTGGGTGAACTTTAACTTACGTATTCTGAACACAGAACATCCCTTTAAATGTCACAGGAATTTCCCATGCCAATTTTACAAATTAAATTCCAATTTCCTTGTTATGATCAGATCTCGATGTCTTTTCACCATATGTCACATGAGAATAAAAGAATTACAGTTCATCTGCCTTGCATGTAAAGACACATGAGCAGTAGAGTGATCTTTTTGGTCTCATCCTTATGTTCTCATCATTAGAGCGATACTATGTGATCACTAAAAAGAGAAGTAATTGACATCTGCCTAATTAACAATATGCCCAATAACACTGTAATTGCACTGTGAGCATAGCCAATGATTAACCCCTTAGGTGCCCCAGGCCTGTCATCATACTAGTTGTACCCTTGTACATTAGTGTGCATATAGATCAGTTAGTACTACACACACACACTCACACACACATACTATCCAATTAGCTTCAGCTGATAGGCCTTAAAATAGACATGGAGGAGGTATTTCACGGACCACTTGCTCCTAGGCTCTGGAATCGTGAATGGACTCATCCTCAGCGAAGTGGTGACATTTCTTGGCTGATTGCAATCAATATGGGTGACCTCTCAGAAAAAAAGAAAGCTCAACGCTCAACTGACTCATTTAGTACCCCATGACAATTGGATGCTTATCAGGCTGCATCCAAAACGGTTTCTTAAACACGCAGCGGATGTGGAATTGGAGTTCCATTGGAGCAAATACCCTGTCAAGTGGCACACAATGATGCATGATTGATATGAACACCCCTAGCTTTACACTGGTGAGTCAACAACTGTTAGACCCCCACTGGATGATAGATCTATCAACATTATGTGACAGTGAGTTTCTCTTAATCTTGGCTATGAGAAAGAGCAATGAGCACTGCAATAGAGTGTCCTTGTTTTGAATTTTGTGAACATGAGTCTCACGTAAATTTCTATGATTTAAAAACAAATCTATATTTTACATTTTGTTTATATTTGTAGCAGATTCTTACTTACCAAAAGTACGAACAGCATTTCCAAACATTTCAAATAAAGGGTTGAAGGTCAGTGCAAAATTGTTAATAACATAATTAAATAGAAAATATTGCAGCACAGAAAATTATTTATAGTCAGCCATCTTTGTTTTGTGCTAAGAAAAAAAAGGATAACTTGACAGAGCCAATATAAGAGTAAACACAATGAAATACTTGACTATAAGAAGAACTTGCCTCTGTTTGAACCATATGGACAAAAAATAAACAAATGATGATGTCACTCCATCAAATAATCGTCTTTTTTTTTTTTTTATGTGGACAAGTCACACCATAACAGGGTTATACAAAAAGTACAGTGCACTTATGAGAAAAAATGATTTTATAAAAAATGTGAAAGTATGGTACTTTTCTTTCTTATTTTGATAGACAACATTTAAAAAAGAATTAATGTTTTGTTTCTTTGTTTTGCATTACTAAACAGAGTTAAATAAAATGTTGTAACATGTTGTAACATGGAATGGAAACACATATGGAAAATATTAGCCACTTTTCCACCATCAGGCCAAACCGTTCTTGTTGCTTAACCATTCCATTCTGTGACGATCTGGCCCAGCCTGTAGTGAAATGGTTTAATTTTTCACTGTGGGGCTGATAACAGAGCTTGTTGGAATGTAAATGCATCAGTCATTGCTTTGGTAATACAAGAGTTTACAGACGGTATGAGTTGTAAATAGCGGCCACATTATGGAGGATGACTTCTATTCATTTTTATTATTAACTTGTTTTTACTTCGCTCAAATAGCATGCTTGGCCAGCTACAGAGAAACCCATGCACCATTAATGCAAGTCTCCCTGGACTAAAGCCTTTAAATTAACCTCATAATACAGTATGTATGACCTGAAATGTGTTAATGTGTTTATGAAATCATTTACATTAAAATGAATAGAAAAGCATGTGTTTGAGGCATTTGTTATTACTTGTTCTGTCGGAGAAAGGACACTAAAGAGTTCATAAGAGTTAAAGTACTATCATAAATGATTCATTATGAAATACCAGCTTGAAACAATGTGATTCAAGTGTAAACCAAACATATAATACAATACCTCAAAACCAAAGTTGTATTTGTTAAACACATCAATACTTCAAACAGTGCTGTTGCAAAAAAAAAAAAAAAAAATTGTGCTGATTCTAGAATTGGATCTAGAACACTCAGTGATCTGTTGTGATATAGAACCTTTCTAGATAAAGTCGTTCTTTCACATAGAGCATCTGACAGATAGAGTGCTGTACCAACAGTGTTTACAATAAAGGCCTTTCCATGGTCTTTAATGCATTCTCCCACTTGCCTCGGGCAGTGAAAAGGGATTCTAAATGTTTCCAGAGCGCTGCTCCAGTGATTAAGTCAAACGCAGCACTGCTCAGCCAGCACTCAGAGGGGAAGGAGAGGAATAAGATGGAGGGGAAAACAGAAGAGGAGGGTAGGGGGATTCTCTGTGTGCCCCCTTTTCTACGTCATCACGGCTTTCTTCTCTCGATTGCTCCCCTCTTTCTCTCTCTCGATTCGCTCAGCTGCACTGCCTAAGGTATTGCACTCTGGCAGTTAATTCCCTTATTTATGGTTTCGTCTTGCATTTCCTGAATTGCATCAACAGGAAGTGTAGTGTCAAACTATGACTGCATCCAATGCTGCGCAAACCATCTTGCATGTTATGTTTTCATTTGAATCACACTGCATAGAAACGCTGAGTATAGGAAGGGGGGATTGGGCGGTACTGAGTTTCCTTTTCTGGTTTCCTTTTTAATCGACTCCACCCTTCTTAATTCTTAAATACAATCTAAGTGTGCTTTGAACGTCAGAGCTTTTAGAATTGTACAATACTTCTGGCGCTATTGTTCTGCCTCTGCCTCATTCTCAGCACCCCCCACCCCCACCCCCCACCCTCCACCCTCCACCCTCCACCATCCACCCTCCACCCTCGCCTGTGTGTACTGAATACAAGCTGCAAGCAGTCACGCAGCTGTTTCCATGGCAATATCTATCTGCAAGAAAGATTCATTAACCCTCTCTCACAGGCATTCCTCGCCGAGAGCCCACACTGTCTATGGCCAAAGCAGGGGCGCTGCTATTTACAACAGGCTGTGTTACATTACAGACACACATATGTCATCTTCTTCATGTGTTTTCTTCATGTGTTTCTGTATACAAATGAAACACTTTGTGCACACATTTCATTTGTGTGAAAATATGTGGTAGGGTTTCCATTGTTGCTGATTTATTAATATCCACCAGGTTTACTGTACTCTGAATACACTGAATGTTATTGAAGAAAAGGAGATTTGGAGTGGGGGAGAGAAAGCTATTGCTGCTCAAAAGAGTCCCCCCCCCCCAGTCTTATTGTGTGGAGGAAATCAATTAGAAATGGCTACAAATTGTAATGCTACCAGCTGAAAAAGATACAAGAAAGAATGTAAAATGTTTTTATTTTTTTAGATTAGTGGTTCTCAACTGGTTGTGCTTCAGGACTCAGATTGTACCAAAACCGTTCTTGAAAGCAAAAAAAAAAAAAGGAAATGACCTGATGTTACTATGGACTACTTAAGTACGTGCAGACTAACACAATTATTAAAATTACAAAATGTATTTATTCACTAATTTATTAAAAACTTAATTTCTGTGGTTTTATGCTCTCAGTAGTCACTAATTCACCACATACAAAACATATTATGGTTGACACAAACCTTTTTGTTGAGTGCAAACATGCTTGTAGTGTTGTCTGGGTCACATTTTCTGTGGTTTTGTTTTGTATATGATTTTTGAGGATTAAGGCATGGTTTCTGTCTTATTTTAATCAAGTGATGAATGGATATGCACACAATATTGATGATTGGACACACATTTTCCTTTCAACTGTAACCTTCAACTGTAACAGATTTTCCACCCTTTTTTGGGATTGTGACTTATGCTACCTGTTAAGAACTGTGCAGACAAATATTGTTTTATAGGCAAGAGATATACAGAGTGATCACACTTAAAAGAGAGTTTTCTGGTCAGATAATAACATTACAATCATTACAACAGAATTTAGATTTATGATATACATTGGACTATTTGTTGTGAAGGAAGCAGAAATATAAACACAAATGTGTCTACATTGAACAGATTCTGTAAAAACAGGCACACATTTGCATAATGTGCATGTTTCATACATGTGTCACGATTCTGAAATGGAGGACCCAGATGCAGAATGAGCGGGTGGTGATATTAACAATAAAAGACACAGCACAAGAATAGTGAGGCGGGAAGAAAGTCCAAACAATAGGGGCAGGACACAATGGGAGAACTGGCTGGTCAGGGTTGAGACAGCAAAGATGTGACAGCCAATGATGGAGACAAGGCAGCCGCTCAGAGAACCAGGGGCTTGACAGTTGGTGATGAGACTAGACGTAGCACCAGACTAGCTGCCAGGCCGGGAGAGTCAATGACCAGGGGTAGAACAGGATACAGGGCAGGAATCAACACAAGACAACACACAAGACAAAGACAACAAGAGATAACAAACAGAAACAAGAGTAAAACTGTGACAACTGTGACTAGGGAAAATACAAATTAACTATAATACTGAAGTAAAAAAAAAAATAACAATAAGAAATAAACACCTTATCTTTCAGACAAGACAAAAACAAAAGCAATTCTAGAAATAAATACTGGACCTAAAAACAAAGGAAATTAAAAACAAAACTGCAAACTTGCAGTAGAAACTAAAAAAAAAAAAAAAAAACAACAACAAGAGAAACAAAAATAAGGTTAGGGGGAACTGGAACAAAAGACTTGACCTTGACTAGAGTAAAAACACAGGAACAAGGGAAACTTTAATTATCAAAAGAAAATGATCAAACAGGAAAACTAAATCTAGCACTGACTGACAAGATCTGCAAGCAATGCATGCACACAACAAACCAGCAAAGACATGAGGGAAAGGAGCACGATATAAGGGGAGCAGAGCACATGAGGGTCAGGTGAACACAATCAAGCAAACAAGGACTAGACAAGAGGCTTGTTCGACTTCATACCGCGCTGTGCAGACCGAAGCAGTGCATGCTGGTTAGAAATTGTGTCCGACTTGAGACAGCGCCAACGCCACGTGTCTTTGATGTATGCCATCAAAATTCTGCGAGAGTGATTTGAGAGCAGCCGGCTGATTCATTTGGCACAGGTTCTCCAGAGCGATGTTGAACACACCCAAGGGCTGAATCCCTATACCCTCAAATAGGGCATTATTTGAGAGGACAGCCATTTGTAGTGGTGTCCGAAACCATAGTGGACGTTATCGAGTGAACTCTATTCTATACCACATTGCACCACAACAACGAGTGTATAGCCAATGTGCACTCAACGGTAGTCCGAATTCACTCACTCGTTTTCATTCACTCTTCAAGTGAACCGTATTAGTGGACTAATGTCGGGAATAGTGATTGAACGTTTAGGGGGCGATTTCAGATTCAACCAAGGACTGAACAAGGAGGTGTGGTAACGGGAAACAAGGAGGCGGTACGAGAGTAGCACATGGCCAAGACAAACAAAGACTGAGCCATGTGCTTGCAAAGATTCATGAGTTCACACTTACATATAATGAAGTAGAGTAAGAGTTATGCGTATTTGTTGTGCTGTCCAGGGAGAGGGCTCTGAACGCTGAATTTTGGCTTGAACCCAGTGTACTCCCCCCGGTTGTGATAAGAATAGTTAGGACTACAAGCGAGGAGATGGGGCGCTGGAGGGATGCTAATAAACTGTCAACGAACTGAGGTAAGTCTGCTGTCGTTAATTGAGTTGATTGACTTAATGCGCTCCTCTCATGTTAATCAGTTTAATTATCTGAACGTGCTCCTCCCAAACTTTGTTAGTAAAACATCATAACATTAAACAAAGACAAAACAGACAAGACTGCCAGGGCAGGACCCAGACAACATCTGCATGTTTTTTCTTTCATATGGACAAAAAATGCTGTGCTGATGATTAGAGATTCATACAGTTTGTTTTACATTATTCAAGGCATGAAGAGAATTCTTTAAATATCAACACCTCTTCAAAACAATGTCTAACAAATGGCAATGAATGATTGTTGTGTGATGTTTTCCTCAAAGATGAGTGACTAATTATCTTACTAAATGAGCTAAAACAGAAATTATTCAATTTGTCAATTTTCTAATTCTTCTAAATCCATATAATATCTTGTTAACACTTTATTTTGATGGTCCCTTTTGAACATTCTGTTGACTATAAATTTGCAATTACATCTCAACTAACTCTCATTAGAGTATTAGTAGACTGTCTTAATATCTGCCAACTCTTTATTGTGATGATCCTCCAACACACATTCTATTGACTATAAGTAACTTACTTATAGTCAAAATAATGTATTAAAGGGACCATCAAAATAAAGTGAACCCAATATATTTAGGTCAGGAATAGGCTGAAATGTATCAACGACGTCAAACAACATTGGAATTTGCGTGTCTCATGAGTGATGATCATTGACAAAAAAATATATATTTTGAGGTAAAATGACCCTTGATGATAATTTCACAAGGCCACTAAATTTGAACATGATGACTGCAGTAGAAACACTTCATCTTACGACCACCCGTATCCCATCATGCACGAAGGGAAGGGGGTTGTGGGATTGGCCCTAGAAAACAGATGAATGAAATCCTTGCAGAAAGTCGTCAGCGAGATGATACGAGAGTAACGTCTCGAACATTCATCAGTTTTACAACCATTGATTTTCACATGCCACAAGCTCTCCTACTGTGACGCTTCCCATCAAGGTGAGACTCTTATATCGGGATGTATTTTTCAACCTTGTGACTTTGCTGTAGTCCTGGAACGCTCTGTTCCTTCTTGAGGCAAGAGGGGAAACAATTAAAATTTTTATATTAAGAGCAGTTTGGCCTGCTGTAAAAAAAAAAAAAAAAAAACCTAAAATGTTAATGAGGATGAGTTTACAGATTTAATTTTTTAATTGGCTACAAATTGGAGAGCCCTACAGCTAACTTAACTGATGTTTAAGCCACAAAATAAGGGAAATTCTGTCCTTAGTCAGTCACTACCTTGTTCTGTTTAACAACAAGATAAATTTTGTTGAAAACATTAAGAAGTGTATGTTTTGGTATGCATAGACAACAGTCTTAAAGGGATTAAAAATTTAAATTGTGTGATCAATTATTCACACACATCGTTTCAAACCAGTACAACTTCTTCTGTGCAAAGTAAAAGTTTTGTTTTGTTTTGTCCATACTATAGAAGTCAATGGTAACAAATCTTGTGTCAGTTTTTTTTTTATATGTGCAGTATATGACGATATATATATATATATATATATATATATATATATATATATATATAAATTACCCAAGATTTGGTTAGATGTTAGAACTCTTAGTTACCATGAAGTCAAAATTGACAATTCATATTTGTTTGGAATACCAAACAAATATATATATATTTTTTTTTAAAACTATTACTCAGATGAGATTACAGAAATTAGCAAATGATCCAATCAATTCCAGATGAGGGGAGGTCCTGCCCTACAACAAACATTAAACAATGTAACACCAATGTCCAATGGTGTCCAAAGAAAATTTATTATTTTACAGTAAGGTCTCATTTGTTAGCATTACTTAATGTATTAACTGATAATGAGCAATATATTGTACAGCATTGTAAACCTTATTGTAAAGTGTTACCGAAAGAAACTGAACACTCTTTTTACTCTGACCTTTGATATTAGAAGTATTCTTCCACAACTTTTTGTATTTTTCGCAGCTTTTTGTAAATTGGTTTTCAGCTTCCTTTGGCAGTCTGTGTGTCCTGAGGCTCTAGGGGCCCGTGGCAGTCCAAGGCCCCAGGGCACTCGTCCCACTGGCCCAGTCTATAATCCAGCCCCGGTGAAAAGTCTTATTTGATTGATTTACTGATAAACTAGTCAAGGAAAGACAGATTTACATGGCTAACAAACACCTGACTTACAGGCAACCTGGTTTTCTAATCAATAGCTTAATTGATCTTTAACAGTTGTAAAATCTTTAAGGAAATATGAATCTGTACAGCAACCACCTGTATATTATGCCAACGCTTGGTATTGTCTTGGTTGTGTGGTAGCACATGAAACCCTAGTTTATTAATAACAATAAAACACATTTTATTGGAACTTTTGCACTTCTGTATTCTTATTTAGACACAAATATTTGTTAGCAATGAACAGTGTATATAAAAAGAGCAGGCAAGTGGCTTGAAGGCAGCAATACATTAAGCATGTGATGTTATTTATATCTAAGAAGTGAGAGTGACCTAGTAACTTGCATGTCTTATGCAACATGTGTGTGTATAAATACGTGCACGTGTTGGGAAATACATATTATTCTCAAATTCTAAATGCTTTTACCTTAAGAGTACATTTGCACCTCAGGAATCCAATGTTTCTGGATGAACATAGAGAGGGAATGGACTGTCTACTGGAATCAGTCCTGATTACTTAGCATCATTACTCCAGTCTTGTGTCACACACACATCACATCCCTCATAAATCATTATAATATGCTGATTTGGTGCTCAAGTAACATTACTCATGAGTTTTGGAAACTGTGATACTTTTTCAGTATTTTCTGTATCTTTGATGAATAGAAAGATCAAAAGAACAGCATATAGGTAGAGGCATTTAGAATTTGAGAATAATATGTATGTATGTTGAGAGTGCACAGGCACTTATTTATACACACACACACACACATGCTGCATAAGATGTGTGTATAGTAGTGTCACGGTTGGTAGATTCGCTGTCTCATTCTGGTCTCGTGTGTTTATGTTTTTGTGCGTCTCGTTTGAACTGATTGTTTCGTGTGGGTGTGACCACTGATTGTTCATCAGCGGCAGCTGCAACTCATTCCAGCCAAAATATTTATTGCCCTGTCCTTCGTCTTGTGTTTGTCAGATCGTTGTTTGAAGCCTCTCGTGTTCGTGCCTGTTCCTGTCTTCCTCGTGTTTCCTGTGCACTGGATGCGGATCGCTTCACTCTTGTTCTCACCACTGGATCGCCATCACCGCTTCACTCACTTCTGGATCGCCCGTCTCAATCCCTGCGTCACGCTCTCCTGTTGTCTGTGTTCCGGATCTGACCCTGGGCTTGGATATATTCTTCATCGGCTCATCTGCATTCTTCATGATTCTACTACTTGTTGATGTGGTGTTTTGAGTGAACTTTCAGTTCAATAAACTTTATTACTTGCAATTGCTTCCGTCCTGTTTATCATTACTGAACGATCTGACCAACAATGGAAGCAGCAAGTTCGACCTCACTGACAGAGTTCATCTACCATAGCGTTTCCCGGATGGATCAGCAGCAGGAGAGCATCAACAACACCGGACGCACTGTTCAAGCGCTAGTGACGCAGGTGTCCGAGCTCACCCAGCAGATCCAACAACTTACCATTCCCACTGCGCCACCCACACCGCCTGTTCCCCTCACCATACCAGAGACGGGTCATCGAGAACCACGCCTACCCGTTCCCGAGAGTTATGCCGGTGAGCCTAACTTCTGTAGAGCATTCCTTATGAGATGTTCGATGCATTTCTCGTTACTGCCCAGAACGTTCGAGACGGAGGAGTCTAAAGTGGCTTTCGTTCTCACGTTACTTACGGGACGTGCAGCCTTGTGGGGAACGGCGGTGTGGGAGAACCAAGACCAATGCTGCGCCTCGTTCCACGCACTAACCGCCGAAATGAGGAGGGTCTTTGACCGAGCGGTGGCCGGCAAGGAGGTGGCCAGAAGACTCGCGGACCGTAAACAGGTTGACTGTTCCGTTGCGGACTACTTGATTGAATTCCGAACGCTGGCGGCAGAGTGCAAGTGGAACGAGGAGGCGCAGTGGGATATGTTCCTGCATGGGCTGGCCGACTGTCTTCAAAGAGAGATCTATATGTTGGACCTACCTTCTAGACTCAACGGACTTATTGACTTGCCTCTACGGGTTGATGCCCGCATCAATCGACTGGAGCAACACGCTCGATCCAATCGCACTTCCGGAGGCGCTGGAGTTCGAGGCAGCAATGAGGAGAACACGGTCGGTCCCGTCGTCGATCACGAGCCCATGCAGGTAGGGAGAGCTCGGCTTTCCCAGGAGGAGAGAGAAAGGCGGCAGTCCCGTGGACTCTGCCTGTACTGTGGTGGCTCTGGACATTTTTTACACTCTTACCCGGTAAAAGAGCAAGCCTGGTAGTAAAGTTGAGGCTACTATCGGGTGGGATCTCCGCCGGGAAGTCCTCACCGTCTACTCTCCTTTCGGTAAGATTGAGATGGGCCAACGACACTTACACCGGTCAGGCACTTTTGGACTCCGGAGCTGAGGGTAATTTCATGGACTCTCATCTTGCACACAAGTTACACCTTCCCATCACACCTCTCTCCCATCAGATCTCCGTCAGTGCTCTTAATGGTCAAGAACTCCCCAACATCTCTCTTACTACTGGTCCCATAACCCTCATCACCTCCGGCAATCACAATGAGACTATTTCCTTCCTCCTCATGGACTCCCCTGTTGCACCCATTGTTTTAGGCCATCCTTGGCTTGTGAAACATAATCCTCGGGTGGATTGGGGCTCGAACACTATGACCATGTGGAGCGAACATTGTCACGAGTCATGTCTTGTGTCTGCTTGTTCATCTGTGTCTGGTTCTGTGTTTCAGAAGGCAGAGGATCTGTCAAACGTGCCCGCGGAGTATCTAGACCTGAAGGAAGTGTTCAGTAAGTCTCGTGCTGCTTCTCTCCCTCCGCATCGTCCCTATGACTGTGCTATAGAGTTCTTGCCAGGTAAGTCTCCGTCTAAAGGCAAACTTTACTCTCTTTTGGTTTCTGAGAGAGAGGCCATGGAGAAATATATTTCTGATTCTCTAGCAACAGGGTTCATCCGACCTTCTTCTCATGCGGGGGCGGGGTTCTTTTTTGTTGGAAAGGAGGATGGTTCTCTGCGACCTTGTATTGATTACCGAGAGCTGAACAACATCACGGTGAAGAATACTTATCCTTTGCCGTTGATGTCTTCAGCCTTCGAGAGGTTGCAGGGAGCATCCATTTTCACAAAATTGGATTTACGTAACGCCTATCATTTGGTTCGCATCAGGAAGGGGGATGAATGGAAAACCGCGTTCAACACCCCCAGGAGGCATTTTGAATATTTGGTTATGCCGTTCGGGCTTTCCAACTCTCCAGCGGTTTTCCAGGCACTCGTCAATGACGTGTTGAGAGATATGGTAGACCAGTTCATATGTTTACCTGGATGAAATTTTTATTTTTTTCGTCTCTCCAGGAACACGTTCAACACGTCAGACGAGTGCTTCAGAGGTTGCTAGAGAATGGGCTTTTTGTCAAGGCGGAGAAATGCATTTTTCATGCACAGTCTGTTTCTTTCCTAGGTTACATCGTCTCTTCTGAGGGAGTGCGTATGGATCCTGACAAGGTTAGGGCTGTAATAGGTTGGCCAAGTCCGGATTCCCGTAAGGCCCTACAGCGGTTTCTGGGGTTCGCCAATTTTTATCGGCGTTTCATTCGCAATTTCAGCCAACTAGCCGCGCCTCTGACCGCCTTGACCTGCTCCAGAACAATGTTCAGGTGGTCCGATACAGCCGAGGCTGTATTCACCAACCTAAAAGGCCACTTCGTTTCGGCTCCCATCTTAGTCGCCCCTGATCCCACACGTTCGTGGTGGAGGTCGACGCGGGCCTCTCTCCGTTTGAATGTAGTTTAGGGTACCAGCCACCAATTTTTCCGAGTCTGGAATCCGAGGTCGCGGTCCCCTCTGCTCACGCCTTCGTCCAGAGGTGCCACCGTACATGGACCAGAGCCCGTGAGACTCTGCTCCAGGTGGGGGCGTGCACTAAGGCTAAGGCCGATCGCCACCGGTCAAGGCCTCCCGTATACGTTGTGGTTCAAAAAGTGTGGCTTTTTACCAAGAACATTCCGCTCCGTTCCGTTTCTAATAAGTTAGCTCCCAAATTTATTGGCCCGTTTCCTGTCACTAAGATTATTAGTCCAGTGACAGTCCGACTCAAACTTCCTCCGGCGTACAGGAGAATTCATCCCGCCTTTCATGTGTCAAAGATCAAACCCGTGTTTTACTCTCGCATTAATCCGCCGACCCCGGTCCACCCCCCCCACCGCGACTCGTAGATGGGGAACCTACTTATTCGGTAAATCGTATTCTGGACTCGAGACGGAGGGGACGCGGATTCCAGTATTTGGTGGACTGGGAAGGTTACGGTCCGGAGGAGAGGAGTTGGGTACCTGCTAGGGACATTCTGGATCACTCCCTTATCGATGATTACAATCGACAGGTAAGTTTGTCTGGGAACGCCAGGAGGCGTTCCTAGGGGGGAGGGTACTGTCACGGTTGGTAGATTCGCTGTCTCATTCTGGTCTCGTGTGTTTGTTTTTGTGCGTGTCTCATTTGTACTGATTGTTTCGAGTGGGCGTGACCACTGATTGTTCATCAGCGGCAGCTGCAACTCATTCCAGCCAACATATTTATTGCCCTGTCTTTCGTCTTGTGTTTGTCAGATCGTTGTTTGAAGCCTCTCGTGTTCGTGCCTGTTCCTGTCTTCCTCGTGTTTCCTGTGCACTGGATGCAGATCGCTTCACTCCTGTTCTCACCACTGGATCGCCATCACCGCTTCACTCACTTCTGGATCGCCCGTCTCAATCCCTGCGTCACACTCTCCTGTTGTCTGTGTTCCGGATCTGACCCTGGGCTTGGATATATTCTTCATCGGCTCATCTGCATTCTTCATGATTCTACTACTTGTTGATGTGTTTTTTTTTTTTTTTTACCAAAAAATCCTACTGACCCCAAGCTTTTGAAAAGTAGTGTATTTTGAATAGTAACAAAATAAAATTATTGCTGGCAATATAAAATTTAGCAATTTTGGAATATCACACTAATTGATATTTTAATTTTATGTATCATTTATTTATGAAATGGCCAAGTACATATACAGTATAAAAATGACTTTTTTTACAGTATTAATAAAATCAAATAATAGAGTCAGTTCTGTTAAATGAAATCAGAAATGACTCTAATATATTTATTTTGTAATTATTTTCTGCAAATGTGACTTTCTTTATTGGATAATGTTAAGTCACATATTTAGGCCTTGTCTGAGAAAACGTACATTTAGGTCTGGCTTTATGCTGGTGTGTAATACACACTTTTCATGATCTAATCTATTCCAGGTGGATAAACTCAAGTCATGTCCTAATAAACTATGAAATCCATCAAATTGTGATAGTAAAAGTGGTTGCATTTAGCAGTTTGCAGTGACTTTGATGTAGGAACATTTGATGTAAGAAAGTTTTAGACATCCCTTACATTATACAGATTTTCATGACCTGCATTTCTGGTCTGTTTTTCAATCAAATCTTTTTTATTAGCACATTTTGCACCTCTAAGTGTAAAGGAATTATGCAGTGTCCTTTTGTATTCTGCAGACTTTAAACATTCACACTGAACTGTGTCACACTCAAGCAAAGTTTGAAATAATTGGTGTAAGCACAAATAAAGTGCTCAATAGCGCATTTTTAGAATTCAGCAACGGAAACAGAAAGAATGTCTATCTAAGCCATTTCAGGACTGCATTCCTACAGATAAAGCAATACATCATGATGTAAACCTCACAGAGAATGGGTGGGGTGGGGTGGGGGGACTTAATTAGCCTTCCACAACACAACTGAGTGACATTTTTAATAAGAGAATTTGCAACAAACAAATTCAAGTGTTGTAGCACTTCCAAAGTGCATGCGTTCAAGTATGCTTTCCAAAGCGCATTTTTGAATGAGTCAGCACTGGTGAAATTGCTGTAGCTATTCGAATTTACCTCATGATTGCCTTTAAGTTTCGAGATATTTAAATTGAGACAGATACACGTTTTATTTTCACAGCCTCCCCTGAGACAACATGCAACAAAAAGTAAAGTGCATAAAAAAATCTATGACTAATGATTGGTGATTATGGCTACCCAACATTTAATAGCCTCACTATATGGAGTGAAGAATGGTTATAGTGGATTTGTGGATTTCAGAAAATAAACTAGTACAGTTTGTCTACTAACAATGGCCAACAATTGGTATACATACACCACAGGAGAATG